>NC_139535.1:42103891-42266164 GCF_965153285.1 Podarcis tiliguerta | reverse complement strand
CGCTGAAACCTGGAAGTACCGGTAACGGGTTACTTCTGGGTTTTGGAGGTTGCACATGCACAGAAGCGCCGAATTGCAACCCGCGCATGCGCCGACCCACCACTGCGGGTTGTGAACGCGCATCCTGCATGGATCACATTCACAACCCAAGCGTCCACTATACACAGAACAGTCTCTTTAGATGGTTCAGAACTTTAACTGGTGCAGAATTCAGTGGCCAGGTTGTTCTCCAGGGATGGCATGCAGATATTACACCGATCCTGGCCCGACTGTACTGGCTGCCAATTAGTTTCCAGGCCCAATTCAAAGTGCAGGTTTTCACCTATAAAGCCTGAAACAGCTCAGAACCGCAATACTTCAAGGACCCCCTCTCTCCATTTGAACCTGAGATTATCATCTGAGGCCCTTCTTCACTTTGTCCACAAGAGATCCAGGAGGTGGCAACATGAGAACGAGTCTTTTCTGCAGTGGCTTCCTGTTGGTGTAATGCACTCCCCAGGAAGGCTCAACTGGCGCCTTCATTATACACATTTAGGTGCCAGCTCAAAACTTTCTTTTTCAACCAGACCTTTGGCTGATTGGCATCCAACGCCCTTTGAAATGTGTTGACAGGATTATTAGTTTGTTTTTGTTTTTATTATGTATTTTGTCTTTTGTATATTGTTGGCAGAAGCTGGGACAGAGCAATGGGAGCTCACAACCATTCAGCGGATTTGAATCGCTAACCTTCCAATCAGCAAGCCCAAGAGACTCAGTGATTTAGACCACAGTGCCACCAGCGTCCCTAGCAGTATAAGACCAGAGATGGAACCCTAACTTGGAACCAGATACAGTGGTACCTCAGGTTAAGTACTTAATTCATTCCGGAGGTCCATACTGTTCTTAACCTGAAGCACCACTTTAGCTAATGGGGCCTCCTGCTGCCGCCGTGCCGCCAGAGCCCGATTTCTGTTCTTATCCTGAAGCAAAGTTCTTAACCTGAAGCACTATTTCTAGGTTAGCGGAGTATGTAACCTGAAGTGTATGTAACCCGAGGTACCACTGTACATGCTACTGCTTTCAAGATGTCATGGGCCGTATTATGAAAAAAGAGATAGCTTGTATAGATATGCGGTTGTTCTAATGAAATTATGACTGAAAGGCTCTGAAAAATACAGTCACTGGAACTTATGTTATGTTCACACATGCTGGATACTTATAATTTCAAATTCACAATAGAAATGGGTACTCTTCAGAGGGAGTGTAACCCCATCAAGAGCAGACAACCTTGGTACCCTGACTAAGCATAATATGCCAATCACTTTAAGCCTGCAAAGTGATATATGAACAACTTAACTACAAATAAATTCATATATATTCTTTATACATGATACGGAACATCACAAATTAGACACATTTATTATGTGAAGTGTATATGCCTCATAGGATGGAAATTGATACGCTATATATAAAAATTACATGATTATCTATATTAACACAATATGTATGTTGGCCCCTTGTATATTTCATATAGCTCTATCAATTATAACAACTGCCTGTTAAGGTACCAAAGCAGTTCACTAAGAATTTTACAATGGACTTTATGAACATTCAATATTCAACAGCAAAGCTTTGTTGATAAAAACTAACAATCTCCTATTATGACTGATGCACTTGGAATTCCCTTCAAGGGTTATAGGTAAAAAGGTAAAGGACCCCTGGACGGTTAAGTCCAGTCAAAGGCAACTATGGGGTGCGGCGCTCATCTCGCTTTCAGGCCGAGAGAGCTGGCGTTTGTCCATGGACAGCTTTCTGGGTCATGTGGCCAGCATGACTAAACTGCTTCTGGTGCAACGGAACAGTGACGGAAACCAAAGCGCACGGAAACGCTGTTTACCTTCCCGCTGCAGCGGTTCCTATTTATCTACTTGCACTGGTGTGCTTTTGAACTGCTAGGTTGGCAGCAGCTGGGACAGAGCAACAGGAGCTCACCCCGGCGCAGGGATTCAAACCACTGACCTTCTGATCGGCAAGCCCAAGAGGCTCGGTGGTTTAGACCACAGCGCCACCCACATCCTGCATCAAGGATTGTAACTACAGTTGCTCCCATGTTACCTGTGTGCCTTAATTCAACTGTATTTCTCAAGTTTCAAACTCTGAATATACTTGCTTTGGTGGATTCACTTCCTTAACTATATTGGGGAGGGGGCTACCAAGGATAGCAAGGAGCATATGCAATAAAGGCCACCCTTCTCACCTGTTTGGTTATCTCCATGTTTTCTCAGGTGCTCTTCAGGAACTCTTCCTGCCCCTCCTGAGGGAGAGCAGCAGTTAGCAAGGTTAGAGTTTCTCAAGATGTACTACAGCACTACAATTTAAGATAGTTAGCCCACTTTAGAGAGTATAAAACTAATTATTGGTATTAACTTCCAACATATTTGGGTATCATAGGTCTCTTTTCATTCTGGGAAAGATTTGAATTCCAGAATTCATTACATCTGTTAAAACTGCAAAAGGCAGCAGACTGGGAATTCCCCATTTTAAGTGCTTTGGTGCACTGGGGTTTGAGCCACCTAACCATGCCACTGCTGCTCCCACACCAAGATTGTATCAAATACTCTCTGCTTCTCAGTGAAAAATATGATGTAGAATATGCTATTCCAAGACTTTTTCTTTCAAGCCTTTAATACAAATATGGAAACTACCACCAAAAGCAAGTAGACCCAGTTGCTGCTGTTTGATGAAACAAATATACCTCCAAATATCAAAACAGCATTTTAAAAGATAGGTAACAATTCAAATAATGAGAAGCAACAATAAAAAGGCACCCCACTGGACAAATTGCAGTAAAAAAGAGAATCTTTCAGAAATTCATCTGTCTCTCCTTTTGGTAAAATGCTTACGCAACTCCGAAGCTTTTTGAAAAGGGTACGGTAACAATTGACAAATAAGTAGGAAAAGCTGGAGTACCTTGCAAGGCAAACTTGCTTCGGTAAAGCTTGCTCCTACAAGGTTCAGTATTGCCCTCAAATTATTACACTGGACACAGAGGTTGCCTAGAAAGGTTTTGTACTAGCCCTCAGCCAAGGTTTTAAAAGGTTTGTCTGAGATTGCATGTAACATGTAATATGTCAGTTTAGCAATGGTCTTCTGGCAACCTCTATACCAAATCCAGCCCATGAAGCAATTTTATCTGGTCACCTTTTTATATTTTGATCAAGGTGTGGTAAAACATTTGCCTAGTTTCACTCATACAAAAAACAAACAAACACACACCTAGAATTCAAGGTAAGAGATAGCATATACTCCTTTTGAGTGGTGTAATGTACACAGCTGTGCCAACTGTATGCCCTTGTAATAGTGAAGCCCTTGCTGGTAGATAGCACTAATTTTAATCTACAGCCAGTCCATCCACGAGTATGTCAGCATATGGCAAAACATTACTTTCAACCCCAGAACTATCTGAAGACACAGATTTTATGGTTTGCTTGGTGTCTTCCAACTTTACTCCCTCAGTCATAAAATCCTAATGTGCCCACTTCCAGAAAGATATACTGTACTGTATATGATAGAGCCAGTAGATCTAATCTCAACAGTTATTGCTTATTTGCTTAAATAACATGAGGCATAGTCATAAAACTGTATACACAGATGGTCTGAAAATGTGGTTTTCACTGTCATAAACCTGATCAGAATTCAAATATTACTGGAATATGTAATAGTATGCACACATCCCTTTCGCCATTTTAAGAACTGGGTATCAGAAAGACACAAAACTTTTAGGTTTTATATTTATAAAGTTGTTACTTACCTGTGATAGGAATCAGCTTCCATTGCATTTCAGTTGCTTCAACGTTGTATGAGCTGGAGTGCTGTCTGTGATAAGTATGTTCAATGGGTGTGCTAGGACATGGGCTACCACCTTCAAAGCTACTTACACTTCCAGTGCTTGTTTCCTAAACAAACACATAGTAGTCTCAATTGATAATTCTAAATTGTTACCTTTTAGCCATCTCAATGTAAAAATATTTTAGGCGTTCCCACAGCCCAATGCATGTTTACTCAGAAATCCCAGCATTTAACAGAGCTTATTCTTTAGGAAGCATTTGTCCCCAAAACAACTTGAGGAACAGTCAACCCCTTGAAATCCAGTTTAGTTAATGACAAATTCAGATTTCACACCAGTTAGAACAAATTAATGTAACTCGTCTCTATTATCAACCAATATAGATCTAGATTATATTACATGAAACAGTTGTGAACAGCCAGAACCCCTTTCTTCATGAAAGCAAAATAAAACTTCTGAAATAAAGGGAAAAGGCAAAAAGGCAAAAGAGACCAGAAAGACTGTTGCCATTACTGAAAACAAAAAAGTAGCAAAATTGAATAATAAACGCATACATTAAAGAAATGTAAACAAGCAAAACAAATAAATACGCAGATACTATGGGTAAAGGACCTTTAAAACTGGTCCATCAATAAGGTGTAATCAGTTACCATCTTTCTTTACTTAGAACTTGTAAATGGCTCACTGGGTTGGGTTATTGCTTAGTGGGTTTTATTATTATCACCCCTATTGTTTAAAATTGTTTTTAACTGCTTAACTCAAATGTTTTAAATTTGAGGTTTTGTTGCTTTTTAATTGAAGACGTGGGATGTGCCTGGGAAGAAAGGAGCTGAGGAGAGCCAATCACAGTGGCTCAGGGTAGGGGGAGGTAAAGTGTAGGAGATTAAGTTGACCAGGTAAGAGGCACACTGCATAGGCAGTTAGTGACTGTTGTGTGCCAGATCCCCTCTTTTAACCTGGGGAAGTGCAGTTGTCCTCTCAACCAGCCCTTGGGTCCGCGACTGCTGTTGCTGAATGCCAGGCCTCCCTCACTCAGTGGATTTCCAGGTGGCTCTGGAGGATTCCCAGATTATATGACTGGCGCTCCTGTCAAAGCACTGGCTGACCTCTGGAACAACTGAATGGCTCAGGCTGTTGATATATGCACCATCCCCTGCTTCATAGAGCCTGTTTGGCTCCTTGGTATATTCCAAAGCTTGAAGTGATGAAACAAGTTGGGAGATGGCTCGGACATAAGAGAAAAACATGGGTTAAATGTAATTGAACACTGGTGAGGGCTCATAATAAAGCCTACCTAGGGGCAGTGAAGTCAGCAAAGGCGGCACACTTTGATGCCTCCATCGCAACCTCATTGTGCCATTTGGTAGCTTTTCCAGGTAGCGTGGGGCCTCTTACGGTCTGGCCTGGAGGTGGTGGAACAGATGGTGGCTTGCTGTGACTTCGTTTGCACAGCATTTTGAGGACAAAATCACTTGCATCCACCAGGATCTTGACTCTATTACAGCAGATGAATCTCAAGGGGTTTCCAGAGCACTATCTAGTTCTCTTCTGTTGGACGAGTTTCAGTTAGTAAAGCTTGAGGACGTGGACAAGGTGCTTGGATTGATAACGGTGACCAATTGCACTTTGAACTCTTTTCCTTCTTGGCTGATAAAAACTAGTAGGGAGGTGATTAACGCCTCCTTGTAAGAGGGGGTGGGGTCCTGCTTGCTTGAAGGAGGTAGTAGTAAAGCCACTCCTCAAGAAACCCTCTCTGGGTTCAGAAAATCTAAGTAACTCCTGGCCAGTTGCCAACCTCCCCTTCTTGGACAAGGTTCTTGAGCAGGTGGCTGTGCCCCAGATCCGGGTGCTCTGGGAGGAAACCGATTTTCTAGATCCATTTCAATTGGGGTTTAGGCCCAGTTTTGCCACAGAAACTGTTTTGGTCACCTTGTATGATGACCTCTGTTGGGAGAGAGGCAGAGGAAATGTGTTCCTCTTCTCAACTTCTCAGCAGCCTTCGATACCACTGACCATGACATCCTCCCTAGAGTTGCTGTTCTGGTTAGGGGTAGGTGCCGCCACTTTGTGTTGGTTCTGGTCCTTGGATGGTTGTTTCCAGAGGGTGATGTTTGGGGAATGCTTTTCAGCTCCAGAATGCTTCAATGCAGGATTCCTCAGGGCTCAATTTTATCCCCTGTGCTGTTTAACATCCACATGAAACCACCAAGTATCTGGAGGTCTGGAGTATGTTAACTGCCTGTCTTTTCTTGCTACTCTATGGAAAAGCACATGAAGCTGACCTTTGAAGAGTTTGTAGGTAAATCATTTTTAACTTACCAAATATGTGGTCTTTTTCATTGCTAAGGGAAGTGAGAAACTTTGGGAACAACTTAGAAAGGAATATTTTAAAGGTCTATTTCCACACTTTATTTTGCTGCATGTTTTGTGATTGTAAATCTCTGATGGGGCTTAATCACCAAAAGGTGCTTGCTCCAAAACTGGATCTAGGCATCCAGGGAATTCTCATTTTACTATTTAACCAAATTACTAAAATACCCACACATATCAGCAAAAGAGTCACAGGAAGCATACATCTAGAATATTACTTATGCTGAATAGGGAAGGGGAGAGAACACACAGCATCTAGGTTGATGATTATTCTTCAGTCTCCAGTTAAAGCTGTTAGTGCTTTTCCACCTCAAAGTATGAATTCAATGGACACAAATGCAGCTGTTCATTACAGCAGAACTTCTTCATGGCAAACTACCCTCAACCTTATACCATTCTTATTTCCTACCCCGCCCCCTGCCCCCACTACTACTATAATTCAGAACTGCATGAATAAGAGAATTTATCATTGGTCTTGTTCAATCTACCCCTTTACTTTTCACTGTTTCAGGAGTTGGGCCATTGTAACAGTCAAACTGGAGATCCAGAAGCCACAAATACAAATGCTAAAAAGAACCCCTATTTTATATACACCAAATGCATACACTGAATTTTTATTTTTAGAAGCAAAAATAATATTTTTAAAGAGATTCTTACTTTTAAATGTTGGGCATGATCAATGTCTACTTCACTAGCAGAAACGTCAGAAGAATAAGGCAAGCATGATGCATTCACTTCCAACTTTGGGCTTTGAACATTTTCAACATGTGAAGCATTAAGAAAGTTCTTGATCTGTGGCAGAATTGAGTTGTAATCAACCTGTTGCTCTGAATAGCTTTCTGCTGAATCTTGCTTATTAATTATTGCTGAAATCCGCTTTAGGAAACCATATACATCATTACTGGGAGTATTAGCAACATTTTGCTGCCTCAAATCTGTATCATGTCCACCAAGGTCATGTATAATTGAAAGAAGCGATTCTGTTGCTCTGCCCCCTAGAAACCAAAGAAGGGGAATTGGGGAAAACATGAAGTTATGCTAAAAGTTATTTGCCGTCCTTTAGTTAGTTGACATAGCCAATACAAATAAATTAGTATTATTATTACAATTTAGAAAATTTATAAACTGCTTGCTCAAAGAAAATGTATCTACAAGTAGTACACATATTCAATTCTATATAGAACAGGACTAAAATATGCAAAGCAATTAAAAAGAAGTATACATAAAACTGAAGACAGGAGTGCCTGGCGTGCTCTGGTCCATGGGGTCACAAAGAGTTGGACACGACTAAACGACTAAACAACAATACATAAAAACATTAATAAAACATTAATGCAAATCTAATGAAATCATGTGTCTGGATAGACCAGCTGAAACTAACAGTATAGTAAAGGTGCCTGCCTAATTTCAATACACAGGCAGTTCCAGAGCACAGCCGCAGCCACACTAAAAGAACAACGTTTTCATAGACCGAAAGTAGCTTACGAAAGCTCTTACCTTCATGCTGACAAATGTTTTCTGAGGACTCACTAGTTTTAAAATGTTTCTGTGGGCTCTCTATCTTAATTTGCAGTCTGCTTTCACTTCTGTTGTCTTCCATGTCAGAGTCTCTATCTACATTTTTCTTCGTACACTGAATTAAGTTAATCAACTTTTTGATACTTTCTTGATCATAATCCCCAGGGTCACCAGGTTTTCTCTTGGCAACTACAGTTTCACATTTAGAACCATTTCTTTTCCTAGCTTTTCTCTTTCTGTAGTCAGATTCCTCCTCTGTGGCTTCATAATCTGAAATAGGACTAAACTGCTGAGGCTTCCGATTTCCATCCATAATTTTTTTTGCTTTAGAAACAGACATCTGGTAGGTTTCTGAACCAAAAATGTAGTTGTGTAAGGCGCTTTCAATATTGGATTTGTTTTTTGGTGCAGGATATAGGTGCTTTTTCTCATCCAAGATTGTGCTATAATTATATAAAATGAACTCTTTATTAAATTTACTGTTTCGCTTCAGATAGTCATTTATATGCTTTTCCACCGCAGTATTTAAGTCTACTTTAGTGTCTTTACGAGAATGAATAAAAGCATAATGTAGCGACTGAATAAATCTTGTAAATTCCGGCATGACCACATGGGCTTCCTGCGTTAATAACGTATTTGCACTTTTCTGTTCATTTTTTAGAACTGTGTTCAAAATAAAAGCAGAAAGACAATTGAAAGAGAGAAAAATCAGTCATTTAAGCAAGCAACACAACTATTAATACATATTTTAACTTATATCTCCCCCCCCCCACGAGGAGTTTAAAATAGTATATCCAGTTCTCCTGCACCACTTTTATCTTCAAAACTTGAGATAGGTTAAACTGAATGATAGTGACAGACACAAGGTCTTGTAGTCCACTTCATGGCTGAGTAAAGGATCTGAACATTGTCCCCCCAAGGCCTAGCCCAGGGGTCTGCAACCTTTAAGACAAAAAGAGCCACTTGGACCCGTTTCCGAAGAAAAAAACACCTGGGAGCCGCAAAACCATTGCAACATTTAAAACAAATATATCTCCGGAGCCGCGATGTGACAGCGGGCGGGAAGGTGGCGTCGGGACGGTGCGTGACTAACGCACGCACCGCCCCCATGCGACGTCACAGCCAGTACAGCGCCCGCCACAGTGGGGAATGTTGGGGCACACAATGCGCCTCCTCCCCTCGCTAGTATCCACCCTGGAGCCGCGGCAAAGGTGCAAAAGAGCCACATGCGGCTCCGGAGCCGCGGGTTGCTGACCCCTGGCCTAGCCATTAAACCACACTTACTTGGGGTTAAAAAGCAAATTCCAATTATATTATAAGACAGCAATTTGCATTAGCAGAGGACTATTAGAAATATTTTTTCTTCCCATATTTGTATCTAAGAATATCTCATGATTTTGAGTATAACTTTTATGAGCTATCAGTTGTCTTCTTACAGCATTTCTAATGGCCAAGGGTGATGCAATTTGTAGTGAAGCGACATATTTAGAGCTACAGGTTCCCTGCCTCTGTGATTAAGCCAATGGTGAGTATGTATCAACTCTAAATGATTCTAAACAGGAAAATTCCATACAAGCTTTATGTAGTGCTTTTAATGATTATTTGTAATGAGTTGTATTGTTGTGGCAACCATATCCACCTTTCTAGCAATGAAAGCATGCTGCTCTTATCTAATGGACCATTCAAATTCCAGAAGCCACCTTCCTTCTCAGACTATCACATGTTCCTCCAACTTTTTTATTTAGTTTCTGCGCTTTTAGGCTGCCCAACAAAATGTTCTCTGGGTGGCTTACAACAAATAATTATTCTGTCTTCCATGCCTGGTATGTCATTGTATCTCTACACATCTGTTGTTTCAAGCACCTGAATACTCTTAGCCCCCTTCTGCTTCCACTTTCTAACACCATAGAATTCATAGGTAATTTGCTCTGTACTCTTCCTTGCTACCACAAACAGACAAGCAGCAGTAAAGCATCAGCATCTCTTCTCATTACTCATCAGCATTGCTCTATGGCAAGGTTCTCTGTATTCTACTAACACAGCTTAAGATGTGCTGCTTACCTGTAACAGTAGATCTTCAGGTGATCACTGGAGTAGGCACACATACAGGTTTTGTGCCTTTCCAGAGCTAATTTCAGATCTATAGCACTAAAGCTGCTGCTGCTGCCACCGCGGGAGCAATAGAAGGCGATACATTTATTGAGGCTGATTCCCTGCCCCTGTGGAACCTGCCACCTGAGACAGTCGCCTCACCTTGCCTCATGAATGGGCCAGCCCTGCTATTACTGCATCAATAGTATTACAGCAAGAAACCTTTTAAGTGGAGATCTTTACCAGAACAATTAACTTGTACCGAAACTACTGACTTTATTTTTAAATAGAGAATTGTTTTTATTTTTGCATTTTTATATATGGAATTATTTTTAAAGGTTTTTACACTTTTCTTATTATATGGTTGCACTGGGACTTAACACATTTAACAATTAATAAATTGGTACATTAAAGATTAAAACTTACCTGAAGTCACAACACCTCTAGGATTCCGAAATAGAAACAATGCCTGCAGAATGTGAGGCTTCCTGTTGTCTGAATTAAGAAAAAAAAGGCACACCGTAAAGTAATGAAGCTGCTAATTAAAAGAAACTAATCTGAATTGCTGAAGAAGAAACAAGTTGCATACCATATGGGGAAGCCATTTGATAAGAAGAAAGCAGCAAGAGATATCCCCCGTCTATAAGTGGTTTTACAATAACCTGAAAAAAGAAGTTTACACAATTCACACAACATAAAAATGAGGCCCCTAAATCTAGATAATGCATATTCAATTTGGAACACCCACTCTTGCATCCACGTCCAGCTTGAAGGCTTCCCACAGGCATCTCATCAGCCACTGTGGGAACAGGATGCTGAACTAGATGGGCCATTGGCCTGATCCAACAAGCAAGACGGCAGGCACTTGTCTGCTCATGATGTATTTTCATCAAATATGAACTGACCAAATTATTCTCAGAACCTCTCTCAGTGGAATAACTATGCACATAGTAAAGTTATGAAAAGATGCTCTACTCACTAGTTTGTCTGTCTCTAGCTTTTGAAGTAAACCTTCCAAATTACTTCCTGTTCTAGTCTTTTCCACAACTTCATACAGACTGCAATACATTCCATTCCTGTACTCTGAAAATGTAAAAAGAAAAGCATCTATTAGCCCCTTCTGCCAAGAGACAAAGCAAGAAAATATCTGTCTGTATTGGCTTGGATTTTTAGTAACACAAGCAGAAGCTACCGTATATACTCGTGTATAAGCCAACTTTTTCAGCACATTTTTTGGTGTTGAAAAAGCCCCCCTTGGCTTATACTTGAGTGAGGGTCCCACCCAAGCGAGCGGCAGAGGCTGTTGTCGGCAGAGGAGGAGGAACGAGCAGCCAGCCCGAAAGCAGCCCTTTTGGACACAAACGCACTGCGGCCCAACAGGAGGTTGGTGGTGTTGTGAACAGGCTTATACTCAAGTCAATAAGTTTTCCCAGTTTTTTGTGGTAAAATGAGGTGCCTCGGCTTATATTCAGGTTGGCTTATGCTCGAGTATATACGGTATTTGGAATTCAGATCCCCTCCTTCCTTTGCACTCCCCAAAATACCTCTCAATTGGTAAAGTGATCTTTCTGAACAGCATAGGACTGCTGTAGAACAAGCCAATTGCCCAAAGTTAAACAAAACTACATTGTATGAACTCTGTATGTTTGCACAAGGCAGCTCTGCATGATTTGGGGGCAATCCCCTCCCAGTAATCAATCCCACATTGTTTAGGAGGATCCCAGACTGCTCAGAGAGGGTTGGAGGGGATCATATGGGGGTGGGATGGGAAAGTCCTCTTGCATGTTATCTTCCTTCTGCTTAAACTACATAGGATCCAAGCCATTCTGTATTATTTAAACACACATGTCCAAACTGGTTTTCTATTTTAAAATAGTTCACGTAACGACGAGTAACAAAAACAACAGATAACTATAAAGTTTACTCCAAAATAAAGCTTTTTCTCATGTACAGTAAAAGTAGAGCATACAAAACCACAAACCACTAAAATGATTTGTTAGGAAAAAGTTTCACCTGCAATCAAAATAAAAGAAATGTTGGTGTCATTCTCAAGCTGTTCAGAGATGGCATTCCATATTCAATGCATCACTCACAAGAGGGCATTCCATAAACAAGAGGTCCTACTCCCAGACACCATTAACCCAATCTCTACTGTGTAGAGATGGTGGCATAGATACCTAGAAGAGGGTCTCTGGACAGTAATATGAAGGCCTGGGGGGAAAGCTAGAAAAAAACTGGGGCAGGGACACTTTCCCCCATTCCCCCCCCCAAAAAAAAACACACCTTTCTTGTTTTTTTGCCAAAGGAAACCCTGGAAAAGTTTGGATGATGAAATATTTTCTTTTAGAATGATTGTTAAACACTTTATTTAAGTCTTCATATATTTACACCCCCAAAATGATTTCTAAAAGCTGTGTTAACAGGAAGATTTTTCTCCAGGGCCATGTATAGTATAGCATATACTATAGTACAGTATGTATAGTAGCAAATCTTCACAATTCGTATAGAATGAGGGCAAGCATGTCCTGTTGTACACTAAGTAAAACTATCAGACAGAATAAGAAGATGCATTTCTGACTCTTGGAGGGCACTGCCACTGTTACAAGAGAAGGAAGAATGCATGTCATGAGTCTATCTCATATATTAGTTTCACCTTTTAAGTTGAATTACTGAAATAAATGAACTTTTCCACAATATTCTAATTTTCCGAGTTTCACCTGTATATTGTTGTGCCTCACTTTACCTTATTGTGCCTAAATGCCTAATTCTAAAAAGCCAAATACTGTGCCTTTCTCTTAGCCTTATTGCTGTGTTAGCAGAAACATATATGCATTTAACTGGATTTGCAGTTCGCAAGAAAGACATCCATCATAGTCAAGAGATGGTCTGAGATGGTCATCATAACCCAACGTTCAGTGAAACAGGATGTCCAAGTTGGGTGCTTTCCACATAGGACACAGGATGTCTGATAACAGGAGGGGGGGTTTTGGGCTTTGTCTGCCAAACGGGGATTTTTGCTTTGCTTGCTGATAACAGTATATGAGTAATTACTAATATAATGAGCAATTATATGGAAAGCAGAAGTGATCTTTATATGGACATAGGAGGATATAGGAAGGATGGTGTCCAAGCTTATTGGTTTAATTTTGCTGCAGTTTATGAACATGTAATGCCTAAAGCTATCTGGAAAAAGGTATATAAGCCCAGAGCACAAATGATCGGGGTCCAGTCCCTGGGAGAGAACTCCACTGGACCTATTGCTGTCAGCAATAAATTTTACTTTCTATTTCTCCAATTGCTGCTTCTGTGGTCTTTGATCACACAATGAACAGGTATCTAGGTAACCTTTGCAACAAAATAAGACTAATTAAATTTCATGTACTATTCATGGAGACTTTGTTTCTTCTCCACACACACCCTCTGTTTTTTTCTGCTTTTTTTAACAGAAATGAGTGCTATATGTCTGCTTCACACTGTGGAAGGCTGGAGAACACATAATCATTATTAGAATACATAGTCACTGTTTTACTATAATGATGGTTTCTTCTGGTTTTACTGGTTTCTGCCTACTACTCATAAAGTGGCAAAATGAAACAAGTAAGTTCCTTATACTTCATCTGTTTGTAACTCCATTTACAATTAAAAAGCAAATTCAGCTTATAATTGTCTGAATGAGCTGTACTTTTAATACACCAAACTATACTGAATGCAAAGCAAGTTATACAAAGCACATTTTATGTTCCTAAAGTAACAACAAAGTAACCTTTGATCTATAAAGGGCACTAAGAAAAGAGTTGGTGTTAAATATGTTCAGATGGTGTTATATATATTCAAGCCAGTGTACTCAAATCAACAGTCTGCCTGCTGTATTCTGAGCTACTTAAAATTTATGAACCATCTTCAAAGGCAGCGCTACAAGCAACACACTGCAGTAATCTAACCTAGATGTTACAAAAGCGCTGGTAACTGCTTACAAGTAAAGGTTGGATCCAACAACAAAAAAAGCTGTGTACAAGTGTAACCTAATCAAAAGTGAGCAAGACACAACTTTACACATCCGCTTAACCACCCACTAACAGTATATCCCATCTTGTCTAGATTGAGTTTCAGTATTAGCCCTCATCTACTCCATTAGACCCAAGGCACCAATTTAGCACTTCCACTGTCTTTGTGGATTTTGATGCTGAGGAGAAATAGAACAGGGTGTCACAAGGATACTAATGGCAACTGGCTGCGAACAACCTCTATCAGCAGATTCACAAAGACATTAAACAGCATGAAGATCATCTCCACCATCATTATCCAAAATATATATGCCAGGAAGGAGCAGAACCAGCTCAAAATGGTGCCTCCCACCGACATTCCAGATGGACAATCCAAAAGCATAATTCAGAAGCATACTGTGACTGATGGTGCTGAAGGAGCAAAAACCAAGAAATCCAAAATAACCAACAAGTCATACTCTCCGGTAGCTGTCACTTTGGTACCAGGGTGACCAAGGCAGTTTCAATGACAAAACTGGTTCTTTATCCAGATTCAAAGAGGTCTTAGATACTCCGTTTCATCCAATAATCCCAAGATATTTGCTCCCAAAAAAGAGATTTGTGACCAGTCATAGTCAACTTGGGCTAAAGCAGATTCTTAAGGAGTGCCTGCACAGCTGCATCCTCTAGGCAGATTTGACACAATGAGGCATGAATCTTCTGAACTGATCCAATCATCCATCAGAAGTTATCAACTGCAAGAGGCACTGGTTGAGCAGAAACATGGCGGGCCTTATCCCATCAAAAACATTGGCAATATCTGCTTGGATGAATTTCAGGTATTGCAGCCTAAGATGCCGACAGACTTAGACTCTTACTTTCGTTACTTCTACAGCAGCTGTGGCATTCAACCCTCAAGTTGGATCAGATGTGAATGATAGCTCAGTCGGTAGAGCATGGGACTCATAATGCCAGGATTGTAGGTTCTAGCCCCACATTGGGCAAAAGATTCCTGCATTGAAAGGGGGTGGACTAGATGAATCTTGTGGTCCCTTCCAACCCTACAATTGTATGATTCTGTGAATACCAGCTAAACAATTAGTAAATGCAACAGTGAGCTGTTAAGGGTTCTCTGATCTTCCTGCAAGTCCATAGAGACTCAGTACTACTTGAAATGGTTTTCTTGAACAACACTGTGCTGATGCAGTAGTGATGGAAATGTATTGCATCTTTGCCACCATCAATGCCACGGAGTGAGCTCTAAAATGAGCTCTGGCCTTTGTTCAGTTGGGTATATTCGCCACTTGTTTTCTAACAATCTACCCTACTGCTTTATCACCCTATGTTTGCCAGTGACTTGGGCAACAAAAAGAATGCAGAAAGGCATCCATTAGGGACAATACTTATCTGGATAAATAATGTTTTCCTTTAATTAGAAGAGACTTTACCTTCCCTTTCTCCTGAATATGTTTCTTTCTGCAACACACGTGGAAAGACGTGCTTTAAGTGTTCAATGTTCATAACCATGTCAACATCGAGCTTTTCAGGTCTAAAGATGAAAGAATAAAGAAATCTGAGGGTTTTTTTATCTCAGCAGCAATTGGTCACATTTTTAGCTAAGGTTATAATTCTTACATCATTTTTTGAAGTAGTGTTGGAAGTGTGCATAGAAACACTTTCTAGCAACAGAAAATCTGGTCATATCATGCATAGAACTGAAGTGTTCCCAGACCTTCAAGATCTGACATAATCTAGACTAATAAATGAGGATTTCAGGTCTGTGTTTCAAAGTTTAATACTTACAGTTTGCAGGGAAGCAAAGGACGCATTTCTGATTTCAAAGCAGCATGGCATACAAGCGTCCCTCTGTTTAAAAGCTGCCCTTTCCATAAGGTGTAGCTTGCCTTATCTATGTGAAAAAAGAATAATGTACTTTGTAATACTTCTTATAAAAATGGTGCTTTGAAGATATGAATTAAAATGGGATTCATTTATACCCAAAAACTTGTATTAGGAGATGGCTTTGCAGACATGATCAGAGAAGTTAAATTTTCTTGAGTAAGTTTCTTTTTAGATGTGGCAGAAGGATTTTCAAGTGTCCCTTCTCCAAAGTATTGATATGAAAAGTTAAAAGTGTCATTGGTATAATGAAGAAATTGACAGCTCAGCCTTGCATTTAATAACTCATCTGGTAACCATAAGCAACCTAGAATTTCATCCCAGCAAGTGAGTGGGCAGGAAGGGGAAGTGTTTCTATGTTTGCCACAGAGGAGAGAAAGCTCCTTCCTCCAGGCTAGTATGGAAATTCAGGAAACTACCCTTCTACTGGCCTTCTACCAAACAGGCTGGCAGAGGAGGAACACAGTTGAGGGGCTTATACAGAAAGGCTTCCTTTCCTCCGTGGCTTATATAGAAACTCAGAACTTTTGTAGAATTATTTACAAAGCTGGGAAAGTAATGGACTTCAAGAAGAGAAATCACTATTTCTGCATGTGACAACTCCCAGTCTAATACGGAATTTTATAGGTTCCCCTAAAATACCACAGCAGATTCCAGAACTGACGAACATTATATAGTCAAATCACACTGCTTGGGTGTCAGTGGATGAAAATAATGAAGATGAGAAATGTAATTTACCAAAAAGTTCCAATCCATTAGATGAAAGTATACCTCATCAAAGAGTATCAGTTTGGCTCTACTCCCATATGCCAAAGAGCAAGAAAAATGTTTTTTTTAAATGACCCTAGCATCAGTAGCATGCAGCAAAGAGCATGGTGGCTGAGAACTACCTAATTGCTTAAAGGGAGGATGTGAATAGTAAAGAGAACAAAAAAGATTGATGATAAGGTCATCCCCCTTTCCTTGCTATCTAATCCAAGCTCATGCCATGGTGCATGTAGGTTTAACTACTCTCCTTCCACTTAATGGAATGGCATCCAATGTGCTTAAGAACAGTAGCTTTCCTGATTGGATTCGCTTTGTGGGAGAAGCCTAAGAGGATTTTCTACCTAAAGGCAGCTTTTCTTGAAGATGTCAACCTTCTTGCACTTTGTAAAAATGTCCATCAATCTTCATATGCCTGTCTTGCAAATGTCCACCAACATGTGCTATCTTTCACCACTGCTGCCACAGCAGACTGGTCAAACCATGGTTTGGTTGACAGGACTGTTCCTCAGAATTCCCTTGCATGCTGCAATTCACTTCCTGGTTCATTGTAACTGTAGCTTGCCATGACATCTGAACTGAGCAGTTCATATGCACCACAAATCAGAACTGTACACCATAGCTTAACCACTGTGACTCTTCTCAGAAGTTTAGGATGCAGAATGAGCTTTATATTCTTCCCAGAGATGGACTTTCATCCGAACTTCATGCACTAAATCATATACACAGCTGTCAAGGTACTTAGTTCTGAGGTATTTGGGTCTCCATCCAGCTTACATTTCTTTCTTTTTGGACTCCTGTTTATGAGCTGTTACTGACTCACAATGAGACTCCCATTCAAAACAGACCAACATTCATTTTGAGGAGAGCCTTTTTTGAACCTGCAGTGGTCTGTCCTCCAAAGAGATGCTGCTAGATCCAAACACTTCTGGGCTGTTCTGACCTTCAATAAGGTCCTAAAATGGAAGAACCCACTGGAGTGGCCTGGAATGCTTTCAAACTCCGATCATCAGGTACAAAGGAGGAATACGTATCATTCATATTCATATTCTTCATTCATATTCTTCATTCTTGCTCATTGCAAGGCATTTTGCTCTTCTTGATCAATCCTGCTTCCACTGGAGGACCAAACAATTAGGACACTGAACGGAAAACAGACCTACATTTCAGGTCATAGTAAGCTCACTACACCATAAATGGACACTTAGATTCCTCCTGACGGCATGTGCTGCCAAGGCTTAGGCGTCTAGCTACATGGGGTGGTATTCAACTACCGTGTCTTGTCAGTGCAAGGATTTCCGCTTGTGTCCCTGTGCACATCCCACACACTCTCCAAATCTGCTTCAGATGGTTGGGGCAACCCCTAGAACAGGTTTAGGGAGAAGGCAGAAGGCAGGGGGAACATTCCATTGCACGGTACATCTTTGCATTGACAGAACAAGAGACTTAGTGCTTCGTTGGATTCCACCCATGGTTTCTCATGAGTTAGCTAGCAATGCTGCTTTGAGCACTCGTGTTTTGAGCATCTTGCAACTCCTAGAAAGCCTGGAATATATCACTTTGTCCATAGGATAAAAGACCTGGAAAACAGTGAATGCTGAAAACGCTCTAAGTTCCCATATCAAGGCCAATTAAAAAACAAATCCTTTGGCATGGATGGCTCAGTAGTCAAGTGCTTAACAGGGGCCCTTTGACACCACCCAAGTACCGCCTGAAAGCAAAGGAACTCTAAAATACAGACCAAATGTAAACTAACACTTGGCTCTGTTTTCTCATTTTCATCAAATCCAGGTGAGGTGGATGCTTTCCTAAAAGAGCCACTGAGATTAGAGGTACACTGGATGAATAAAAAAAAACCTAAACCCAATCCAGGTAGAACACAATAAATGCAAGTAGAGGACTCAGTGGATCAGTTAGCCTGAGAAACACTTAATATTTGAAAAGGATCGCATACTTCGGAGCAGATTTGTAAGCTGTGAATGTTCCTAGACCCATTAACATTGCTCCTGGATTCTCAGGTTGAAGCTGGGGCTAGAAGGAAATTCTAAGAATGTCAGTTGGTCCAGCTATGTCACTACAAGAAGCATGAATGCTTTTGGTTAGCTCCAAAGTAAGCTACAGCTACAATCTCTATTATGGACCGATGAAGAAGACTGGAAATGTAGCTGGTAGAGAATACTACTCAACTGTTAACAGGTATGTGCAGGTAAGAACACATTACACCAAGTCTAGACACATCTGCATTGCTTACACTTTGTTTCCAAGCTTAATTTTAGGTCCCAGATTTTTTAGTTAAAGCCCTATACAAATCTAGGTCCCAGAGATCTCAGGGACTACTTTCCACTCAAGCTCCCCAGAGCCTTAAAATCTACCCAAAAGGCCCTGCTACAATTTCCTTCCTTAGGATAGACAAGATTGTCATCTACCAGGGCCTGGCAATTGCCCAGGAGTTGTGGGATGTATGTATATGCTCTTTCCTTATTTTCATTCACAGACAGGTGGAGACACTATTATGTCAGGCATTTTGAGATTAGTAGAGACTTCTTACCGTTTTTAAACTGTTTTATTCAATTGTTGTATTATTTGTTTTTATTTGTATTTTCACATTATTGTGAACTGCCTGTTTAAGCAATAGCAAAAACTAAGCGCACTTACTCAATAGAGAAAATCCACTCCAAAGATCCACTCCTTTAGGAGTAAGATAATCATTTACTATATATATTTACTAGGGAAAGGCCATTAAACTGGAAGCTCTCATAATACCACAAAGCATGTGATGCATGTTAAAATTCCAGCAAGTGACCAACACTTTAAATTAAAAGCATATTAGCTAATGCGGTATGTGCCACTGAGGGTTAAGGGCTAAGCTGTAAGTAGTGATTGGAAAATATTATTCCTAGAAGGTGATCAATAGGACAAGTGCAGCATTTGGTAGCTCAACTGGCAGCACATGAGATTATTCTTGGTTGGGCTGTATAAGATCCAAAAGCTGCTTAGGCAGACATACTACAAAGGATGGAGTCTTAAAAGAACAGAAGGAGGGGGCCTTTTGGAGGAACTCCAAGTCTCCAGAAATTAGAATCCACTAGTAGACAAAAGCTGGAGGAGGCAAGCTACTTTGAGCATTTCAGACTTCATGAAATAACAGAAATATAAAGTACAGCTACCCTTGAGGGCAGACCAGCCTGATATACCAGCTCTCTTCTTGTCTATAAGGAATTAATTTAAGGCAGTAATTGGGAATCTCAGACCCAATTCCATTTCAGCAAGATGTATAGTAATGCTGTTGCAGAACACCTCTATAAAGGTATAGCTGAAGATATCACCTATAAAAGCACATGTGGAATAGTCAATATGATCTACTTTCTTGATCTACTATCTGCAGTTATTAGTATAAGGATACAGCTACAATCTAATGGAGTCATGTTTGATGCCTTATAGTTCAATGATTATTCACTCTGGACCAAATCAGAACCAAGATGTCTTCAGTATTCTCATCCAATTCCATTAACACAAGAACCAAGTTGGCACATCACTTTAAACCATTGCTAAAAAGAAAACTATAGTTCAATGTGAATGCTAATTCTCACTCTGTTCATTCCCCACACTACTACTGGGAAAGAAGGAAGTGTCTGGTGTGTTGAACGCCCAAACCCAGTCTTTTGGTTTCTCTCCAAATAGCAGCATGCACTAGCATGCTGTGTATTCACAATAAATTGTGTTTTGTGTTGTGGCATGTGACCAAGGCAAAGGTAGAAAATGCTATGTGGTAAGAAGATTGTTATTCTATTTACCGCATAAGAATTACACACCTCAAAAAGACACACCCCCCAAAAAAAGAGAGACTTCTACCAAGCAGGCTGGTGGAGGCAGAGTGGAACACTTCCTTCTCTGCTCACCATGCATTTGTCAAGGAAGAAACTTTCCTCCATGGCTAACACAAAAATCCAACTGGTCAACAGAAGAGAAATGGAACAATCTAGCTCTCCTCCATCACCATGCTCACTTGCCTCCATGGAATTCCTGGTCACCTATGACTATCAGGTAAGTTGTTAAATACAAGGCTGAATTAGGTAGAAGTTATTGATACTAAAAGGAAGACAGTCGTTCATTTCATGAAGACACTGTTTTGATTTTTAGTTTTCCATTACCCTAACAATACTCTATTTCAGTTTACTACTCAACATTTTCTTGTTTCACCATTTCTAACCTTATAATATTAGAAAAAACCACAAATGAGAACATTTTACAAATTATTTACATATATAAACACACAGCTGAGTTATGCAAATAAGCAAATTCAAGCAGATAACTTAATCTGCATAAATTATTCTAATTTATTTAGCAAATAATTTCATTTTTTCAAAGCTAGGCATGTAACAGCCATGTTTGCACATAACCACAAAGTCAGGTTTCTGGCTTATTGTGATGCATAGCATTAGTGAGACATATTCTGCTGCCCACTACCCAACTGCTGCTGCTTCACTTCTCCCCTGGTGCAAGCAAGATACAAACTGGGAAGCTTTGATTCCCCATTACATGCAAACAAGGTATTGTGATATGCTGCTCCTTATCAAGACACAGGAACAAGTCAAACTTCATTGTTGTGGCTTGTTAGGAAGAAACTCACCAGGATCCCTTGTTCAGACTTAAGGGGAAGACAAGGCTTTCTGGCTTATTTATTCCACTTATTCCAAGAGAGAAGCTAAGCGGGAGCAATTCATACTCTTATATAGCTTGTTCACACTAAACTACTATAAAGCCAGAAACCTTGATGCTCAAGGTGTTACTTGTGGTCAACCCATGTGTTTTGAATTAGCCTCAAAGCACCACATCTTCTAGCACATCTAGGGACTTATATAAATCAAGACAGTTCTATTTAATAATTGAATTCTTACCAGTGCTTTTATCCACATTAGAAATCTTTGTTCTACAAGCAAAATACACACAGTTAAAATCAAAAAGCAGAAGTAGTGCTTTCCCTCACATGCAGTTTCCACCTTTATGCTCTTGAACAGCCATGGACCAAATACTTCTTTATCTACATTTTCTCTCTCTCTGGATTTTAAAGCTAAGTGATCTTGGAGAAGGCATAAATGTACACAACTTACATATCTGTTGCAGAATATATGATTCTTGGACACAAAAGTCTCAGTTCCCCAGAACTGCAAAGCCACCATAGGGCAGAAAGGCCCTGAAAGGATCCCATGAGACCTTTTACCTGATACTACTGGCCTGCACAAGATAACACAACAATACGCCAGCAGTTTCAAAATATTAGATTGGTTCCTAGTAGACTGAACTTGATTAAAAGAAAGTTACACCACAAATTGATCCAAGCTCCCAACAGAAAACATGCTTCAGGTATTTTCAGATCCTCTGGCAAGTATGGCAAGCAACAAGCCTTCCTACCAACTTTTAAGCTGTGGAGGTGCTTCAAAGTACAACTGCTGGTATGATCCCCTCCACAAGTCCAAAGTTGGGAGGAAAGTGGGGAGCAATTGGCTGCTATGTGGCCAAGGCATCTGGAAAATCTTGATCAGGGCCAAACCAGCAAACTCCCCCTTTCCTGCTTTTAGCACAATAAAGGACAGTACGGACTTCCTGGCTGCTGCTTCATGGCATCACTTTGAGCCCAGCTGCTTGACAATGACTGAAGCCAGCACACTTCCCACTGTCCTCTTGCAGACAAAGTAGGTGTGGAAGGCTTCTTCACCTGGGTCACTTTGCAGAGCATCAGATGAAGTTGCAACACTCTCTGCCTTTCAAACAGGTAACAGGGTGATTTCTTTGCTTTTGGGTACCATCAAGTTGGTAGGAAGAACCTGGCAACTTATGTTTGGCTAGCAATGCCTCCAAAAACTGGAGACCCCTAGATTTTCCCTACATTTATGTCATTATAAGCCTACTAGCATTTGCTGCCCAGTTATTTTTATGTAGTAGTTGTCACAATTCATAAGCCACACTTCAACTTGTATTCCATTTGTAACCTCAACTACTGTGCTACATTCTCATCACAACACAATTTTTAAAATAGCCAGTCACCTGGTTGCTATCGCAAGTAGCTACTCCAGTCAAAGCAGTTTAACAGTTCCTTAATATCTCCAATTGCTTCTGACATTGAAGCCTTCTAACAATTTATCAGAACTACAGCAAAGAGAACAAACCCTAATATATGGAAACTGTGTAAAACATCAATTAAGAATATGTAGAGTCCACTGGACTCAGGCTGAAATAGAGGGCCTTGGCCAAATCTGCCCAGCGTTAAACGGCAATTTATGAGATTGTGATCTCTCTCATAGGGATGTTGGCAAAACACACTAAATACTTTACAGTTTGAATCACAGCTTAGGTACTGCAGCTCACATAACTTGCAGTTTTCTAAGCCAAATAGACCCCACCAGTTTCTCAAAAAAACCTTCCAGAGGATACCAAGATTGGGATTGTCAGCCACCTGACAAAGTACCGCACATGGCCACTTGGAGCAACAGTGGATAAACCAATTCAAACCAAAGGTCACGTTGACCAATGTCCAATCTCTTGGTGGTTGCATGCCAAAATGTGGGAGGCCAAAGTATGAAAGTGGGAATGGTGAGGACTGCAGTTCTCAAGGAGTCACAAATAGTTTTAGACTGGTTAGTGTTCTAGAAGCTTATGTTCTATTTTTTGTCCACTCTCTGGTCTGCTACACTTTATGAAAATAACTTTTCAAGGAGTATTTTAATTTGCTGGAAGCTTGAGGTTTGTTTTGCTTAGCCCAACACACATTATTATTTACTTTCTTCCTTAAAAAGAAATGGCTTCCATTATTTTTGCAGGAAAAGCTGTGCTCACACCACTGTTAAGTGGGGACAAAATCTGCACCTCCATGACACAAAGTTCATCGGCATCTAAGCCAAGTCACCTCAGCAATAATGAACTGCAGTCCCTTTATACTTTCTCACAGAAGTGAATGAGATGCACGGACTTGCTGGTGGCAGAGCAATTGTGAAGGAGTCCCTGGGGCTATTCTGTTTCCATAGACATACAGAATTCATTACTATGAAGCAGCATTTCAGTGCTTAAAGCCAAGCATGACCAAGAGGCATACTAACACGTGAAATTGTCTAGAAACTTTATTTTACCTGTAACAAACGTTACACAAAATAAGCAAGCAAGTACTATTCTTATGTAACAGATCAGACACCAAGGCCAATATCTGAACCTAGGCACGCGCATGTGCCACACCAGAAATCTCAAAAGGAACAAGATTGCTGCAGCCTCATGTTACATATAATATACTCAAGTGATTACTGAAATGCCAATTATTTGAAGCCCATTTAGCAAAAAAAGCAAATTCACTTACAAATTGAAATCTGATGATCAAACTGTTAAAAATGAAATATGTGCCTACAGAATAGACATTATGGATGAAAGGGTGTTAAAAAATATAGACCAGACCAATCACAAGCTAACATCCCATCATATCTGCAAGAGACCAGCTCTGATTTTTCCTCTCCCTGCCTTGTTTCTATTCAGGCTGGTCACTGTAAGAACTAACAGGTAACTTTTAGAACTGGTGCCTGACTTGGCTTGTTTTTCTCTTCCCTTTTATCCGTTCTCCTTTAGTGTCATGTATTTTAGGTTGTAAGCCTGAGAACAAGGACTATTTTCCTATCAAGCTCTTTACAGCTGACAAGCAGGATAAAAATACTACACATTTTTTAAAAAAACAACAACACCATTTGTACAGCTTGAGTAAGACACTACCATTTCCAATTCTTCATCAAAAGCTGCAACCATGTATCAAGACCAGCAAGTAGTAACAAACCGAAAATGTATACACTTTTAAGCATTAAAGCCTTTCACATTACATACTACTTTTAAAGAAATGTGTGAAACCCCTTCTTACCTTGCTTGTGGCAAATACTTTAGTACCTTTTCATCACTGTGAGAAAATGATACAACAGCATATGGACACACATGCCTTGGTCTTGGTCTTGGTCTGATCTCGTCAAAGTAATATTCATAGAAATAATACTGGAAACAAATTCAAAAGAAATTCAAGTTTGCATATTACTCATGCTAAGAGATGCTTGCTGAATTTTTTTTATAGTAGATTAGATTTCAAACTCTTCATTTGAACTTTGTAATTAAACTAGTATAATGCTAGTAATGCTGAAACTTATTAGCACCATGAACAAATTATTATAGTTGTGAGTAAAACTCAACTTTCAAGACAAATCTCTACAAAACAAATTCAAAATGTTAGGCAGCATTCGACCTGTAATAGCCTGTATACCGGAAAGGATTATACTGGAGTTGTTTCATAAGAACTACAAACCTGACAGCAAGCACATAAATATTTGTATGCAGCTATGTTCATACAACTGTCCTTCTCTTACCTGTGTGAGCTCATATGCTCTGTAACGTAGGAAGGAACGGATTTTGTCTGCATTCTTTAAAACATGGCATTCATGCTTTGGTGTAGGGTCTAATCCACTTTTAACAGTTGAGTCAACTGATTTCACTGCTAGGTTACTGTATACTGCCTTCATTTTTCCCTAAAAGAGTCAGAAAAATCCCCATCAGGAAAGTGCCAAGTATAATGCACACAGCAAACATAAGAAGTCATACCATTTTATATTCAATGAATTCACATATAAAGTAGCCAAATATTTATTGTTCACTCACTCCAGCTACTCTATATGTTGACAGTCTTTTGAAAAATCTGTAATTGCCATTAACTCCATCAACAAACCTGACAAACTTTTCAGTTCTGAAAATGACTTTTGCAACTGTTAGCAAATTTTAAAAATTTAAATACTGCAACATAAGGAGTGGCTCTGATTGATACAGAAAAATGCTCTATTTGAAGTGCTTCATGTCAGGAAATTGCTGTATTAAGAAACATATTATTACATTTTATTTATTTCGTAAGATTTTTTCACTTGCCCACACCATAAGATCCCAGAGCAGGATACAGGAATAGAAAATACAAACATAAGCACAAATAAAATGATTACAATTATAAAATACCTCCTTGGGGATGATTTAAGAAAAGGGCATACAACGTTAATGAACTGTGAGTGAATTGAAAAACAGCTTAAACTTACTTTTATTACTTTAAAAATAATAATATCACCCACTGCTCTAGCCTCCAGAGGATTGGCTTGCAATAAATCAGCATACCTAGAAAGATATACACCTGGAGAATGTGAAGAGAACAAATGTCAAGGTAAGGTTCAACATTTATGGTGTTTCCTAGTGATGCACAAGAGAATGCCTATTACTATAAAATGTATTTTCCAGATCTTATTTTAACTTTCCATTAAACTACTGAAACCATTTCTATCTGAAAGGACAAAACTAATGCACATCAAACAGACGTGCAAATATTTAACCATCTCTGATGATATATAACCTTAAAAAGATTGAGAATTCTGTGTGGTCTACTGTTACAGCAAACACAAGGATAACCAAAAAGTAATCTTTGTATTTTAGAAGCCCAACAAGAGTTTTAAAATTATATCTTCCTATATACATAGAAATGTAATGTTGCTGCCATGTTGCCAAAAGGTGGCCACACCAGCTGTAGCATAACGAACAGCAGCCAGGTGAGAGAGGAAGTAGCCTTGTGAAGTACCTGCCCCCCTTCTTTAAAAGAGATTGGGGCAACCTCTAGGAGTAATAGACAAGGGGGAGGTCTAAGGATTTTACAATCCATAGCTGTAATAGAAAAAAATAATGAAACAAAGTTGTACATCTTAAAAATTAAAATAATATTGGTTATTATAGGTTTTTCAGAAGGTGCAGACTTGTTTTAATTTTGGGATATTTGAATTTGAAGTTATGAAAATTGGCTATCAGGAATAAAAGAAAGAATTTACAGTCAGTAGAACATTAAATGCTGACATGTAAGGAAATAAGACCTAGCAAGAAAAATATTCCAAAAAATTAAAAAATGAGTATTATATACAAATATGAGTACATAAAATTAGGCTTAAATTATTTTAAAAATAATTATTCATTTCAGAAATATTTAAAATATTAGACATTTTAAAATGGTCTTGTTTCATTAATTTTTTCTATTACAGCTATGGATTGTAGGAAAGTTGTACAAAATGGCTGCCCAGTAAAACGTAAAATTTTCATTACAAGGAATAAAAAAACCATAAATTTCATTCTTTGTCGAGAAAGAGCATGTCTTTGCAATAATTTTCAACATCAAAAACATTCGTTTACATCATGACCACACGCTGTAAATTCAGGTTTTCTAAACATAGTTTTTCCACCAAAAAAAAATTATAAAAAAATTTAGGCATTTATAAAATCTTTTGAGTGCTGGTGTATTTTTTTCTGAAATCCTCATCATTTTATTGATGTGTGTAAAATTTCAAGGAGATCTGATCATTGGTTATGGAGAGAAAAAACAAAATGTACACAAGGACATTGTGTGCCGAGGGTCTCAAGAGGGACAGACAACACAGATTTAATGAAACTTTGAAGTGCTATAAAATTAAAACCGTTTGAGATAGAGGGGAAAAAATTAAGAGGGTTTCTTTCAACCATAAGGGTGTACAGCAAGTTTCATCAAAATCTGAGATAGTGGCTGACAAAACTCTTGTTTGCATTGATTTGATGTGGAATGACCCTTATATTTATATTGAGATACTGGCTTGGATCTAGAGTTCCCAAGTGCCAATCTCTCATCAAAAGCAGGAAACTATTTTTGCCCATTACTTCAGTCCACTGTACTTCCTGAAGGGCTGGAGGACACTCCAAAACAGTGTGTGAGAGTGCAGCATAGTTGTTGGGAGTTGAAGCTGGACTTCACATACTGGTTAGAAATTATGGGTGGATTCAACATAGAGCTAAGTAGGGTTAGTGTGTACAGACTGAGGTCTGCTTGAATCAAAACTTTCCCCTCTTCTCCTCATGTGCCCCTTCACCCTGTTCTAGGGATTCTCCTCATACTCAAGAACAGATTTAGAGGGTACAAGGAGCATGTGGGGCGAAAGTTTTGTTGCACAGGTAGATCTCATTCCTTGTAAACAACTTCATTGAATCCTGACCCATGAATCAACAGTCATCTGAATCTCTCTACTATTCTTTAAGGCATAAATTCCATTAAAATGAAAGATGCTATTTACCTAGGGAAGGGTTGCCAAGAACTGTTATCTTGGAATGGCCCACCTGCAAGCCATTTTCACATATGTTTTGCACCTAAAAATAAACATTTAGTTAGCAATATTAGAGCACAGACTTGGCAATAAATATCAACAATATTGTTCAAACTTCAATTAAATGCTAATCTTACACTGTGCATTTTGATGGTGAGGCTTCTGACACTGATTAGATAAGTTTGTGCAATGGCACATAATGTTCACAAACAATCCAAATGCTCAGTGAGCAAAGGTATCGGGGCTTTCACTGTTTGCTGACAAGCTCTGGAATGCGAAGTGCATAACAAACAACCCTTATCTTGCTCTAAGATAGGAGTGGGATTTGTCTTCATCTTGCATAGAATCCCTCACCCTAGATCCAAACTTGGACATGGAGAGGGGAGCAGAGGATTGTTCCTGATCTCATGCTGTATTTCAAAGGTCAGTAAAGCGGTAAGACTCAAACTCTAGGAACCACATTTTTGGACTCTGATGATAGCAGGCAGATCTTTAACATCTTAACAACAGAAGTTGTTAATAACAACACAGTTTTAAAAGTAGCATCCAGGCCAATTTAATTAGTAGCCAACAGTATAGTTTCCACAACAAAAACCTGTTGTATAATTAAAATATTTAGAAGAAAAAGCAGACAACTTTAAACTATATATAATTATACCTCTTCAATTATATATTTACACCTCCACCCACTATTTATAACACACACATATTTCCAAAATGTTATCTACATAATTACCTGACAATTATAGTATCAAAGCACTAAAGTTTAATATAAATTCCACATCATAGAAGAATATTAAATAAATACATCTTTAAAATCTTTAGTGTTAACATTGTTAAAAAAATATTGTATTATTCTCCACAGTGGAACATTTCTATATTTGTCAATGTCATTAAAAAATTCATAAAATCACTAGAGCCAATTATTTCAGAAACTCTCTTATATTTTGTTAGCCTTCTCTTCCTTGTACAAACTTTTGTGAGTTTAATCATTTCTGCAACCTTCCATATCTTTTCCAGCCACTCTTGCCACAGGTGGAGAACTATTCATCCATTTCTGTGCCATCAATACTCCTGATGTTATTATCAAGCTTCACTCTCACTATTTTTTATCCTACCAAAATTGGAAAATCATTTCCAAAAGATGGAAATGAACATTTTGATGAATCAATCAAGATATTTACAATCATTATACACCTTTAGGCACGAGGCAAAAATGTTCCTCTTTAACCATGCCTTTGGTTGACTGACATCCAATGGCCTTTAAAAATATGTTGGGGAAGGGAGGATTATGGGGTCATTTTTCTTTTAGTTTTTTTTAATATTGTGATTCTATCTTGTGAACTGCCCAGAAACCTGCAGGTATAGGGTGCTATACCAATGCAATAAATAATAGCAATAACAATAATTTCGCTCTCTCTATATGTAAACACACACACAGAAATGCATACACACCACTTTACGTGGAAGGACTTTATCATTCAATCGTTCCACCAAATATCATACTATCATCTTTTGCTCTAAAGTATTAATCTTAACTATCCATATTCCACCCTCTCTAAAATGGTAATTTCCACTGCATAATCATCATTTAATTCATAGCCAAGCACAGCTTTCAAATACTCAGGTTTAGCGTACTCACTCTGCACAGCACACTAGTCAACTATTTCTAGTAGCATTTTCCTACTATGAAGTAAACCAAAAATAACCTTCTACCATACTGTTCAATTGGTTGTACAGTCAATTGCTGGGAGACAATCAGCAGTATGACTTGTCAAGGGTAATCAATCTAGAACCTAAATCTAGGCGGTCCACTATGTGCATTTCACAATTCAACAGAAGCATAATAGCGTCAGCTGGAAGGTTCCCCCCACAAAATATGGGTTGTATCCAAGTACGTCTCCCTGTCAGACTATGGAATTTCCCCTTCTTTTCCTCCCACTGCACACAGCCTCAGTCCGGTTCTGGGGATTCTCCAAACCCTCCAAAACATCCTTGCCAGGAGACAGAGCACGTGCAGGGAGAGAAAAGAGGAGAAATTCCATTGAGCAAGCAGACATCCTTGCATTATTAGGACAGTTGCACACTCTGTCTCTTTCAGCATCATTATGCTTCAATAGTTATTTTAAAGAAATAAAAATTCTTACCATGTCACGGTCCACCTTTAGAAATGCAAATGTTTCCTCTAGCTCTTTTTCTGATCTGCCATCCTGCTTCAATTCCCTTCGTTTCTCTATGAACTTTCAAAAGACAAAATTCTAATAGCAACAGAAACTAGCATACATTACAATTTAATGACTTTGTATGATCTATGATTTCAAAAATCTGGATTCTACAGAAAGGTAAACAAAGTAACCAGAAAAGTCAAAATGTGAACTAAATACTGAATGCAGTTTATATATAAATTGTTTATTTATACATGGTAGAATGACAAGGAGCTGTGCAAAATACAGTAGGCAACCACAGATGTAACAGACATAAGGTTCACAAGTGCAAAGAAAACAGCTTGGATCCAAAGACTGCATGAGCACAAAGCCACTCATGCCACAGTTATATATTCTAACATAAATTTGTACGTTTTATTAATGTAAACCGCTTTGGAACTCTTTTAAAAGTCAAAAGGAAGGATCATAAATAAATTAAATATCTCTCACCCCTTCTTCGTCCCTGCCTCCCACAAAAGCTTCTTTGCAACTTAACTGAGTTTTGTTCGTATTAATACGAACACGTTTTTGTGTACTTCAGGTACTATTTCATGTGTGAATATTGGGTACTCACCTCCTTTTCCAACAGTTCACTATGAACCAAACTGGCTTTTTTGTAGGTGAAATTGTCCTTTGAATGGTTTTCCATATATGATGAATGCAAAATGTTCACAATCTCTTGAAATTCACGAGATCCTGCTGTTACTGGCTGAAAAAGAGCTACAGAGAAAGAAAACAAGTATCTCAAAATCTGTGTGTCTTGCAATTAAATGCTACTGTGTTACTGCAGGCAATCCTCATTTTGCAAGGGGGTTCTGTTCCAGATCCCTGCATGTGTCAGCAGAGCACGCATAAGCCCACTCAGACCCACCCCTTTTCATGACATCTTTATGATGTTTTGGGACTACTTCCAGATTTGGCACCATGCACATGTGTGCGATTGTGTGTCATTCGGACATGCCCAAACCAGGAGGTGACTGTAGTTCATTTTATGAAACCATGCTCATCTAAGAATGGACAATTCTCTGTCAGAGAGTCTTTAAAGGTACAGAAAAGCATTAGAGCATAGGGCAGAGATAAAATTAAACAAATTCCTTTTTCTTTTGCACAGGATAAAGCTGCAGATTTAATAAGAAATTTTAGTTGCTCAATTATTTAGAAGTTCCATTTTTCCAGGTCTAAATGGGTAGTTTGCATTGCTTACAGCTTTTCTTGAAAGACCACTTACAGAATACTTAACATTTCGTAAGTAGAATGCATTAACTATAGTAGAAGTTTCACATTCAGTGATAAACCTCTAGCATGAAAAAACTTTGCCCAATTTTCAGCATTTGCCTCCTTTTCCAGTACCCCTCCATACTCCAATCCACATTATTCTTCCAAGGGCTGGGGAGGAAAAGACTGAAAGCTGAGAACTTATAAATTAAGGATCTTTTAGTCTTCCAACCACTCTTTCTTAAGAAAATTTAGAACAGAGTGTGAAGATACCTGAATTAAAGGCACAATTTTTTTTGCTGAGGAGTCTCTATTCACATAAAGACAGTACTGTTAAGCTAGTTCCCAAACCTAGAACAAAACAGAATTCCAAACAATTGCTGCAACCTCTTGACAAATCCTTCCTGTACATAGAATACTGCTAGAAGTGTATTAATAATTTGATTTCCTTAAAGTAGACAGCATAGAACTGCTACAAGAATTCCAAACTCAAATGGGGGGGGGGGGGAGGAAATAGTTTTAAGTACCAAGTACTGGAAGATCTCAACCTCAGATTTGACCAAGAAATTTGAGATAGCACTTCTGAAACTTGGTAAAGGGTAATTATGTTAAAATGATCTAATGTGTCAACTTTTAGATTAAGAAGGCCCTCATATTTCAACTCTTTCATGGTCTGCTCTCTAGTTCATTCCTCAAGGCGGGGAGATCTCTTTCAATTAGAAAGTCTCCATGGAATTATGACTCGCCACAAATAATCTCGGGAAAAGGCTAATTACATAATCCTTCTATTAGTTCCTTCACTGCTTTGCTCTTTTTGAGTCAAATGTTTTCTACAATTCTCTGGACAGTATGGTTCCCACGATATCGTGTTCCACCTCTTGTTTAGACAGCCTATGCTGCTGTCTAAGACGACACCCAGAGCAGGAATTTCTTCTATTTTTCAGGTTAAATTAAGATTTTAAAATTCTATCTTAATTAAGTTTGTGGAACATCTTGGCTTCCGGTAGGTATATCAATATTGTGTTCACACATTTTCAGGACTGAAATAACTGCACCTTATACACAGTAACTATTCAGGTATCATGGACAGAAGAGCATAAGAGTGCTCAAGAGATCATTCAGAATTACTGGAGCAATGCAAAACAATCAGAATTATTTGCAAGAGGCTCCTTAAGAATTGTAACTGCACTAGGAAGTTCCAAAATGAGCAATAAATTCATGAGTAAATTTAGACAGAATTTACCATTGTGAGGCATGGAGTCAGTGTAGGACCACGGAGGCCAAAGTTCAAATTTCCACTGAGCTATGAAGTTCACTAGATGACCATAGGCCATTCACTGTCTCAGCCTAACCTACTTCACAGGGTTGCTGTGAGGGTAAAATGGTGAAAAGAACCATATATACCACCTGCAACAGTTTGCAATGCAGTGCAAGGGCACGTGAGTCCATCACACTCATGTTGCCATGTTAAAGCTATCTTTGGGAACCTAGTGGTTAATGTATCACTTTACATTCGTTTAAAAACGTACATGCAACAAAGGCCTAGAACCAGATCCTTTGGCAGCAGTTGCATCTCTTCTAACTTAACATTTTTGGTTCACACTGTATCCTAGAAATGCTCATAAGAACATTGGACACTGTTCATTGTCTTCGGTCTATGTAGTATTCTTTTGATCACAAGTTTAGACAAACCTAGGCTATGTGCCATCAAATAATTAGGAAAAGTATTCAAGGTAGGACGCTTGAGTCTTCTTCAACTGCAGGCTACAGCTGTAACCTTCAGGAAGGGGCCAAACCAACCTACCTTGACCTTCTTGTTACAAAATACGTTTTATGTTTGCATTGCTCAAATTAAACTCTTCTTGAAGGATGGAAAGTGTTTAAGTACACTAATGGCAGCCTCTTGAAAAAGATTAAAAGAATGAGAGCATTTTTGAAGGAAATGATCCAAAGGAGGTTCATTAACGAAAAGCTAGCTGAAGAGAAACAAGAAGAAAGCGTTTTTGCCACAAAGGGCAAACGTTAAGATGCTGCATATACAGAAGATCAGTCGAACCAAAGGGACTAGCGCAGCAACAATAACGCTTCCTCGCCAGGGCACGAGATGCTGGCATCCGCTTCCCTCCTACAACGCGGGGGCGCTATAGACGGCTTTCATCAGGGGCGGAAAAGGAGAACTTCGCCGAAGTAAGCGCCCCCCAGCCAGCCTACCCTGCAGGAGGGAAGATGCTCCTCTCTCCTCTGCTGCAGAGCGCGCAAAGTCGGCGAGCCATTTTCCCGCGCGCCCTTCCAGAGAACCATCTTCTCTGCGAGCTGGCGCGGATGATGCCCACACCCCCCCTTCGGCCAAAATAAACCACCACACCCGTATCCAGCCTCTTCTAAAGCGGCCATCTCAAAACAAAACGAGTTGGGTTTTTTTGGGGGGGGGTATTTGTTTTCCAAACGCCTCTCTCACTCTCCCCACCCCCACCCTCCACCTTCGGAAGGGGAGAATAAGGTTCTCTCATCCGTGCCAAACACCTTAAGCGCGGCTGCGAGAGGCTCCTCGCATTCAGCTGTGTCGCGAATGTGGCTACGTGGAGCTAGAAGCGGGAGAAGGGAGGAATTGGGGCTGGAGGGAGGGTGGGGGGGGATGCAATGCGAGGGAACCACCTTTCTTTTCTTTGCTCTTCCTGGGGATCTGAAAGTTTTTCTTAAGGGGCATGTTGTCTTCGGGGGCTCTGGGGAGCCCGTCGCTATACTGGGGCTGCTGCTCGGGGGCCTCGGGGCCGCTGCCCTTGCGGTGGTCCCCGCGCGGGGATCCCCTGCCCTCGCCGGCGGCCCCGAACGGCGCCTCCTCGTCGCTCCTGCTCCTCTCAGGGCGGCCGCCATTTTGTGTGGAGTTCTCCGCGTCGGCGGCTGCAGCTCGGTTCTCCCCGCCGGAGAGGCCGCTGCTGTTCTCCGCCCGCTGAGGCTGCTCTGGCAGTCGCTCGTCGCCGCGGCCGCTCATGGCCGCGGCCTCCGCCATGAAGCCTCCCGCACCGCTACACCGCGCTGGCGATCTTTGTCCCACCAATGAGCCGCCCCTTCCTCAAAGCCATGCACGACTCCGCCGCCACTGCCGCCGCCCCCTCCCATACAAAGCACAGACACTCCTCCTTCCTCTCTCCCTCCCCTTCGTTCTAACATGGCGGTGGGGCGTCAGGAAAGAGGAGGAGCTTGTTCCCCTTCACTTGCAGCCAACCGGTGACAGCGCCGCCGCTTATAAATGCGCGAAGGCCCGCCCTTGGGCTTGCTGCGAAAATGGCCGAAAGGCCTCGAGGAGTGTGTTGAGAGGGAGGGCTCAGGCCTCTTCCGAGGTGCCCTTGCCTCAGCGTTACACTCTGTACGGTGCACAAGCAAAAACATGTATTCAGTTTCTTCCCTTTCCCTCCTCTTACCAGCCGGAATATGGTGGCCCGGCCTTCCTTGGTGAGGAAGAACGGCGCCTTTTCCAGGGCTCCATGCTTTTAAAAGCAAGACTACACGCACAACAAAGTTGTCTTCCTCGCTATCCTGCACAGGACGGGACACCCGCCGTCTTGCCCACTACTGTCGGATATAAAGCATCTTTCAATGAAGTTTTGCTTTTCTGTGCGTGGCGTTTCGACTTTTCCTTCCACACAGCCCTTCTGCGGAACGGAAAAGGAAACACAAGGGATGTGCTCTTGCTCTGCTGGTTCAGCTCCCTAGCCTAGGGTAAAACATGTTTTCTCTTCAAGCAAATTGGTACAAACGTAAAGCTTATCAAAATGCTCAGGAAGATCTGCATTGCCTACAAGATATCTCAAAGTAGTTGTCCTCAGGCTTTTAGAATATGCCTCCCTTTTAATCTTTTTCCCATGTAAAACTCAGTATTTCTTGAAATAATTATGGTAGGAGAATGGAAGCAAAACATCCTAAAAACATAGCTTCAAATTTATATTTTTACAAATCACGATGCACTGTTGAAAATATTTTAAAGAATTTTAAAAATGTTTTGAGCTTTAATCCCCTGTCCCAGCAGGCTTTTAGATACTACATATCTTACCTAACAAAACATTCATTCAGAGTGCATTTTTTGTTCATTTCCACTTACTGGATTTCTTGTTCACAAAATGCCTAAAGGTAATTATAATTCCACTGCTCCCTCAGCACCTCTCCTGGCCCCAAACCAACAGTTAGCCTGGATGGTTGAAGGCAGGGGTCTTGTCCTTAGTTGACATGTATGAAGTCCCTTGCACTTTTTACCCTAGTGAAGCTTTGTGTAAATTTATCCAAATCAGCTTGAGATTTCGAAGGGATTAGATTGTGCCTGCACCTTTGGATAATCAAAACATAGTTGAACTGGTTATCATGCAAGACCTAAATCAAGAAGAAACAGCAATAGTATGTATTTCTGTGGGATCTCATTCCCTAACTCTTCAGAGAGGAAAATATCTTTCTATGAACTTACAGTTTGATGGCCACACAACTACCTTCCCCTTGCATCGCTTATCTGCCTTGGATAAAGGAATTAGTGCAGCTACTGTAGCCAAAAGTTGTTTCCAATAGATTTAATTGTATATCATTCAGTTACTAAAAGTACAAAAGCCCTGCCAGGAAAGAAAAAAAGACTGCTCTTCTGACACTATCATGACATGTCATGGGAGAAAGGAAGACATGTACTGTACACAGAAAATGATAAGAGCAACAGGGTAGAGTGACATTAACCTGCTTTGGAATGTTTTGTTTTATTTGCTAGCAGAATACCCTACTATAAAAATGCACAAATTATACTGCAGACTCCTAACTGAGAAGATATACAGCAAAAGTATGTTTGGCCCAGCATAATTGATGGGATATGGTGAAAAGCAGTGAACAGTTCAACCGTCCTCTGCATTTGTACTCATGAGAAGCTCATCTTCAGAGATACCTGACAGCTTTCTGATAGCATTCACATGTTACTATGCTGGTTCTGTTTCGCAGAACCAGTTCAGAGATGAAAGGAAGGAGGTTGGCTGATTGATTGATTGATTTAATTTACATACCGCCCTATACCCAGAGGTCTCAGAGTGGTTCACAGGCTTAGCAAGGAAGAGTAACCTGCTGGCTTCCAATTCCTATCAGCCCTTTACAGCATAGTCAGTGGTCAGGATGATAGGAGTTAGAATTCAGCAACTGAAAGGCCACAGGTTAGCAAACCCTATTGTAACAGGAAAAGGCCAACATACCTGAATACCTACCTGAATACCACTGCACCTCATATAGAAACTCAACTTGCAACTTCCAGATTTGTGGTATGCTATTGACATTGCCAAATGGTTTTGCACATGTACAGCGGTGCTGTATTAATTGTTATAATTTTCTTGGGCCATTTGCACAATCTTATGTGAAGCAGAAATGGTACTGTGGTGGGTTTGAATGTTGTACCTTCCCAGCACCTAAAGATGACTAAACTCTATACTAGCAGACCTAAGAATTGAGAATTTCCTATCTCCCCTTTTCTGTGTTATTTGCTAAAACTCCATATATTATATTAGCAGTGCTGCTTAGCAATCCGTATATAAACTCACTAACCCCCCTAGCAGAAAAAAACATTTGTTTCAAGTACATCCTGTATTCTAATGTGAAGGAATGAACAGCTGAGAATACGTGAAAGGAGTTTGGCTAGGCAGAGCAGTATCGTTTAATTTAACTTAGGGCTATATTAGTATATTTAACTTAGGGTTATATATTAATCATGGCTGATTAAGAATAGATTTTTGTTGTAGACAGGTGAAGAACAGAATAATTCATCAGAAATTAAATCAGGCATTGAAGGATGGCAATGCCTGATCACATATTATAATGAGAAGGTTGGGGTGGGTTAGTCAAAAGAGCAGGGGCTAGTCTGATTTGTTGTAATTTTTATGGGAAAGTTGTTGGTTGTTTAAATATCATATATGTCATTTTGAAATGTAAAAAACATTGCTTTGGATGTGATTATTTGCAGCCTCCTCCTTATTTTTTTCTTTTTTGTCAATTATTTTTATTGCTTTTCCACAATTTTTAACAAATTGTCACCAAATTAATGCAAATTCAATACAAATTTAAAAGCTGACTTCCAACCCCAGATGTCCCCTCTATTTTCCTCCCTCCCTTGTTGCTCCCAATAAAATAACTTTTCCAACTATCATTTCAAAATACAATCATTCCTTCTCCCTACACATCACCTGTTCAATTACCAATTTCTGCTATGGCTTTTATACATTGTTATAACCTGTCCTCAAAATAGTTGAGTAGGGTATGGTAAATCCTCTTTTATCTATAATAGTCGTTCAAACATTTCCTTCTGATACATTCAAATATTTCCTTCTGATACGTCTTGAGTAACACTTTGCCTAAGAAAAACAAATCTTGCTTCCTCCCAGACAACATACGCACATTCCTCCCTAACATTGACTTGAGCATTGCTATCTGACATCTGGCCCCTGTAATCAACAACTCAGCCGCACTGGTGCATGCAGAGGGTGAAAATGAAACCCCTAGAATTTCTTGTAAAAATATATAATATACCCCCAAAAAACACTACCAATCTCCCACAGTTCACATTTTGCCAAATGTAACCCTCAATTTTACATACAACCATCTTATTAATAAATAAACACAATCCATATCTATTCTTTTCTGTCTGAAAGTCTCAGAAGCCTTCAAGATTGTGTGCACTGTGGTCCATCCCGTCCCTTTCACTGTTCTTATTTCCAGCTTCAGGGGGGTGGGCTGATGTAATCTCAATAAAATCCATATCTCCTCTCCTTCCTCCCCCCTAAACTAATAAATCTTCCTGCAGTCCATCCTGCCAATCCTCAGTTCCATTACATCCAGCTCTACAGACTGTTCTCTTCTGAGTGCTTAACATACAGTCAATCCAGTTGTTACCAATCTTTTCTTCTTTACTATTTTTATTTTACAATACGAAGTTCCAAGGGGTGGTCAAAATCCCTCAAAAGTCCCTCAAGCTTGTAACTCTCCATCTTCTTTCAGGCAAAGTCCTTAGTTATAAAATAAATCCATTGTGAAGAAGTATCTTTAAAGTTTGCTCTTCCTGAAAACTTTGCATTCCATTTCTTAGGGGAGGGTAGATAACACAGATCCCAGGAAAAAACATGACTTAAAATATTGCTTCCTCTCCCCCTCCTTCCACCATTCAAGCAAAGCAGAAATTAGCATCTTTCATTCTTTCCAAACCTTTCCACACATATGATTTTCTCCTTCAGCATAAATCGGGTTCTTTTCAGGAGGTACCTTTCCACTTGTGAATTATGTCCGAATTCAAAGCTATTCCACAGCTTACCACAGGCTGTCCTTGGATGGAGCCATTGAGCCCAGCGCCCCACTCACAAACCAAAAAAAGGCATTAATGGACGACCGAAAGGTATGGGGAGACATGCCTCTTACCCCCCATTAATCTCCATCTGGAACCCCTCTTGGGCACCGAAGCATCCGAGAGGATGACTTGCCAGGTTTGCTGCAAAACAGGAAGTTTTATTTTGGGGGCTGTTCCTATGTTTATTTGTATTTCAATAAAGGCCTAGCTTTCTACTTGAAGACTGCATCCTTTTCTTTTTTGGTCTCTGGGAGGGATACCTCCAGTATTTTAAATTTATCCAGCAAAAATAGAGCATGCTCAGTCTCTCTCCTTGTAGCCACCGTTCTGATCCTACCCATATGGATGTGAAGAGAACCACCAGTTTTGTCAAAGGCATGGGAGTTCTTTTTCTGGGATTCAAAAACAGCAGAAGACACACAAGTGGTTGAGAAGCCTTAGGATTTATTAGACAGCAGGCAGATTATATATAAGAATATACCATACCAAGCTAGCAACACCTCTGTACAGCTGCTGGGAGCTCCAAAAATACAGCAGCGGAGTGGACCCCTCTATAGCCACCAAGTGACAAGGCCTGCAGGTCTGTGCCCTTGTGTCTGAACCCCGGGGGCTTTTGTAGGCTTAATTGCCTGTTGCACAATGTGAAATTTTACTATATTGCTTACATCTGGGGTTCACCATGTGATTGGGGCTAGAGCTGCCAACAATAAGCCTCCAAGGTCATTAATCATAGAATCCTTCTCATGTAGTTGTTGCCTCTCACAGGTGTTTAGGCTGGGTTCCTCCCGAGATGGTACAGCTATATACTATCTCTTGTAGATACGTAGGTTGGCAAGTGAACAAGGTACACGATTTTGCAAAATTAAGCTCTTTAACAAAAAACATAAGCTAACTGCTGCCCAAAAGAGCAGTGAAGGCCTTATATGGGTGCAGTGGCGTAGCGTGGGGGGTGCAAGGGGGGCCGGCCGCACCGGGCGCAACATCTGGGGGTTAGGGTTAGGGGGCGCAAATCCACGGGTTAGGGGGCGCAAATTACTTGCCTTGCCCCGGGTGCTGACAACCCACGCTACGCCACTGTATGGGTGGCATGGAGGACCAATTGTGACAGGCCACTAGGCCTCCTTGATATACAGTGGTACCTCAAGTTACATATGCTTCAGGTTACATACACTTCAGGTTACACACTCCGCTAACCCAGAAATAGTCCTTCAGGTTAAGAACTTTGCTTCAGGATAAGAACAGAAATTGTGCTCCGGCAGCGCAGCAGCAGCGGGAGGCCCCATTAGCTAAAGTGGTGCTTCAGGTTAAGAACAGTTTCAGGTTAAGAACGGACCTCCGGAACGAATTAAGTACTTAACCCGAGGTACCACTGTACAATATGTCTTCCAGTGTGTTTTCCACACACCACCAAAACTCCAAAACATGGTTAGAAAACAACCCAGAGTTTGGGTTGCTGTGACGTTAACCCAGCCTCTTGATCTGTTTCCATCAAATCATGTGTAGTAAACCCAAAACCAACTTTTGCTTCAGCTTGTAGGATGTAGAGAAACAAAGCAGAAGCCTGACTTATTGTTTCACAATAATCCAGACTTTGACTTTTTTCTTCTCCCACCTGACATATGAGTGGGGAAGCAGCAAAGCAAATGCCCACATTAAACCATAGTTTATTTTAAACTGCGGTTTAATGTTGTGTCCAGGAAATGGCCAGGTGTGGATTCCATCCTGCATTACTGTTTGCAAGAATTGAACTGGAGATGGCAATGGTTCTAAATTGTTGTTGTTTAGTCGTGTCCAACTCTTCGTGACCCCAAGGACCAGAGCACGCCAGGCACTCTTGTCTTCCACTGCCTCCCACAGTTTGGTCAAATTCATGCTGGTAGCTTTGAGAACACTGTCCAACCATCCCGTCCTCTGTCGTCCCCTTCTCCTTGTGCCCTCCATCTTTCCCAACATTAGGGTGTTTTCCAGGGAGTCTTCTCTTCTCGTGAGGTGGCCAAAGTATTGGAGCCTCAGCTTCACGGTCTGTCCTTCCAGTGAGCACTCAGGGCTTATTTCCTTAAGAATGGATAGGTTTGTTCTTCTTGCAGTCCATGGGACTCTCAAGAGTCTCCTCCAGCACCATAATTCAAAAACATCAATTCTTCGGCGATCAGCCTTCTTTATGGTCCAGCTCTCACTTCCATACATCACTACTGGGAAAACCATAGCTTTAACTATACGGACCTTTGTTGGCAAGGTGGTCTCTCTGCTTTTTAAGATGCTGTCTAGGTTTGTCATTGCTTTTCTCCCAAGAAGCAGGCGTCTTTTAATTTCGTGACTGCTGTCACCATCTACAGTGATCATGGAGCCCAAGAAAGTAAAATCTCTCACTGCCTCCATTTCTTCCCCTTCTATTTGCCAGGAGGTGATGGGACCAGTTTTTTGTATGTTGAGCCTCAGACCATATTTTGTGCTCTCCTCTTTCACCCTCATTAAAAGGTTATTTAATTCCTCCTCACTTTCTGCCATCAAGGTTGTGTCATCTGCATATCTGAGGTTGTTGATATTTCTTCCGGCGATCTTAATTCCGCCTTGGGATTCATCCAGTCCAGCCTTTCGCATGATGAATTCGGCATATAAGTTAAATAACCAGGGAGACAATATACAGCCTTGCCGTACTCCTTTCCCAATTTTGAACCAGTCAGTTGTTCCATATCCAATTCTAACTGTAGCTTCTTGTCCCACATAGAGATTTCTCAGGAGACAGATGAGGTGATCAGGCACTCCCATTTCTTTAAGAACTTGCCATAGTTTGCTGTGGTCGACACAGTCAAAGGCTTTTGCATAGTCAATGAAGCAGAGGTAGATGTCTTTCTGGATCTCTCTAGCTTTCTCCATAATCCAGCGCATGTTTACTCTGGTTCCTCTGCCTCTAATGACATTTAAACTTGTGGATGTCGTAGCATGGCAACAATTTTAAATCAACAGGGCAGGGAAGAAACTGATCAAACATTTATAAAACAAACTCATTGGTACATGTGTTAGACCCAAATCTGCACACCATTACTTGCTCAGAATGCATCCAAAATGAAGAACCATAATATTTAAATTATAGTAATATGAGTACATTAAATGGGAAATAGAACAATATTAGAGATACATCTCCAACCCATTCATTGCTTGCTGATTACTTGTGTATACTCCCTTGTCCTTTAGTCTGCATTTTCCGTAAGTAGGAAGATGATATTACAGCAGAGAAATCATTTGGCTTCGCAGCTTTGAGAGACAAGCTAATAATTATTATTACTTACTAGTTAGAAATCTGAGGGGAGCCAATAATGCTTAAATAGGATAATCAGAGTTTATAGCACTAATTGACATAAAAACCCATCTCTAGACATATTCATTACAGAAAGTGTGGTTCAATTATCTAGGACTGTGGCAATTTATGTCTTGGCTAATTAAGCTTTCTCCATGAGAATTCGACTCCAGCTTTCTTGGGAAGGTAGTCTAGAAATTACCTCTGAGGACTAAAGTAGTAGAAGAAGAAGAGTTTGGATTTGATATCCCGCCTTTCACTCCCTTGAAGGAGTCTCAAAGCGGCTAACATTCTCCTTTCCCTTCCTCCCCCACAACAAACACTCTGTGAGGTGAGTGAGGCTGAGAGACTTCAAGGAAGTGTGACTGGCCCAAGGTCACCCAGCAGCTGCTTGTGGAGGAGCGGAGACGCAAACCCGGTTCCCCAGATTAGGAGACTACTGCTCTTAACCACTTCACCACACTGGCTCTGATATAATGCCAGCAGTTCCATGTGCTGGATCTGTCCCAGTCACTTAGAAAGCAGGGGGTGTCAAGCAAAGGGTATCCACAGATAAGGAGTGCAGAACCTGCTTACTGCCATGCAGCTTCTCTCTCAGCTAAACCCTCTTCTGTTTCTGGAAATTGAGGATAAGATGTTCTGCATTCCTCATCTGCATACTCCTTTTTTGCTGTCACATAATTGGCATTACTTTCTGTGGTGTAATAATCATCAAGATCAAGTGCTTCATAAATAAATGGTTTTATTTTTGTCTGGAAGCTTGCAAGTTGCCAGACATTGCAAACTACATAAGGGTGCTTCTGCTTCTGCTGATTATTATTATTATTATACCCTGTACATTTGACTGGGTTGCCCCAGTTATTATTATACCCTGTACATCATATATGCATGGGATATATGGTGTAGGGCTCATCTCGTTAGTACTGTAAGGTCTTGTGGCAAGACAGTATAAAATGTAGCCACAGTACCTTTCAGCAGGAATCTTACCACCCTACATTTCTGGAGTCTAGACATCAACTGACACTAATGGACCAGCTTAAAATAATTATAAAGTTTATTTTACAAAAGAAAAGCAGCATATGCAAATATGTTGGTTCTTACACATAATTACAGCTATACCTCATGTTACTTTTGCTTCAGGTTGAGCGTTTTCAGGTTGCGTCTCGTGGTGACCCAGAAGTACCAGAAAGGGTTACTTCCAGGTTTCGCCGCTCGCGCATGCGCAGACGTGCAAAATGACATCATGCACATGTGCAGAAGCGGTGAATCGCGACAAGCGCAGACATGGGTTGCGTTCTGCTCATGTTGCGCATGGGCCTCCAGAACGGATCCCATTCGCAACCAAAGGTACCACTGTATATCTTAGCTTGCTAGAAAGGGTCAACCCCAACAGTACCTCAAAGTGTCCAGATAGTCTGGGTCCAGCTCTAACACCATCTTCAGTTCTTCCTTCTCCCCCCAAAGTGGCTTGCTGGTCCATTTAGAACCACAGCTTATTATCTACAGTACTTTGACCCTGCCTGTCTCCAGTAGGGGGAAGTCATCCCTAACAAGAATGTGATCCACCCCACGAGGCAAATACCTCTTCACACTGCACATACCTAAACTACGATATTCACAATCACAAAATATGTGATGGTCACCAACCTGGGTGGCTTAAAAAAGCAATTAGCATTTCCCCCCTGGATTACTCTATCCGTGGCTATTAGTCACAAATTGTATGTTTTCTAGCTGCATACCAGTTGATAGGGATAACGGGTTAGAGAGTGTGGTTTCACAAGTCCTGCTTGTGGTCTACTTTCATAGGCATCTGGTTGGCCATGGTGAAAACAGAATGTTGGACACGGTAGGCTTTTCAATGTATTCTAATAACATTTTCTTCATAGTTACATTTTACTTTTTCCTAGTTACCTATTTCGCTGTAAAATGGATACTTCAAATATCGGGGGGGGGGGCGTGTGTGTAGAAAATAAATGTAAAATGGATCTTTAGATTTTAATCATTGTGTATAACTCAATTTGAACAGTAGTAGAATAAGCTACTAGTTTACATTAATATGTAACCCTGAAATTTTTGATCCCCCCCAGATTGATAGCAAAGTTTTGTGCTTGTTTTGTGCCATTACAAATTCGGGGTAACATGTTAACAAAGCTTAGTTGTAGTACAGTGGTACATTGGGTTACAAACACCTCGGGTTACAAACACCTTGGGTTACAGACTCTGTTAACCCGGAAGTAGTACCTCGGGTTAAGAACTTTGCCCCAGGATGAGAACATAAGTTGCATGCTGGTGGCGCAGCAGCAGTAGGAGGCCCAATTAGCTAAAGTGGTGCTTCAGGTTAAGAATGGTTTCAGGTTAAGAACAGACCTCTGGAATGAATTAAGTCCGTAACCAGAGGTACCACTGTATTGGAGATCACCTACATTTTACCCAGCAGATGGCAGCAGCAGTCTAACAACATCACTGTGTTCTCTACTGTGCTACTTTTAACAAAAAAAAACCCCGCATCATCTAAATTGTGATGTGTGGCCCAAATCTTGCCAGCTACTGAGGCTTATGCCAACAGACTTTCCTAGCATCATTCTTATACCCCATACTTTAACAGCTATTCTCCATGCCATGGAAGAAAGTGCTTGTGAAAGGTTCTCTCAGTTTGCAAGTGAGTTTACTATTGTGTACCGGTGGCTACTGCTTAAGGAAAAATTGTTTTAACAGGTCCATGCCCCTCCAGCTCATGGAACTAGTGCCATGGTTCTTTGGGTCCAGGCATGTGTGATTTAAGGCCACAGCTTATGAAGTCTTCATAGACTTTTGCTCTTCACCTTCTGGTATAGGCTGTGCTTCAAAGTGCCCTTTAAGGTATTTAATTACTGTTTTTATACCCTACTTTTCTATAAATGCTACACCCTGGAGCTGAGAATAAGGAAGCAGGCAAGGAGATGGCTTGAGCACAAGTGGAGGAAAAACTTGCAGTGAATGCAATCGGACATTGCTATGTGCTGATGTTCAAGCCTATACAATGGCAATGGAGGCCATTGTGTCCTTAGTTTGCTGTAAAGCAGACTTGTCCCAGGTAGCCAGTGGCTTATTACATGCTGGTCCTAGAGAGGGAATAGACCGATACAGTGGTACCTCAGGTTACATATGCTTCAGGTTACATACGCTTCAGGTTACAGACTTGGCTAACCCAGAAATAGTACCTCGGGTTAAGAACTTTGCTTCAGGATGAGAACATAAATCGTGCCGTGGCAGCAGCGGGAGGCCCCATTAGCTAAAGTAGTGCTTCAGGTTAAGAACAGTTTCAGGTTAAGAACGGCCCTCCGGAAGGAATTAAGTACTTAACCCGAGGTACCACTGTATAAGGCCCCTGTGACACATTTGCAAGGCACGTATCTACCAGGATTTGGACTCTACCCTTGAAGCAGGTGATTGTGTTCAGGTGTCCGGAATATCTTAATTGTCCAGGCCCTATCAGAAAAGGTACATTCTTAGCTAATGCAATTCAAAACTCTGCATTTAACCTATAAAAACTTTTACAGCTCAGGAGCCCAATATATTTTGGATCGTTTCTCCCAATATGAACCTACCTGGACCCTTGGGTCTTCATCAAGTTCTTCTCAGGGTGTTTTCTCTGAGGTTTGCAGTGTGGCAATCAGAGAGAGAGCATTTTCCATTGTGGCTCCCCATCTGTGGTATTCTCTCTCCAATGAGGCAGACCCTCCAAGTGTCCCTATTTTTCAGGGACATCCCTGATTTAGAGAAACCGTCCCGGTTTCTGATTTGATCCCGGAACGTCCCGCGTTTCCTTAAAATGTCCCAATTGTCATTGGATAAATGTTGGAGGGTATGGAGTTATCCAACCCCCAAGCTGTCTGAAGGCAATCCTGTATAGGGAAGTTGTTTTAAATGCTTATTGTTTTATTATGCTTTTGAATATGTTGTAAACTGCCTAGACTGCTGGGGCAACCCAATAAGATGTGTGGGGTATGAATAGTCAAATTATCATTATAGAATGAGACGTCCCTATTTTCACTGGAGAAATGTTGGAGAATTTGATGAGGTCCACATTATCTGGAGTAGGTGGAATAAAGGGGCTTCACCAAGACCACAAACAAGGCAAGGGTGTGGTCTCAGTCCCAAGCTGTTAAATTAGCTGGTTGATTCCACATTCCCTAATGCAACCAAACACTCATTGTAGGGAAGGTGAGTTAAGTTAAATTCCTTCACAGATTCCATTCAAATAAATTCCAGTTCAACTGAATTATTCCCCAAATTCTCCCCCCCCCTGCGATGTTCTCATCCCTCAAAAAAGCACTTTAAACAGTTCTGATACCCTCTTTTATAAGTTAGTGGGGCCTAGTATTTTAACAGATTTCTCTTTGTAGGCTTTGAACAGCATGTATATGATACTGTAATAAAAGCACTTTAAAATATGTATGCTATTCATGTGGCCATGGGCACCACAGCAATCTCAGGTACATCCTTGGCACCCTCTAAGTTACCCTGCTCCACCCATTTTAATTTTTCAGGTTTTTGTTGTTATTTGCCTGTGGTTTTCTTTGTGGGTTTGACTAGTTTTTAGCCTTTTGGGGGGGAGGGGTTCTTGGAATCACCAGTTTTTCTTCAGTGGTCCCCATGGCACTTTCTTAGATTTTTCAAACTGCAACGAGATCCAAAACTCTTGGGGAACCAGGCTGTGATGCTACACTGAAAACTAAAAGGAAAGTGTTATAAATTAATCCAGAGGAGCACATTTAGGGTGTTTGTCATAAGTCTTAAAATCCATATTTCTGGTCTATCTAATTAAAGAGCAAGACCTTGCCGTGAACTAAAGCTGAAGAATACCGCACAAAATATTTCTAAATATTTCTAATATTTGTATTTCTATTGTAGGAATACAATATGCATTGCTTTCTACTGGTAACTTTTCACATTATATCTGATACAGATAACATATATATATATATATAGTTTGAAAAAGTCTTTTCAATTTATTTGCATCTTAGTAACTTGTTAGATTAGTTTTGATTACTAAAAGTATCCTCAGTTTAGCTATAAATGAATGTAAATATTACTGAAAACAGATGTCAGAAATCACAGAAAGTTTGTAAAATGAGGTTATCTAGCTTTGCATATGAAGCAACAATATATTTAAAAAATAGACAGTTCAGTGTAATTTATTTGAAATGCTTTGAGAACAGTGTAAGGCTATTATGCAAAAAAAGAGATTTAATCAATACATCAATTATTTTTAAGAAATGAAGACATTACACGGTATCTCCAACATTTTGGCAAGTATTTGTCATTTCAGTAGTTCACATCCTAATATACTTTCTACTTCCTTCTATTTTGAAAAATACTTCCATTTACTCTGGATTGGCTAATACTCAACTTCCAAAATGAAGCAATTAAAATAAATTACAAGCCTGAAATAGAAAACAACCATATTTAAAACCTATAGATACAGAAATATGTTCTATAGAGTAAAATTGACCATAATTTTTGTTTGAAAAAATATAGGTATTAACCTGCTTTCTTATCGATTATCTCAGCACGATTCTTCTAACACAGCAGAATATATTTACAAATTAAAATTGACATCTTATTTACTCTTACAGTTTTTCTGTAAACATGTAAAATGTATGAAGTATGTATTTTGGCAATATCAATGCTTCTGCAGTGCTGACGTTAGACTCTACACTGTGCAGAAAATAGAAATAGTGGTATCAGAGTACATTTCAGTGCACTAGGTTGCAAATTTCAGGACCCTTCTTTAGAAAGGGTCAAATTAGGCATTACAGTACTGTTCAACCTTACATTTGAAATTAGAGTTTGATTCATAAATACAAATTTTATTGACATTTTACCTACTTTAAGGTTGCCAAGCTAGTCAAATGTAATTTTCAGACCAATAGGTTGAAAGAGTGGGTCAAACACTTTTTGAGGTGTGAGTTTCTAGAGATGCAGTAATAGTGAATGCTGTGTGCAGATGTCTTTAGAAACAAATATGCAGTGTGTGTGTGTGTGTGTGTGTGTGTGTGTTTGTGTTTGTAGCTGACTCCTGAATAAGCAAAATTCCTTTGGTGGGTTGCATTAGAAAAATGATTGCAAACCATAGTTATAAAATTAGAGTCACCCCTTAGTTTAATCATAATTAAGCCAGAACACACCCAAATAACATGGAGGTTAATTCTCTGAACAGAGCCAATGAGAAATCAATATTTTTATTAGCATGTGGTGTAGTCCCAGTCCTAACTTTCTGTAAGCCTGTTACAAAAGTCTGGGGAGCCCACCTGGGCTTTGTTCTCAATTCTGGCCTTGAGAATGACACTGAACAGGTCTTTTAATAGAAGTGTCTGTATCTGTGAATCACATAAGAGAGCAGGCAGTGGATACTGGGATGACAGAAGAAAGGCTTATTTTTGTAGACATCACAAAATGGCTATCCTGAGGGCAGTATTACATTAGATACAGCTAAAATGTTAATATTTTAGAAGCACCATTTTGCATACAAACTGCCTGGCTGTGCACATAGAAAGGACTACATAAAACAAAACACAGCAATTTAAACAAAGTATTTTGATGTTTCAGCTTTTTTACTCTCTTAATGCTTTATTCTAAATGGGACAGTAGGTAAACTACCATCCAATTATCAGAAAACACCATCATATAAACTGGAATTTTCATCTGAAGATTTAGTACTGGCACACAACTTACTGTCAAATGACCTTTTAGCTTGCATCTGTGTACTGAGAAATTACATATTCTGCACTGGCCATAACTGTTAAATTAAGATGATGAAAGTCACCAATCAACAAGACTCTTAGTTTTAGTCTTTCAAGCTTTTTTGAAACCTACACACATCATTCACAAACAATTTCTGGATGTAATAGCTTTAAAATGCTTTGTTCAGGTCCTTGTGTGTGGTTGCCTTGTGAGAGGTCAAAATAGGGCACTTTATAAAACAGAGATTCTTGGTATGTAATATGCATTAAAACAGTAGCTTAGAGGTCATATCTACCAGCAAGACATTGGAAATAATTGGTCAAGTAACCTCTCTCAGCCACAGAGACGTTTACAGAATTATCACAGGATTATAGTTGCCATATCAAATTACACACACCAGCAGTTACAGTACTATGGTTGAAAGGTACAAATATAATAGAGACTGAGTTGACATTGTGACAAAATTATTAAAAAGTGCTTCTTGTTCCATATGTGGAATGCAAATACTGTACAGGTAAGACACAGAAGACCACTATGCCGTTGTCAGACATTGCTTTCTATCTCTTTGTCAGTCTGCCAAGGGTATGTCTGCTCCATGTGGTCACAGTCAATGCTGATTTCACTGATGTCCATGCTACAGTCAGACCCACTGTCTGATTGGTCCATTTGCTCAAGCTTAGATTCCTGCCGGGCTATTCTGTTCCTACTTGATGATGTACTCGATGATGTTAGTAAGGGGTCTTCAGAATCAAGTGTCCGGACTTCGCTTGATGCGCAAGAGACTGATTCTTTGGCTTGACGGATACAGTTGAGCCACTGCTGTTTGTTGAAGGTGTCATTTGCTTGCAGTGAATGAGACTGGCTTTGAGATCCCTTTCTGAAGCTGACTCTAAAGAAGTTTTTAACTGAAATAAATGAGCCACATTAGTATATTCAATGCTTCTTGGAAGAGGACATTGTGTGTGGGGGGGGGGTTAATACTTCTACATTAATGATATACCAGAAGAGCGTACAACTTGGATCCCACTAAGAGAAATGCAGTCCACCATCCATGTATGAAGTCTCCCACATGATTCCTTCCACACAGTTTAGAAATTCCATGGAAGCAGAAGCAAAAGGAAATATAGCCATACCTCATGCTGCGTTAGGTTCATGTTGCGTCTTTTTGGCTTGCGAACGCAGCAAACCCAGAAGTGTATATTTCCAGGTTTTGCAGCACGTGCGTGGGCAGAAGCATTTTGTGTGTTTCGCACATGCGCAGAAGCGCTCTACCACGCCACGCGCATGCACAGAAGCGGCGATCTAGTTACAGACTTTTCGGGGTGTGGACGGCACCCCAGAAGGGATCGAGTCCATAACTAGAGGTATCACTGAAGTGTTTTAAGCCATGGGTGGACCACTATACAAGGTTTATAAGTTGGGCAGTCCCGCTTGAGAGAAAACACGTTTTCTGCTTTCTTCAGCTTGTTTTACTACAGAATCGACCTCTTTCCCCACCATTTTATTTTATTCTAACAGAAGTCACACACAAAAATTCAGCAATGCTAACCATCTGTGGCAATCAGCAGCAGCCAGTCAGATGATGTAATGATTATAAGTACAAACAACCACTTGTACTTATATCACAAAGAGGGGAATGACATTTGTGAGAATCATGCCACTGGTCTTCATGGTATTTTGTCAGTATCTGGGAATATGCACAGTGCTGTCCTCGTTAATTGAGTGCTGCTGGACAAGGTCATGGGGGGCTGCCCTTTCTTCCAATAGTGATGGCAGCCATTTACTCTTGCAAAACTCTTTCACGAACTCTCACTGGTGACGGATTTAGGGGAGTGCAACTGGTTTGTCCAAACTGGGCACTGAGCAGAGAGGGTGCCACAGAGGACACTTCAGCAATGACGAGCAACAAAAGGCAAGAGGTGGCAGTGGCGGGAGGTGCCAAATTCTGGTGTTGCACAGGGAGCTGCCAAAAATTTTAAAGCTCAAGGTCTGTCACCACTGGTGAGAACAGATTGGAGCAGTAGGTTCTTAGCATTATCATTTAAAACCAACTCCTGAAAGAGTATCCAACAGAAAACATGAAGGTATCTTTTATCTTTCCTGTCATGTTTTGCTTTTGTAAGCTGACATACTACTTTTTGAAAATCTTGTTTCTTCTTTTTTTTAAAGTGAAAAATTAGTTTACCTTTTTTATATGAATAAGACATGCTGGCTTATACTTCCAGAAAAGATATTGGAAGGGTCCTGTGGTGCATGACTAAATTTAAATATTTTATAAGAGAGATATAATAGAATGGATTCTTACTTCTTTCATTGTTGCTAAATGCACCACGTATGGATCCACCCAATCGCACCTCTCCATCTTGCAAGTCTTCTAGCACAAGATCCTTCACAGGGATGGGTTGCCGATACAATTGGTAACAGAGTTGTTCATTCTGTGTAACAGCTCGAGTAATTACCAGTACTTCTTGGAAGAGAAACACATGCAATTTCTGGCAAAAAAAAAATTAATTGTGAGTTGTCACTCATACATTATTTGCTTATCACTTCTCAAGGTTTTTTTTTAAAAAAACAAACTAGCATCTAGTTAAATAATACTACCAAAGATGGGTGGAAATGGTCCAATGCCATGGTCTGAAGGCACATGATGCAACCACGTTGGTGAAGGTAAGGAAGTTTGAGTCTAGGCCACTGACTGTATGGGAATCCCACCAGGAAATTGGATATATGCTGTCTTAAGTTCCATGATGGAAGGAAGTCCTAGTATATTTAAATCTTGCCTAACAACAACAACAGTGTGCAAGGATGGCGTCTTACAAGCACTCTGAGAAATGTGTTCCACAGTAATGGCACAAATATGACAGCGGTGTTAAAATTAGTTAAAGATCAGTTTCTCTCTTACCCACAATGAGGAAGAGCTATTCTATTATCCACCCTGATTCTAACCCCTGTTAAGCCTGCTTTTTTTTTTTTTACCCTAAATTAAAAGCAGTTAGCATCTCTTTCTCAGTTCTGAGACTTGATAATATTTCCCCATGACAGCCATCCAAAAGCAAACTGTCAGGGGTTCAGGAGCAGAGGCACAGGATAAGGAGGAAATGGAGAGTGAAGGGGAGGAGTCCGAAGGTAATGTCAGCGATGACAGCGATCCGAGGTCTCTGAGTCTTTCCAGTGAATCGGACGATTCACAGAAAGGAGCTCCCATGGTCAGGGCAAGGGGAGTGCCCAGAGGAACACCTCGGGAAGAAGGGGGCAGAGGGGACTCAGAGAGTAGCAGTTGGAAATCCGGGCCCACGTCCCCCCCAGAGTGCAGTAGGGGGGAGGAGTCCCAGGCATCGGGATCAGGTGGCGCGCTGCCAGCGGGAGAACATGAGGCAGGATTGACCACACCTCCGTCGGGGAGTGAGGAAACGGTCATCAGGAAAGTTAAACGCGCGCGCCAAGTTCAAATGTACAGGAGGGAGGCACAGTTGGCAGCCCGGGAAGAGAGCCAGGTCCCAAAGCCCGCCGAAGAGAGCGGGAGGAGTCAGGGGGGTCATCGTCAGCCTCAGAAGAATCCAGGGAGACAGGGGCCCCGGAGGGCAGCAGGACCCAGCGGAGAAAGGAGAGAAGGGAGAGGTGGAGTAAGATTAGAGTCTTAAACTGGTGCACAGGGGGCGGAGACTCAGATGGAGCTTCGCCGGTCTAAAGCCTAGACGTAGAGCTGGAGCGCTGCGGAGTGGAAATGGATACTGTACTTCAATAAAGACTTTTGTACATAAATACCAGCCAGCGTTGGTCCTCTGTGAGCTGGGACCAGGAGCCAGCCCTGACAGTAAGCTCCATCTCAACAAAAGATTTTCCACCAAGAACCTCGCAACGTGAGTCTACGTAGCGAGGGGAGAGAAGTGGTGCTTTGCGAGCTCACAAGAATCAGACAAGATGACTACAGAACAGGAATGGACAGACCTGCGAAATGCTGTGGTTCAACTCAACGCAGAGGTGCGTGCCTCCAAAAAAAGGGAAGAGGAAATGGATACAGTCTGCAAGGATCTCCAAGCCAGGTTGGACATGCTTTCTAGACAAGGGCAACTGGGACCCAAACCAGAGGGCATAGGGCTGGGGAAGAGGGGAGGCAGCCTGGTATCCCATTTCGACGGGAGTTTACCACAGTACCCTAATTTCCGAGCAGACTTGCTCTTTGCGCTGAATCTGCTGGAAAAGGACTTTAGAGATGAAAGAGAAAAAGTGGGGTTTATCCTATCCCATTTGCATGGGGAAGCCAAAGCGTGGCTGAGAAATTTATGGAGAGATAATGATCCGGCGCTCCAAGATGCGGATGCGTTCATTAAAGCGATGGATTCATGTTTTTTATCAAAGATAGACATCAATATTGCCAGAAGAGACATACATGGTCTCAAACAAGGCAAAGCCAGTGTAAGGCAGTATCATGCCCGCTTTTTTGCATTAGTCCACGCGCTGGGGTGGGAGAAGAATTCTGCTCCAGTCAGAGACCTTTTCTGGGAAGGACTGAATGCAAATGTGAAAGATGAGATTGCAAGGGGAGAGAGACCTAAGACCACTCAACAAGTGGTTCAAAGGGCGCTGGAAATCGGGGTGCGTTTGGAAGAACGTCCATGGAACAGAGACGAAGGGCGTTGGGGACGTACACCAGCGAAAGCACCTCCCCTTTTTCCCAAAGATGCAGCGCGTGCGCAATCCACACCCCCCCAAGGAGGGGGGGATGAACCGATGGAGATTGGAGGTGCCAGGGCTCAGTCAGCTACGAGAGCCTTACCACCGGGAGCAGCCAAAGCGAAGCTTCCTAGAGGGAACAGGAAGTGCTACATCTGTGACAGTGCTCAGCACATGGCGAAAGAGTGTCCCCAGAGGCTCCATAAGCACACTGCAACCTCGGCAACAGTATCAAACACAGCTTACCAGGGAGAACCACTGCAGGGAAACGGCAGAGTCTGGCTGGAGGAAGAAGCACTGGGGTCCAGCCAGACAAGTCAGTGAAGCAATTCCCAGAGATTTTGCAGCCCACAGACCCCCTCCCACCCAAACCAGTGGTGCAGCTTACAGCGTTGCTTCAACTGCCCAATGGACTCACTATGGAAGTGCCAATTACCATTGACTCTGGGAGTAACGCGGACTTTATAGGACTGGATTTCATTCAAAAGCACAAAGTAGCACTACTGCCGGCCACGCTGCCTTTGCAGGTGGTCACGGTGGATGGCAGGGAATTGCTGGGGGGGCAAGTGGTGCACCAAACGCCTCCCATGGTGATGCAAATTGGCAATCACCGAGAAGTCATCAGCTTCAATGTCACCCACCTGTCAGACACGCCTGTAGTATTGGGCATGAGTTGGCTGCACAGACACAGTCCAGCGCTGGCGTGGTACCAGCGCCAACTGACCTTCGGCTCCTCCTACTGTGCAGAAAACTGCATTCTGCCTGACCAGGAAGGGGGAGAAGATGACCCGCAGCTACAATTAGGAACGCTGCAAGCAGTGCCACTCAAGTATGCAGCGTTTTTGGAGGTTTTCTGCGAGAAAGAAGCGGACAAGCTGCCTCCCCACCGGCCCTATGACTGCAAGATTGACCTCCTGCCTGGGGCGACGCTGCCAACAGGGAAACTGTATTCCATGTCTGAAGACGAGATGCAGGAACTCAGGGAGTTCATAGACCTCAACTTGAAGCGCGGTTTCATCCGGGAGTCGAAGGCAGTGGGGGGCAGTCCTGTATTCTTTGTGAAGAAGAAGGACACGCCCCAAAAAAGACTTGTGGTAGACTTCAGAATTTTAAATTCCAGAACCAAGCCCACGGCCTTTCCCATGCCCAAAATAGACGACCTGCTGGCAACGGTGAGGAAAGGACGCGTTTTCACAAAGTTGGATCTGCGAGGGGCGTACAACTTGATCCGCATACGGGAGGGCGACGAGTGGAAGACGGCCATGTTCACGCCCCTGGGCACCTATGAATACAGAGTTATGCCCTTTGGATTACAAAATGGCTCTCACTGTTTTCAAGCCTTCATGCATCACGTACTGGCGGGTCTCCTCTACAAGAAATGCGTCTGCTTCCTGGACGACATCCTGATATTCTCAGAATCGGAGGAGACCCACGAGGGAGACGTCAAGGAAGTTCTGCAGCGACTGCAGGAGCATAGGCTGTACGCCAAGCTGGAGAAGTGCCAGTTCGACAGGAAGGAGGTGGATTTCCTGGGCTACAAGTTGTCGGACAAGGGGCTCGCCATGGACAGCGCCAAGGTTCGCGCAGTGTTGGACTGGAAGAGCCCGCGCAACCGGAAGGAGGTCCAGCGGTTTGTGGGTTTCGCCAACTTTTACCGCAAGTTCATCAAGGGGTTCGCGATGCAGACAGCGGCCATTACAGACACGCTCAGCTCCAAGAAGAAGAAATTCATCTGGACGGAGCAAGCGGAGCAGTCCTTTCAGAACCTCAAGCGTCTCTTCTCCTCCGAAGAGCAGCTACTGCACGTGAATCCCAGCAGACCGATGAGGGTTGAAACGGACGCCTCGGACAGAGCCGTGGGAGCTGTACTGTTGCAGCAGGACCCGCAGGGGAACTGGAGACCGTGCGCCTTCTACTCTCGAAAGCTCAGCAAGTCAGAGCAGAACTACACCATCTGGGACAGGGAGTTGCTGGCCATTCATGCAGCATTCAAGGCGTGGCGGCACTTCCTCATCGGAGCCAAACACACAGTGCAGGTTCGCACGGACCATAAGAACCTGGAGTACTGGCGCACGGCAAGGTTCCTGAACCAGCGGCACATACGGTGGGCGGAGTTCTTTGCAGATTTCGACTTCAGGATAGAGTACATCCCAGGCGACAACAACATCATGGCAGATGCACTGTCCAGAAAGCCGCAATACCTCGAAGAGGCGGCACCAGCGGCGGCCAAGCACATTTTCGCACCGGAAGCGTGGGCGTGCGCTTCAGCAACCGTGGACCTGGAAGCTGTACGTCGAGCGCTGCAGGAAGACCCCTTTGCACAAGCCAAGATGGAGGAGGTGCACAAGGGCACGGCGAAGGCCGATGAGTTCCAGATACGCGACGGATTGCTCATCCACAGAGGGGCCCTCTACGTACCGGGAGACGAACTCCGCGCGAAAGTACTGCAGCAGTTGCACGACGCACCCACCGCTGGGCACTTTGGCAAGGAGAAGACGGCAGAATTAGTTGCCAGAGATTTTTGGTGGCCCAAGATGAGGGTGGAAGTCGCGGAGTACGTCGCGAGGTGCGACACCTGCCAAAGGGCCAAGTCAGTGCACAAACCTCCGGCGGGGCTGCTCGAACCACTGCAAACCCCGAGTGCACCGTGGGAGAGGGTGGCCCTGGACTTTGTCACGGATTTACCCAGCTCGAGGGGCAAGACGGCAGTGCTAGTGGTGGTGGACATGTTCACCAAAATGGCCCACTTCATTCCGTGCGCGAAGGTGGCCACGGCGGAACAGACCGCCAAACTGTTCATAGACCACGTCTTCCGGGTGCACGGTCTGCCACGGTCTATCTTGTCCGACAGGGGGCGGCAGTTCATCTCGAACTTCTGGCAGAAGCTGATGGGTTTCCTAAACGTCAAGATCAACCTAGCGTCGGCGAGACACCCGCAGACCAACGGACAAGCGGAGCGAGTCAACGCCATCATGCAGCAGTACCTGAGATGCTATGCAAATCAGCAGCCGGCAACATGGGTGGACTACCTGCCGCTCGCTGAGTTCGCCTACAACAACACGAAGCACGTGTCCACGGGCGTGACACCGTTCTTCGCCAACAACGGGAGGCATCCCAGAACCTTCCCGGGATTAGAGAGACTGGGGGAGGGGGAGCCACAGGCAGCGGAAGTCTTAGCGTCAGAATTGCAGGAGGTTCATGAACAGCTTCGGAGGCAGTTAGAATTAGCAAAGCACGCATACAAACTGCAGGCTGATAAGCACAGACGGGTTGGGGAGGACATACAAGTGGGAGACTGGGTTTGGTTAGCAGCCCAGGCAGTGCCGACCAGATCGTTAGCGAAGAAGAAGCTCGGACATAAGCAGCTAGGACCTTACCAAGTCGAGGCACAGATCAATCCAGTGGCCTTCCGGTTGACACTTCCGGAGGGGTCCAGAATGCACCCAGTGTTCCATAGGTCGGTGCTCACGCCCTACAAAGCACCTCACAGATTTCAGGCGCAGGGCACGGCACCAGACCAGTATAGGGAGACGCCCACAAGGAGGGGGTCGCCACGAGGGGAACCCATCAACCAGGTCACAGAGATTTTAGACTCGAGATGGGGGGAAGAGGGAGTAGAATATTTCCTCGCCAAAGAAGGTACCCCGGCCAGCGCCAACAGTTGGGTGCCGGACTATGCCTTGAACGAGCCTCTTCTCAAGGAAGAGTTTCATGCCTTGTTCCCGCACAGACCCATGCCAGCCGAGTATTTCGACGACTGGCTTTTCACACCCACGCTTTCAGCCAGCACGTTCCAGGGGTTCACCTCGGACGACGAACCGGCACTGGACACACGCTCCCCGGAGGGATCGCCCTCAGGGTCTGCCTCGGGCCAATCTTTGTGGTGGGACGATCGACCAGAGGAGCGGTGGAGCAGGAGGTGGATGGGGGGTCCCTGGCAGGCAACGGCCCCAGAGGTGAACGGGGGAGAGATGGACATGGACGTGCTGGGGGATGACCTTGGGTTCGAGCACGGCGGCACAGAGATGGAAGCAGAGGAAATCGAGGTCGGCGAGAGCACGGAGGACGAGCTGGACTTATCCGGTTGGATGCATGCCAAGGGGGACGAACTGTATCCGCCAGCCACCCCCACAACGACGGAGCACCCGGCACCCGCGCCTGAAGGAGGGGAGGGGGGAAGGGGGGGCTTCGAGGGGGGGATGGATGTCAGGGGTTCAGGAGCAGAGGCACAGGATAAGGAGGAAATGGAGAGTGAAGGGGAGGAGTCCGAAGGTAATGTCAGCGATGACAGCGATCCGAGGTCTCTGAGTCTTTCCAGTGAATCGGACGATTCACAGAAAGGAGCTCCCATGGTCAGGGCAAGGGGAGTGCCCAGAGGAACACCTCGGGAAGAAGGGGGCAGAGGGGACTCAGAGAGTAGCAGTTGGAAATCCGGGCCCACGTCCCCCCCAGAGTGCAGTAGGGGGGAGGAGTCCCAGGCATCGGGATCAGGTGGCGCGCTGCCAGCGGGAGAACATGAGGCAGGATTGACCACACCTCCGTCGGGGAGTGAGGAAACGGTCATCAGGAAAGTTAAACGCGCGCGCGCGCCAAGTTCAAATGTACAGGAGGGAGGCACAGTTGGCAGCCCGGGAAGAGAGCCAGGTCCCAAAGCCCGCCGAAAAGAGAGCGGGAGGAGTCAGGGGGGTCATCGTCAGCCTCAGAAGAATCCAGGGAGACAGGGGCCCCGGAGGGCAGCAGGACCCAGCGGAGAAAGGAGAGAAGGGAGAGGTGGAGTAAGATTAGAGTCTTAAACTGGTGCATAGGGGGCGGAGACTCAGATGGAGCTTCGCCGGTCTAAAGCCTAGACGTAGAGCTGGAGCGCTGCGGAGTGGAAATGGATACTGTACTTCAATAAAGACTTTTGTACATAAATACCAGCCAGCGTTGGTCCTCTGTGAGCTGGGACCAGGAGCCAGCCCTGACACAAACCATTGCAACTTTACAAATAAGCAGTTCACTGATTTGAGAACAGTACTTAAGAAAGAGGTAAAACAATATTTTGTGTTTCCTAAAAATTAATTCCTTACCGCTCCCCGGTTGTTCTTTAGTTCACCATGACAGCACACGACACGTGAATCATCTATCAAGGAGTCCTTTTGGCCTTCATCGAGATAGATTAGCCTCTCTTTGTAATACTGGCATTCAGATTCACCCGTCTTTTTGTTGATTTCTGCCACTATTCCTTGGACAATATTAATCTGGGGAGGGGTGGAATGGTTACAAATAAGTCATAAATTGCCAAGCCAATTTTGAAAGCATTTCTTAATAGGCTTATGGTTGGAAAAACAAAATGGGTGGATGGACTTCTGCAATGAGCAAAAAGAGGCCATGTGAGTGTTTGGTACTTCAATATGGCTCTTCCATTTTAAGCATCAATCTGTCTCCAATGCATGAACAGGAATTCTATAAGCAAGAACTTCTTCATTATGTCCTGTGAGCAGGCGTATGCTACATATATGTGAGAGGAAATCTGTCGTGCAAACAGAACTCCTTTATTCAATTAATCTAAATAAAGAGTTTAAATCCCCATATTTCCTTTTTGCTTACATATAAACAGCAGGGCTTTGTATTTTGTATTCCTAGATAACTGCTACTTTTTTGCATGTTACAGAGCCCAAGCAGTTTAACAGTTTATACTCTCTCAAGTTTAAACAGCAGTTCAGGATGCAGTATGTAATAGGAATGTGTTCTAAAAAATAAAATCTGAAAGCCAATGATGTGAAGTTTCTTCCCACAATTTCCTTGAATTAGAAAAAATATTAAACTTATTATCCCCAAGCTTCTTGTTTAACTGAAGCTTTAAAAAAAAAACCTGAAAGAAAAACAGTTTTACAGGCTTTCTGAAAGATGCTCAAATTCAGGCTTCACCACATTTTCAAGGAAAAGGAGCTCCAAAATTGTGTGGACAATGAGAACAGCTCTCTTGTGCCCTTGCTATTTGAACATGACAGATGAGTGGTACTGTTAAAACACTAATTTTTGGTCAATTTTGGAAAGTTTAGGGGGGAAAGCTGTATTATGTTCTTAAGAGGCAACTAAAAGCCGCAACATACGTAAGGCTTTGGATATCACCAATGATTACATGCAACAATATATTAAGCCTTGCATCAGGGAAGTGGCTACAGGGAGAAAGCAAATGACCCAGGATGCCCAAAGATGCAACCAATACTTCCAGTAGCAGTTTGCATGAGTGTAATGGCACATGTTGCAACTGGCACACACACACAAATCACATCTAGCAAAGGAATGGCAGAATGGATACTTCCTCTGCAAAGTGCATTCCAAGGGCCACTTGAGCTACTCAGTGTAAAGCAATTTTAAAATACCCGAAGCCTAAAAAGTCACAGAAATCTAACAAGAAATCTAATACATCTTTCTGAGAGAAGGTATGTGAATCTACTTCTAATGATTTGCCCTTTAGATAAGGTATTAATTAGTTTAAACACATACAGCTTCTTCGATGTGCTGTTGGTCTGGATGATCGTTTGGCGTGTGTCGCAGAATCTCTCTAAGCAGTAGTGGGTACTTCACTAGACGGCTTCTTGGGATATCAAGGAAATTCCACAGGTCCAGTTTACGGCTGAAAGGTGACTCTAGACAACGCTGTAAGAAGTCTTGAACCCGATGATCCTGCTTCTTCTGGTCCAGCAAAGTTTTGGCAGCTACCTGGTTGCTACAGTAGCTATCATAGGAATTTAGACAAGGCAACTAAAGGAAAAATAAATATTTGGAATTATTATTATTATTATTATTATTATTATTATTATTATTATTATTACTACCCCACTCATCTGACAGAAAATAAAATTGATGATAAGTGCTACTACCAGACAATACTGGTTAGAAGCCTAATTTTGTCACTTATTACCATCTAGCAGTGTAATGTCACTGGGAATATTTCTTAGAAACTTACAATCCAATAAGCAGGTGTTTAGAATGAGTGCAACATCTGTTGAGCCAGTAAAACACAAAGATTCCATGTGGCATACTGGTATTACCTGCTAAGATGTTACACTTTGCCTAGGAACACCATATTGCCAGATGCACTTATTTATTTATGCTCCACTCTTTGAGAAAGTCCTACACAAAGCAGCTTACAATATTTTAAAATGCAAATCTGTTCCACGGAACCTTTAAAAACACATAGGCAACACCAAGAGATGATAGCAGTCTCTGCAGGAATTGCATTCCATCACTGTGAAGTCGCTGCCTGGAAGGCCCTATTATGCATTCTTGCTAGTCTGGGGGAGAGCTACGATGCAGGCTCTCCAATTGGTAGTAGCAATGGGTGGTTTCTACTATTGTATCAATACAGCCAACTCTTTTACGAAACAGATCACACCCTCTGATATTTGGATGAAGGGTGCTATAGAAATTCAATAAATAAGAATAAACATATGGAAACTTTTACTGTTTGCCAATGTGGGAATCTGGCTGTGGCATTCACAAAGTGAGTTGAAACTTGTCCAGTAGTAGCTGGCATGGTGGTTCACAACTGCTGTCCTGGCACTAGCATTGTACAGTTTATCTGGATAGGGGTCTGTCAGGACAACATAGAAGCCAGGTCAGGACTGCACAGATGCGCTGGGGGAGCCAATCTGGTTCTTGTGCTGGTGCATCTGCAAAGCTCCAACTTCAACACTGTCCTGCCTCAGCCATATGCAGGTAAGCAGTAGTGGTGCTGGTATCAGGAGGGCAGCTGCATGGCTCTGCCCCACCACACTGGCCACTACTGATCTTGACTCCTACACAGAGTTAGTCCTCATACCCTTACCCTTCCTGCAGTGTTATTGCTTGGTACTAGTTCTCAGATCAGACATGGCTTAGATTATTTAACTGATGCAATTCACTTAAAAATATTGCAACAAGAATGTTTGTTAACCCCAATATCGCTGCCCATTCTTGCACATTTTACCGTTGCTAGTTTTCACTTTTATAACCTTAAAAATGAGGAAGCATATAAAAAGAAAACAAAATTAACCATTTGTGAAAGTTTTCCATACCCAGCCCACAAGGATGTGACCAACACAGTCTGTAGATCCATCAGGTTTCCTAATTTCTTTTAGGCGTCTAAGAAGATCTGATGTAAATACATGAAAAACATGAAAAACTTAATTGGTAAAAGAATACTGAGGACTCTTCTATAGTAAAGTTCAACCTGTCAAGTATTGTTTGAGAGCCTTTCATTGCCTTTGACCATCTGCCTGTTTATCACTATTTGCTTATAAAACTCCTGTCAAATGATGCAAGACCCCTATTTTCACAAAGCCGTGAGCTATCCCATGAGAAAAGGGCTATGCACCAACTTGGGTGGTACACCCTGCTTGTGTTCCTCTTTCAGTGCCAAACTATACAAGGCACGGGAAAACTGTGATTAGTTTCCCCCACATTTCTATTTTTAACAAAGAGGAACCGAGAACTCTGGTTTTGACAGAAGCAGTAGTGCTACAGAAAAGGAGAGGGTGTAGCCATTCCTCACCACAGCTGCTTTCCCAACCAAAATCCCACCCAAAGAAGCTGCTAGTAGGCTGACCTAGGGGGAAATACAGCTACCTGTATCATGCTGGTATTTGTCCCCCATCCAGGGGGAGGAAAAATTAGGTCAGGACCTAAATTTTCACACAGACATGAATGCGTCAACCCTCTTCCCCAGCACAGGTGCTCCAAATCTGAATCAGAGCCCTTCCTTGTAATTGCTTTCAACTAAAAACAGTAATTTCAGGAGACTCAATGAATAGTTATATCTAATCTGTCTAGAAACATTTGAATACCATCTGCTACACACACACACACACACTCATGATTATACAAATCTTATTAAGAAGTTGAAATGCACAAATATTTACAATATGCCTCTTGAAAAACTATATTGGGTTGAAAAGTCCCTGGCCCCCCACCCCAGCATTTAGACATCTACTTCCATCTATTTTTTTGTGACTTAACTTCTGTTGGGAACATTCAACTCGTGTAATGAAACTTTAACCGTGTAAATATAATTTCTGATAGCACCCAAACCGATTCCCAGATGTGTGTCAGTACTGACAATGAAAGTTGGAAACTGTGGAGTCAACAGACAGGAATGACAACTAATGACACTAATGCTTCTGTAGTGAAGGTAAAATAAAAAGTGCCCATTCCAATGTACATTTTTCCTCCATAGATAAATTTTGTAGAGGTTTTTTTCCAGTCTGCAGTCCAATATAATTCAACTGTTCCTCAAACAATGCTCCTCAAACTTATTTGGCTCTTAGCAACTGCATATAGAATAGAAAGAATTATACCTTCATGCAAAGGAATTAAAGAGTCCAGTGTCCCAAATATTTGGTTTAATTCTTGCTCTGACATTATGGAAAGTTTAAGCATTGGGTCATGGTAAGCCTGCACAAAGATAGAAAAATCATTTAATAAATACATATTTGAAATTCCATTATTGGTGATAGCATTTAAACTCTGGCTCTTGTGCCTTAAAATTTTTATATATTTGAATTAATCTGTACACACAGATCATAGAAACTGCCTGTGAACAAATTCAATAGAGGCACACAATAATTAAGGGTATATAATACCTTCTTTGCTAACTTCAGGTCTTCTATCAAGTCTTCTTCTCCTTGTGAAAGTTCAAAAATTGCCTATAACAGAAGATATAACCTTGATAAATTTGCAGTTTCAAAATTTCTCAAATAACATTTTAAAACTATGGATAAATGGCAAGTCCAAATTGCCACAGTGCCAAATGGGGTTGGGTGTAAACTCAATTAAGTTAGCATTTAAACCCAAATCATTCAAATTTGCACTTTCGGGGGGTGGGGACACAACATAGCCACCCACTGAAATTTGTGCATATCTTAATTTTACAATACAGTTATCCAACCAGGCAATGTTTACAAAATATTATGCATATTAACATACAAAAATGCACTATATTTGGAGAAAGTGATTGCAAAATTCTGTGATTAATAAAAACTGCATGCAACATTTCATTTATTAGGAAAAATCCACCCTAAATTGCTGAAGAATTTTAATAAGTTTTTAAAAAGAAATTTGCAAATTGCTGAAATGCAGAGAACTGAATTAAAATAATCAGAGACAGAGAAATGAAATTGTCAGATTCTTCCATTCCTAACTATTAAATAAAGGACAGTATTTTAATATTCTCTTGCTTTGAGAAGCTAAAAATTGAGACCAAGCTTTAAGTCTATTAAAATACTGTCCTTTATTTAATATCCTTCCCTTTGTGATGAAACTCATCCCTAAAATAATGGTGGAGAGCCTACTGGCGAAAGGTGGCATACAAAACTCAAACTCATAAATACAGTGGTATCTCTGGTTACAGACGCTTCAGGTTACAGACACTTCAGGTTACAGACTCTGCTAACCCAGAAATAGTACCTCGGGTTAAGAACAGAAATCGCGCAGCGGCGCAGCAGCGGGAGGCCCCATTAGCTAAAGTGGTACCTCGGGTTAAGAACAGTTTCAGGTTAAGAACGAATTAAGTTCTTAACCCGAGGTACCAGTGTAAATGGCGTTCCCAGGCAGTCTCCAATCAGACACATACCAGACTGGCTTAGCTTCGGCAGACTGCTAAATCATGTGCCTTCAGACTATGCCCTGGGGCCTTTTAATAAAGGGTACTTGTATGATTCAGCATCCTATGCTAAGCTAGAACGGAATGCCATGCGATGCTGTGCATGGCATTTCCTCCATTTCTAAAATATTTTATTATGAATTCTTTTTTTTCCAATGAAGATGTGAAGACAGTTAGCCCTATTTCCCTCAGCTTGAAAGAGCCAGTTATTAGCTTCTGCCTTGTCTCGCTTCAGGAATGCAAGAATGCATTGTGTTGTCTTCGAAGGCTGTGATGGCTGCTTTTAAAGCCTGGAGTGATTGCAAGGAGTGATTGTGCATTTCAGTGTTTTCATGTGTGCAAAGGAGATGGGTGGCGGCTAGTTCTGCCAAGGAGGGGAAAATGGGACTAAAAAGAAGTTTATACACAAACATGTGTATCTTCACTTGCATTCCTTAATGCCATTTCAGGCAAGTCCAAGGAGAATATAAGTAAGCAAACCTCTTGCCGCTTGATTTCTTTGGATGTCAGCATCTGATTGACACAAACATCAAAGGTCTCACTCCAAAGTTTACTGTCTCTTCGCTTGGTGCTAGCAGGGGGTACATTTCTAGTCCAGGGTCTTGAGGCAAGCAGATCTGGCCGACTGTCACTGCGAAAACTGATGGAACGCTGTGAAAAATAAAAATAAAATAGTTATTGCTTTGCTAGGGTTGATGGGAAGGTTAATTGTCATGTTGATGACAAAGTAAAACCGCTGTTTATTCACAAAATACTGTTTAATATTTTGGAATGAGAACTGACGCAGCTGCATCAAAAAGGAGGAGTTAAGAGTTGTCTCCCATACTAGTTCTGCTCAAAAGAGATCCATTAAAAGTAATGGATTCAAGTTAGTAATGTCTATTGATTTCAATGGGTCTATTCTAAGTAGAAGTCACACTGGAGACAACCTTGTATAAGAGAAATTGTTATCGAACAGAAATCAAACACTTGCTTTTACTTAAATTGAAAATTATTAATAAAGTGATTTTCATTACTTCCATATAGATGAGCAATATGCAAAAATAAATGCTTTACAAACAATACCAGAAATAAGACATGTTGCATTCCTTGTATTGAACCCTACTTAATTAATTAAAAAATCGGTTTTACCTGAAGCGTCTGACCAAATCGTTTCAAAGGAGTTGCTCGAACAGGAGGAATTAAACTTGCTAGTGATGTCACTCTAGAAAGAGGCCTGACCCGCTTATTACTGGGCTCCTGTAAATTTTAGACAAAATACTTGCGTGTTAGAATCATAAAGCCAACACTGATTTCATAATACAAGTATAGAAGTTTCAATGTATCCCAGTCCCCAATGGGGGACCCTTCCAGGACTCCAATTAGCTTGTAGTATTGTTTGGTTCTCACAGAAGGTTTCAGGTGGGGATAAAGCAAAACCACCATCCTGAATACTTTCCACAGTGTGCCATATAGTGCTAACGGGTGCAAGTCCAAGTTTGGCTGTCAGCTTTTGGCCCCCAGGATGATTTAGAAAGGATAACACACAAATACAAAATTCAAGTACCAAAAAAACAACAATCTTACAAAAATGTAAGATGAACAACCTTAATATTTCAAAAATTATTAAAAGCCAAATGCATTTATGTTCCTGCCCAAACGACAAAGAGCAGTCCCCAAAAAGATGTCAGAGAGAGCAAGAGTATGTTGTTATTATCATTTCCCCTTTTCCATTTAAAACATGTAAAGTGTTACTGGTAGGAAGGCAATCAGACATGAAATTAAAACAAAAATGCTAAAGACAGCAGCAAGCAACAAATCAAAACAGAGAGAGGCCCAGAGGATCACCATTGGGAGGGAATTCTACTATTTTGATGTCGCTGCCCAAAAAATTCCCCCCTCTCTCATGCTCACCTATCTGATCTGATGTAAAGACAAAACTTAGCAGGGTCTCAGCAGCCTATCTCAAAGGTTGTGCAGGTTCATGGTGGACTAGGTGATTTCTGAAGATTGCTATAAACTGTGGAGAGAGGTCAAAAACTGTCTGTTTTCCTTTACTGTCTCTTGAGCTCTCCCCATATAGCACAGGGAAGGGGGCTAACTGCATGCTGCACCTCTCTACCAGCCTTAACAGACATCTCCTGGGGTTCATTCTGTCGAGGGATTGTGCTGACTAATACTTCCCCTATGACATTCCACCCCCAACATCCTCAGCACTTCATGGGTCAACTGCCTTTGACAATTTCTGGAAGACGCTAAGCAAAAGATCTCATTAGGCTATTTGGGGATAAAAGAGTCCCCCACAACTCTTTTCTCATACCCCAAGTATGCAGAAATCACTACCTTAGTATGGTATTAGTAAGACTCGGCATAAGTACAACCAATTCTCATGTTTACAATTAAGATTATTTTGCTCAATGCACACAGCTGGCAAACATACGAAATATCAAAAGTACAAGAAGAAAATGTTTTGGAGAGAGAAAGGATGCACAACAGACATATGTAACTTCACACACCTTAGGGTTGAATCCTGTGCATGTTTACTCTGAATTAAGTCCCATTGTGTTCAATTGGGCTTATTCTCAGGTAAGTGTGCATGCAATTGCACTGTTAAAACATTCATGCACATACATTTAATCACTTCCCTGTCTCATCTTGCAATGCAAAAGGTTCAGCAGCTATGCTTGTTATCATGACCTTGCCACTGAAAGGCATAGATACAGTTTCAAAACAGAAGTCTCTAGCCTCAAATATTTCTTCCAGCTGAGAGTCAAATCATTATGCATTTCTGTGTTACCAGATCTCCAGCAAGCAAAAATTAGAGAGTTTAAGATTACAGTATTTGCGAAGGTCATTTGTACATTTGATTGTATGTATATCTCTCAAATTTATTACGCAATTATAAAACATCCACTATGTATTTAAAGAACTGAGTTTTTAACAAAACTCAGTAAGCATCTATCATCAAAGAGCAATTCAAGAACCAAGATATACAATTAACAACTCACTATTTAACCCCTTTTGTGTCAAGAAGCTCTGAAGGATTAATACTCTTGTTTCTGCACACACACACACACAAATGTAAACAAAGGTATAAGAAGCAGGAAAAGCTATAGCAGTAAATATTTTTTGAAGTTTACGATTACCCTTGCTTTCCTAATCTCCATCCGACATTGAAGAGATCGTGGGCAGCACATGTAGAAGGCAAGACTTGACAGAAAAACCCAAATCTTCCAGGTGATGTGAAACCCATCAAAAATCACATTTCAGGAACATCCTAAGTCCATTCACCTCTCTTTTTCAGCCATGATCATGAAGTTTGCTTAAGCATCATATAATTCTAGTTTCGTAGAAAAAACAGTGGTGTAATAAACCAGCTCTGACTACAATCTTCCACATGCTAGCCATTCATATTAGCAATCATTTCTGGGGTTAGGGGTGGGGGGAAGGAAATCAGAGCATTAGCAACTTCATTAATACTGATTAGAAATATCACTTCCATCAGCACATCTACGGAGAGGAGAACTGGAAGCCAGCCACATATTTATTTCTCCACAAATAAAGCTGAAATCCAACAATATTCCTTAGAGCATGGAAGAAACATATTTTAAAACCCCACACATATAACAGATTCATCCACTTGGCAGTCCTGGTGGCAAACAAAAAATGCAGTCTGCCCTCCAATCTTCAGCAGAGGTGCATTCTGTATCCTTCGCCTTCATCAGCAGTCCCTTGGCTCAGCTTTTTTGTTAAGCACATTTATTTTTATGCCACTGCAGCACCACTGGAATACTGAACACACTAGAAAAGACATTCAGCATTCACTGTGATTCTCCTCTCAATGGCGCCTCAGCCATCAGCTGTTTCTTATTTAGCATGCCAGTGATGCTGTGCCAGAACAGAGAGACGCTTCACATCAATCACACTGCACTGCAGTCCCGGTGGGATAGAGCTACGCCACAGTGCACAGAGTTAAAAACACCCTACCTGGTTATATATTCCCTTTAGTTTCAATGACTCCAGAATATAACAATCTTTTTAAAAAACCTATACAGCTTGTTTCCACAATCAGATGTAGAAGTTGCTTGAGAGTTGCTGGCCTTAGACTACAATTGCTGGCAAAGTGAATGAGGAGTTCCAGGATGCTTTAGTCACACACCCTTATTTCTCCTCATAAACAGTAAACGTCACTGAACGAACAACCTGCTCTTGTCCTTGAATAAAAGACGGAAACACGTGATATTGCAGGACACACTGACTTTCAGTGCTTCCCTAACTTTTGATTTGCCATGCACACATTGTGCCTTTGAGATGTTCACCCAGACCCTTGAGAGCTCCTTAGCCATAAGATAGCTTTCATGCAGCTGGGGGAAAGATAAAAAAGACCCAATTATCTGAGCAGAGCAGGATCCCTTTGGCTTTTCTCACAGGATTGGCATTCCTGCTGCTGGCACATTGCCAGTTTTGGGACTGGGCTCTGGGAGTGTGGCTGAGTCAATCAATGCTTCTCCCAGCTGTATAGGGGCAATCACTCATAAATCAGCATCTCCCACACAGTTAGGAGAACGTCTAAAGAGCATTCAAATCAATAAGCTTAGAGTCAAGATAGGATATTATTAGGAGAGAAAAACCATGTAAACTGACTTTACTGGCTTTGACATCTGCAGAGGAAGAAGGAGAAATGCATGTTCAGTCCCCCTTCTCTAGCAGCTATGGAACCAGATACCTTCAGAAAGGAAGATCTTTATTTCTCTAATGCAAGTGCTACATGGACTACAAAACGGAAAACTCTGCTGCTGCCTGGTTTTTGGAGGAGGCGCACAGAGGCAACTGAGCAGTCTGCTATCTATCTGGTTAATATTGCCCTGAATGAGAGATAGGGTCAGTATTTAGTTCGCTGTTTGTTAAAATAGCTTCATATCAATTAAGAGTCCTTGAGCTGTTCTTAATTAGTCTCTAGCCAAGGTGTGAACACCTTTGCTTAAGGTAAAGACATACCTGTTGTGTCAACGCTCCCTGATGTGTACACAAACAGAAACCAAATTGATACTAATGAAGCCATTAGTGGTGATGTGAACAGCTGGGGGGGAAGTGCTATGAAATGCTAGGTGGGGACCGTTTCACTGCACTCTAAGGTGATACTGTGAACACACAGGGTAGGCTCCCTATGCAGTTTAGAACCTTGGAGTCTACATAGAAAATATCCCTCCAAATTGAGAGCAATCTGGCTATGACATCTGTCACCTGATTGTTCACCAGAGTTGAGGTCATGTGCTTTAATATTTTTAGATCTTTTATTGTAATTTTATTGATACATGATAAATTATGTATTGCAATTTTGATATAAGCCACATTGGGAACGTTTTGGCCCTGGAAAGTGGCACATAAAACTTTGAAATAAACAAATACATTCCAACTGACCTCTATTTTTTGCTCTAAACAAGGAAACTACCACTATCAGCTTTGGAGCAAGCCAGAATTTTAAATTAGGCTAAACTATATTAAACTGATACATGGTTAACTTAACCCAGCGAGAGCCTGCAAACCACAGGTCAGGGAACCTTTATCCTTTTTATAGTCTGCTGAACAATAAAATGATTTCCTTGCATTCTCTACATCACAGAATTCACAAGCTGGGTAATTTGTGACTGAAATTAACAAATTCTAGTCGTGAAGAAACCTTTCATTAGAAAACTCTGTAATCACAAAGGCTACTTCTGTATTAGGGTTTTTTGATGGCCATCCAGACTGACTCCCAGATTGGTTCCAGATACAAAAAAGGTGCCGCTGGTGAGCACCTGTTCATACATTGCAGGGCAAATGGTGAGTGCTGTCAGCTTTAACAATACAACAGAGCTTTTTGGGTGGGCTGGTGTGCTTATCCCACCCTTGAAAGATGGTCCAAACTATCAGAGGCCGGCTCCCCACCCCCCACCCTGGACCATCAAAACACCTGTTAAGGTCCTTTACTCACTGCTGTGTACTATGGCCTGGAACCACTATGCTATACCGAGTCTCCAGAAATGGACTGTATAAAGTAACTGGAAATATAGCAAATAAAGACAGTTGCAGAAGAAGCAACAGCAGCTAGCCCATGTATTTCATCACACTCCAAGAACCAAAAGTGTATCAACAATAAATAAAAGTTTGGTTGCGTTTTTTTTGAAGAGAAGGTTGCAAGATTATTTACAGGGCAATGTAGCACTAATTAGGGCTAGAATGATATGTTCTGGAAAACAAATTAGTCTGCACTTAACACTGTAACAGAATACTCTACAAGGTGAAAGAGTATACTGTATAGTCTTAGTTTCAAATACAATCTGCCGGCCTCACAAATAAAACAAAACAGAACCATTTTGTTTCAGACACCTTATTCCTGGCACAGTTTCAATGCTCATTTACTTTCAAAGTTTCTAGTTTGGTCAACACTGTATTGGTATGTCAACATTTGTGATGGCAGAAAGCCTAAAAAAATATTATTTGTGTTAGTCTGCTACTGATTAAATTGGCACTAGATAAAATGGTTATAATAAAATAACCTCAAGTACTGAGCTTTAGTAGAAAACCGCATTAGGAAAAAGCCTCATTCAACCTCCATTCCACAGGAAGTTATCAATATTTAGAACTAGACAGAGATTTGCTATTTCTTTTAATTATGCAGGTTGGGAGGGGGTACTTTTGGAAATGTAACATGCGGGTGCAGTCTTAAAGAAACTTCATTGGGAGTAAATCTGAATTCACTGGAAGGTACTTTTAAATAAATACGCATAGAAGCTGGTTACAAATAAAATATTTTGAACTCAGAAACGTCTCTGCCCCAAGTTGAAAACAATCTGTTGAACAATGTCAAGCTAGCAAGGGTCAATATTTAGTTTAGACACACCCCAGGAAAACTAAGCCACTGATTTTGAAGGCTGCACTCCTGAAGACTCTTTGAGTTACAAAAGCATCCTTGGTATATTTGCTTGTAGAAGTACCTTTTCTGTGGGATCAACAGGGTTATCTCTGTTTTTCAAAAAAATCATAAATGGCCATTCTAGTATTGGCTGAATAACTGTAGTCTAGGGAAATAAGCACTCCTGGATAGTGCCTTTTATTTCATTGGTACACTCTGCATGAGGGACGTGGGTGGCGCTGTGGGTTAAACCACAGAGCCTAGGACTTGCCGATCAGAAGGTCGGTGGTTCGAATCCCCACGACGGGGTGAGCTCCCGTTGTCCGGTCCCAGCTCCTGCCAACCTAGCAGTTCAAAAGCACATCAAAGTGCAAGTAGCTAAATAGATACCGCTTCAGCGGGAAGGTAAACGGTGTTTCCGTGCGCTGCTCTGGTTCGCCAGAAGCGGCATAGTCATGCTGGCCACATGACCCGGAAGCTGTACGCCGGCTCTCTCGGCCAATAAAGCGAGATGAGCGCCACAACCCCAGAGTCGGTCACGACTGGACCTAATGGTCAGGGGTCCCTTTACCTTTACACTCTGCATACTGGCATGGTGAGGAGCACCTTTGCTATGCAGCTCAATATAATTAGTATTCAGTATAGAGAATTGGGTGCTGTTCATATTCCTGGAATGACCTGGGCATGACCTCAGATAATGAGCAAGAGGATGTGGCTAAAACACCTTTAGATTCCTGCCAGCATTGCTAATTCAAGCTCTTAATCAGTACATGTGGTTAATCTAAAATGCCAACCAGAGCTTAATGCTGCACAGCACAGCAGAAATATCACAGAAATGCCAGCATCATTAGGCTGAACAGCATTATTTTATTTATTTATAAGATTTCTTACTTGCCCTACACCATAAGGGTCCAGGACAGGTTACAACAATATAACAATATATTAAAGTCAGTTAAAACAATTTATATCTCCTACAGGAGAGTAGGTTGGGTCCGAAAATTCAATTTAAAAATACAGTAGTAAAATTAAAAGGTACTTTGCAACCATAGTACGAATGAATTTTGACAAATATATTAATGTCTTCATTGAAATAATTTGGAGGGTAACATGCTTCGATTTTAGTTCTATTGTATAGTTTTTATATTGTTTAGTTCACTTTGACACCACCCTTCATACTATTCACTGTACATTCCATTCAACAGTACAGCTGATAGGGCTGTACAGTTATTAGCCTGAAGAAAATCTGTTTGTCATTTTCAAGTAAGAATAATCATTGTCTTTTGGGATCAGAGCCTGACTGTGGGCAGAGAAGACGAAGTGATAGAGCTGCTGAATCCAAACCTAGCCCATTTCCTGGAAAGGTGCCCACAATTCACTTCTCTGAAGTGCCCGTGGCAACAGGGGAGAGGGGTTCTTGAATCCCACTTTTGAAATGCTCTTTACCAATATAGGTGTGGGAGAGAAAATAGATCACTGTCACCCACATGTGTGGGGGTAAATAACAACAACAACAAAATGGCTGGATACCTGGATTCAAAATGCGGAAATTCTAGCAGGGGAAAACCCTCAGTAGCAGAGTTTAAACTCGAAAAGTCAAGCAACACTGTAGTGTTAGGAATATAGGTTGTTAGACCCTTTTATCCTGCTTAGTTGCATACGGAACTCACCTTTTTCTACCACTCTTGCAATGAACAAGCCATACACTGTTATGTAAATTTTAAAATGTTTTACTTACAAAATGTTCCAAAGGTCAGATTCAGGCATTTATTCAAGCAGCAGCAAGGAAAACACAGGCAGAATACTTTTGGGTACAAAATACAGAAAGATAGCTTCAAACATGTGCTCTAAAGGTGGAGCTTTCTTAGGCATTTCTTCCTTGGTCAGTTACATGACACAGGAAAAGGGAACAGGAAAAGAAGGCTTCACTTCTTCCCTCATGGAAAAGATGGGGTGTGACCTAGCCAAGTCTAGGAACAGAACTCTCTTGTCTTAACCCCTCCATGCACTAACTAGCACTCATGCATAGCTATGTTCCACTGCAATTTCCCACAGGAACAACAAACATTTCTTTTATCATTCTGAAATCAAGATAGATCTTGATTAATTTCAGTTGATGTTAGGTTGATTTTTATCATTTTAAAAATGTGTGTGTGTGTGTGTGTGAGAGAGAGAGAGAGAGAGAGAGAGAGATTAACTGTTCCTGCTTGCAACACTGTTATAATGTTGTTTTTATATTCTTGTAAGTTTTTCTGAATATTATTTGTAATAGAAAAGCGACCTAGAAGCATTTAAAATTAGGTTTTAAATAAATAAATGCAATATTTTGCATTCTCTCTCACACATACTCTTCTTTTTTTAAGGGCTGCAGGAACATGTAGTTTAAACAAAATAATTCAGTTGTTTTAAAACTGTTATGGGTGGGATGGTAGGTGGAATGCATCACACATTCCAAGCACTGTCCAGCTGGTACCTACGATAGTCACACCAAAACACACAAACTGCAACAAAATCCATCCTGGTTTACAGACATTATGCCCTTTACAAGCTACATTGTACTTTGCTCACAAAGTGCTTAAAGGGAAAAGGATACAGATTAGGGTAAACAGGGATAAACCTAGCCCTCTGTGAGACAGGTAAACAGGATACATAAGAGTTTCCTCGCCAGAAATTCATTTCATGTATTGCAACTAAACAGTTTCAGAAGGGCAAAAAAGAAGTGTGTGTATACTGAAGGCAATGAGCTTTATGGTACTGATCCCCAGTTATTAAAAGGCTGTTAAAAAACAAGCTTTTTAATGGCAAATGCACGGGTGACTCTTCCACCTCCCCATCACCTATATAATTTTGGGGAAATCCCTTCCTACATCTCAAATCACCTCAGAATATCTGCTATTGAGTCTTGATACAACAGGGTGAAGAGTAGATAAATAAGCACAGAGGAGACAGGAGGAGAAGCTATAAATATTTTTTTCTTTTCCTTCCTTTTCAAGAGATGCATGTTTGAAATATAAATTTTCAATAAACAATGCTGATGAATAAACCTTTTCACAACAACATTGTTTATTGCTTTGTGTGTGTGTAGCTTTGACTTAAAAATGAAACTATTCAGCTGCCGCACATGAAATGACTTTCTGGGAAGGAAACTCTTTCTCATGTATCCTGTTTACCTGCTTCTCAGAGGGCTAGGTTTATCCATGTTTACCCAAACCTGCATCCTTTTCTCTTCAAGTACTTCATGAGCAAATGACAATGCAACATAAAAAGGGCCCAATGTATGTAAACAGTGGCTGCTATATGAAGTCACCACATCAAGCAGCATGCTAAAAATACTTTCAGAGAATCTCAGAGATACAGACTCCTCAGGAAGGAGAGCGTTCATCACTTCCGGATCCTTCACAGCTAGCTTGTCAAAGCACTCTGCACCTACAACTCCTTTACACTCACTTTCTTCTGTCCAGTAACCCTCCCGGCCCAGCTTCCATATGCTCTATTGGAGTAATGTTGTCTCAGTCTGCTTCACACTTGGAATCATTTAGCAAGCAGGAACACAGTGAGACATATCAAAATTGTGAGCTGTGTGCATGGGATCAGTGACAACAGGCCTCTTGTCCAGGGGCCAGAATGTATCTCTCAACTCTGCAGTGGTAGTGATGCTATGCAACTAGAGGTTGTCCATAACAGCTAGCCAGGAAAGTAAAGGCAGCTCTCTCCAAAGTCCCTGCAGTCTCTGGTAGCTAACTCTGAGAGGTCAGAGTGAAGAAACCTCTCACTGAGACCACTTCACTGGAAACAAGAGACACTTGGCTGGATTCAGCTCAGTACAGTGGTACCTCGGGTTAAGAACTTAATTCGTTCTGGAGGCCCGTTCTTAACCTGAAACTGTTCTTAACTGATCTTAAAGCTACCACTTTTGCTAATGGGGCCTCCTGCTGCCACTGCACCGCCGGAGCATGATTTCTGTTCTCATCCTGAAGCAAAGTTCTTAACCCGAGGTACTATTTCTGTGTTAGCGGAGTCTGTAACCTGAAGCTTCTGTAACCTGAGGTACCCCTGTAATTGAGCTAGCAGGATTCATTGCAATGAGTTCACTAGCTTGACAGGGCTTCCCCCACTTCTTTGCCTTGAGCTCCTCAGTAGGCTTTGGATGGTTGGAAGAACCCCCAAGAAGAGCACATGGAAGGAGTAGTGGGGAGAATGTTCCATCAGGCAAGCAGAGCTGCTTACGCTGATGCAACAATCTCCTTAAAGTGCTGCTTTGAATTCCACCCGGTGATAGTCACCAATGTGGCTGGTTTTAAAAGAAGATTACACAAATTCATGGAGTATAAGGGTATTATGCTGTTATTTATTTATTTATTAAAAACAAAACAAAACTCAAAGTGGTCTACAAAAAGATAAAAAATAGAAATCATGAAAAATTACAGCCATACTCTTAACATACAAAGGTTAAAATACTAAAGCAGATTTAAGTTACCTCAACTTTCTAAGCATGTGGGTAGGCTTGTCTAAACAAGAATGTTTTTAGCAGGCACCAAAAAGAGTGCAGTGAAGGTGCCTGCTTGATCTCAACAGACAGGAAGTTCCAAAGTGTAGATGCTGCCACACTAAATGATTGAGTTCTTACAAATGCCAAGCAGGTATTATGTGGCACCTGTAGTAGTGCCAATTCTGCCAATTGAAGTGGTCAAGTGGGCATGTGTGGGGTAAGGCAATCTGATAAGTAAACTGGTCCCAAGTTGTTAACCCTGATAACTATGTGCTACCTCCCCTGCCAGAGGCAATGCCTCTGAATACCAGTTGCTGAAAACTGGAGGGAGGGAGGTACTGTTGCACTCCAGCCACTGCTGTCTGTTTTCCACAGTCATCTGGTTGGTCACTGTGAAAACAGGATGCTGAACTAGATGGGCTACTGGCCAGATGCAGCAGGTTCTTCTTACACGTGCAACTTAGTAATTCTCAAACAGTATTTGAAAACTATTAGTCAGATTGTATGTATTTTAGAGTTTTCTCTCTCTCATGTTTATTGTGGTATCTAGTCTCATATTACCATTTAGACAACTTCACACAACTACCACTAGAATGTAAAACAGCAGCTCCAATTAAGAGCATAAGAGCTGGAGCAGGCCAAGAGTCTGTCTGTTCTAGCATCTTGTTCTTGCAGTGGCCAACCTGGTGCATATGGGAAGCCTACTAGCAGGTCCTGAGTGCAAAGGCACTCTTTCCTCCTTTTGATTCCAAGCAACTGGTATTCAGATGCCTATCACCTCCAACAGTGCAGGTAGAATGTAGCCACTGTGGCTAGCAGCCATTAATAGCCTTACCCTCCATGAATTTGTCTAATTCACTTCTAAACCCACTGAAGTTGCTAGCCATCACTACTTTTTGCTGGAGCAAATTTCCTCATTTACGTATGTGCTGTGCAGAAAAACACTAAATTCAGCCTCCAATATTAATTCCAGAGGCTAAAAACGCAGGTCTTTTGCAACCAGTTGCTGTATGGTGTAGTGTTTAGAGGATAGGCGAGCCACATTGTAATCCCCATTTACCCATGAAGCTCAGTGGGTGGCCTTGTGTCAGTCACCTTATTTCAGCTCACAGGATGGTTGTGAGGATGAAATGGGGAGGATGGAGAACCATGTATGTCCCCTTAAGCCTGATGGAAACATTATAATAAATAAATAAAGACTACTTTTTTTACTTAAGATATGCATATCAATCCTTACTTAAAAAGTGGGTACTGTCAAGAAGAGAAATATGTGAATTCATTACTACGTGGCCTCGTTACTACTTGAATTCGTAGTACTTAGCCTCACTTGACTCCAATGATTGCCACTCCCTTAGGGCACAACACAGAATTATGGCTTACTAACATTATGAAACTAGATTATAATGCATCAAGTGGCTCTGTTTTTTAGTCTTTATCCTATTACATCATACAGTTCAAAGTTCTTAGTTTTTGCTGGATTAGCCAAAGCTAGAAATTGCTTTGTCCCATTTATTAGCTGGCAGCTTTTTACCACTACTCTGTCTGGTTTCTGTCTAGCAAAATCAGCAATAATTTTGTAGCACCTACTACATAAATACTATTGGCACTACACAAAGAAACAGCCTTTTCCAGAACAGATAAAGATACTAACTAAATTAATAGCACTATAAATGAAAAAGTTGCATGTCTGATTTCATCATTTGAAGGTTGGTTTCATGATTTCCAACAAATTACATGTGGTGTTTCCAGAAAAAAAAGCAATGGATTTGCCAGTTTCTGAACACAAATATTGCCCCACATAATTTCTGGGCACATGGAAGAAAATCATAAACAACGAAACTGCCAACTGAAAATACTCATGTTAAAAAATGACAGATCTGTTCCATGCAGATAGAAAGTCTAAAGAAGAAATGCATCTCTACTATATAACAAATGTCAGGCTCAAATGTCCTGCACAACCAGTACAGGTTGCAGTCAGAGATAAAGGCTAACCCAAGTTGTGCAGCACCACAGCAGACTGGAGGCTGTATTGAAGCTCGCAGTGACCTAAGAGTCAGGTGACCTAAGCAGCCTATACGGTCTTATCTGGCCTTTACATAACTGCCAGCTCTGGCTGGCCTCCTCAGACAATGTAACTTGTCACTGCATGCTGGCTGAACTGCTAATGGGCTGAATTCCTGCCTAGAGCCCTGTTAGTTCTGGTTCGGAGGAACTAACTACCTGCCTGTCTGCAAGCCCTGACACTAGTAATTGCTCCCCCAACAGAACTTCCATTCTAGACCTCAGTTAATATAACAAAATATTATGTGGAGAATTATCATGCTAGTCGTCTTTTGATTTTCTCTCTCCTCCATTTTTAAATGCATCACACATTCCACAGACCAGGCTATGTTTAGAAGAGCTTCTCCCACTTTCCCCAGTAAGCCCCATCTACACATCATGTAACACCACATAGGTGGAAACCTAGGAAGAATTAAGGACTGTGGGTTGTATACAATGAAATCAATGGGCTCATGGAATGACTTCCGCTCATGCAACAAACCCCACCTTCTCCTCCACCTGCATGCACCCTCAAATCTGCTCTAAATCCCCCCTCCAACTCTCTGGAGCAGATTTGGAGATAGTGGGGGAGAGGAAGAGAGGAAAGGGAAGTTCCACTGTCTGAGTAGAGCTTGTTCTGCAAGCACAACTACTTCATTGCACACAACCCTGCATATGCTTGGCTTTGCCATACCAACATTCACCAAAAGCTCCACCAGGTTCAGTTTGTTATCTACAGCATCCATTCCACCAGGAGGGAAGGCTATGACACTGCTGGGCCTCTCCACCTGCTCTGCTGAAAGATGAGCTCCAACTGGCTTCACCCACCCTCAGCTGTCATCTGCAGAAGCCATTTCAGGCAACAGAAGAGGGAGAGGAATGGGGCTATAGGGGCTTCTCTACCCACTTTGCTATCATACCAGCAAATTTTGACACTGCCTTACCTTGACATCTTTCAACTTCAGTTGGTTGTTGGAAGAATACTGCAACTAAGAAAGAGTGCTTAAATTTGCTCCCCCCTCCTATTTTTATTTTGTGTTGTGTCTTTGAGATTGTAAGCATGAGGGCAGGTGTTCTCTTATTACTGACATTTATAAACAAACTACAGCTTTCACACCACTCAATATATACACAAATACCTTGTAATAAAGTAAGTTTTTTTAAAAAAATAATCCTGGTATTTACAACTATACACTCCATAGTACAAATTTGTATGAAGAAAGTAACATTGATTCTTCCTTTTGTAAAATAATTTGATAACAAGATTCAAGAGAGGAATGAGCATATTAACTCCCAGTTTTGTTTTGTGTTTAAATACAAATAGAATAATACCAAGCCTTTTACTTTACCAGTATTTGTTCAGTTAAGAAACTTGATGCATATTACTAGCTGACAATGATCCCAGCCAGTTTCAGCTGCCTAAAGCTCACAAAGCAGCAAAGGGTTTTCGAGCTCAAGGATTGCTGATACTCAAAGCTGCTTTGATTAACCACCTAATATCACAAAATCAAAATTGGCGTGCTCTGGTCCATGGGGTCACGAAGAGTCGGACACGACTAAACGACTAAACAACAACAACAAACATCACAAAATCATAGGTGAATGCACCCTCTGAGCGTAAGATGAACTATACTGGTCTTATTAGACAATATACGCATACCCTCCTGCTTCTCAAGAGTTCTGTTTTTAAAATAGCATTTTACTCCATGTTTTTCTATTTGCTTCTCTGCTGTGAAAATATTTTCTGCTGTTTGTTGTGGAGAACTACTCAACTGGTCTTTTATCACTTCTATAGATTAGCAGAGCACTTTCTTCTTCATCATGAATCTTTGTGTTTATCTAACACTTAAACACATAAATCAGAGCTGCAGAGCTAATCTGCTAAAATAAATTTATTATCATAATCCGAATGAAAGACTCTGATTATTACTATTTCATAATTTATGTTCTGGGAGGGGGGAATCAACTCTTACAGCTGATTTAAGCAACCCATATAAAACCTTTTGTATACATCTCCAAGAAAGTAAATTGTGGAAACTTATTATGTCATACAACTGCATACCTAAGACAGTTCAACAACACCTATTAAGATGAACAAAAGGATCTGCTATTTTTGTGATTTCTGGGCAGACAATGCAACTCTCTTGGTAGTTAAATCTCACTGATAACAATAGGCATATTTCTGAGTAAATATAGCTTAGACTAGGCAGCTAGTAAATTTTATATAGTTGACGGAAATAGCTAATGCTAAAATGCCCCATTACCACAAAAAGCATAGTCATGATGACCTAAATAATCTCTGAAATAAATATTCATCAATTCATTAACTAGTTAGAATAGATAGGTGATAGATGATATATAGATAGATAGTCCTTCATAGAAACTCTATTAAAAGGAGTCCAATTTTCTTTATAAAAAACAGAAAAGACCTCACATGGGTTCTAAATATTTTGTGTATTTTGTAAAGAGTTCAATTAAAACAGTCAGTAACAGCCTCTGCCTGTTGGCCACTTGTTCCTGATTCTATTTGTAAACCTGTGAAAATGACAGTGTTTCAAATAGTCTTACTTAACAAATAAGCATTGAGAACCTAAAGGACTGTACCTGTGAATGCCAATGATTTATTTGAGCATGAATTCTGTTTTCCTATGAAATGCACAATCAACCTTAAAAGAAAACATTAATATATGCATTTCAGTGCATATCTCTCAATTACTTATTCCAGAAATAAATCTTATTTTTATCAAAGCACAGTGCTTTTTTCTATTTAAAAATGTTTAGGGGTACTCTCATTTTGACTCAAGGAAATCACCATTTTATAGTTCAAATCCGGAAAAATAAATACAGTAAATGGACAAAAGTACAAAGATTCACAAAATGTTTAAGGGTATGTGTACCCCTGCGTACCCCCTAGAAAAAAGCACTGTCAAAGCATATTCTGATATCAAACTTATGCTGCTGTAGAGTATAAGCAAAGTTGTGCAGGTTCTCTATGTGCAAAATGTGAGAGATCAGTACCGGAGATTCCAAGTTGTTATTTTGCCCCAGGTAAAAGAGATTCTTTCAACTAGAAGAAAAACTGCAGTAAAGGCTCTCAAATATCTACCGATCATACCTCTGTTTCTCTCGTTGAGATGCTTGCTGTCTGTACTTCCAGTCCACAGTTTGCTCTTTTGACTGTGAGATAAAATGGATAATCCTTTGCCACCATTGTGGCTGAAGGAGCAGCAGTTTCGGATGTCACAGCTGATTCTGTTGGGCTACCAGCTATGACAGCAAAGCCAAGTCTTCCCTCTGCAGCCTCTCTGGCACGCAGCTGCTGGGGAAATCAAAGTGTGCTCCTGCTGCTGCGCTAGGCTTCTGATAGCATTATCTAAGGCAGCTCTTGTGCTCCACTGAAACAGGAAGCAGAAAAGCTCTTGAGTATGTCAAGCAAGTGTAACTGAATATTGCTCATTACTGAGACCCGCCCACTGACAACACGATGGGAGGAGAGTGGGCAAGATCAGTACAGACCAGAGGAGCACAGCAAATTACTGAAAACTCATTCAGAAACCAATGGGGAAACATCTGACTAAAGCTCGGGGTACTATTTTCAAAAGGGTGGAAGCAGGAAACAGTGTTCACAGTTCTTGCCTTTCCAAAAAGTGCTATTTGATTGCTGGCTACTTGTCAGCAAAACTGGAAGATTCATTTGACATGGCCGCATGAAAGAAAACCACACTTTTTAGCATTTTGCTTACCTAGCTATATGAATCCGTCCCACATCCTGCATCACTACTGTGGCCTCCTTGCAAATTTTATGCTGGGGAGTTAATATTCCTTTTAAATAAACATTCAGATATGGGTTTCCCCCACCTGAAATAGTATAATTCTATAAAGTACAGGCTGCACCAATTGCCTTTTGAGCACGCAGTTAAGAAACATCATTGTCTGAACTGTACTTATCAAATTTGTGCTTTTCTAGAAAAAGCAAGTAAATGCTAACCTTTACTAAGTGCTTTGCTTTGAACTGTTATTATTAGTTTGCCTTTTCCCATCTGGCAGAACAAAGGTTTGTTTTGAGAGACTAATGTTAGCCTCAGTTATTAGGCAGAGAGCTGCCCCTTTTTCTTTTTCATCTCCTCCTAAGGGTGTAAGAAACAGGTTTTCCAAAATAAGGAAAAGCAGAATAAGTGTTGTGATGCCCTCTTAATGAAAGAGAAATAAGAGAACTTGACAACAGTAAGTGTCTGCGGTACAGAAAAAAAGGAAACCGTGACTAAGAAGAAACAGAAAAAGGAAGGTTAATATTTAAAAATCACTTCCAGGGGAAGACAAATGCAACCTTCCATATATTACTTAATTAGAAAAACTGTCAGTGGTGCAAACATTTTAAAATCAGAACCAAATAACTGTTACAAAACTAGATCTTTATGTTGTTTTTGCAGGCTCAGAAATAGTAGCTCCCCTTGAAACATTGTTTATTTTATTTATAAAAACATTATAAGTAACTATTAAACTATTAAAAATCCCTATCACACCCTGGAAACAGTGTCAACTGGCTGGCTAAACCAGGTGAGGGTAGCTGATGGGTCTCAAGCCTTCAGGGAGTTAGAGACTTCCCCTGCATGTGACAACAGTCTCCACAGGATTGAGCCAACAAGATCAATAGTGGGTCAAACGGTCAAGATCTCAATCCTCTGCACGTGCTATAGAGGGAAGTGAGGGGCAGATGGGGCTCATCAACCTGAGAAAGTAGACCATCTAGGAGAAGGGAAACTCTGATCCTAAACATCCATTGCCTTGTGTGACATCTTCGGGAAAATAAAATGCTAAGGAGTAAACCCTACACAAGACTGGAATAGAGTCCCTAAGATGGTTGGATGGCGCCTTGTATGCCTTTTTCCTTCAACTTCTGCAGCCAAGCTGGTGCCAAACGTATTGCTCTGCTTTTCTTTGGATCACATCAGCGAGGCCGGTGGGAGGGGGGTTGTCATCTGAGTGGCCCACAGTGCCCAGGCTTGTGCCCTAGGGAAGTCACTTCAGTGCTGCTAATGCAGCGCTTTGATTTTACCCCCGGAGGTCCCCTGAGAAACATAGTCACAGGCTACAGCCCTAAGCAAACTTCCTAACAATTCAGTCCCACTAAACTAGGTAAGATTTACTTCCAAGATTTGCTGTTTAGGATCAGGCAGCACATGTTCAGGCACACAACTCTTTCACTGGACAAATGTTTTGGGAAGCCAAAATCCATTGAGCTCAACTGCCTGTGCCAAATGAATTAAACACACTACAGACCACACTACAGACCAGAGAAAGGTCAGAAAGTGCTTATTTATCAGGTTTTGTAGTTCAAACCATAATCATGTCACCACATCAAGAGAGCGCCAAAATAACTTCTGACTTCTGAGAAACTCCGTTACGGGGAAAAAACCATGATGATTTCCCATCTCACTGCAAATATTCAAGTATTCCAAGAGATTACAAATTTCAAAAGAACTGAAGAGATTATAGAGATAGATACACCAAGTTTATGAATGAACCCATGCACCCATTTCAACATTACTGAAAGTGCAATTATTTTTTTCCAAAGAACAGCACAGGCAGCCTGGGTCACAATCTGTTCACTTATACAAAGTGGGTTATATAAAGTCCTGCACACTCTAACTAAAATGACCCCTCAGGGCCATGCCAAAGGAGACCATTATAAGACTCTGGTGACCCATATGTTTCACTCCACCTTTTAGGTAGTGACACACGAGGGTATATGATAAAGGCAGTGAATTATAAGGTATATGTCAAATACATTTCATGCAACAAAGAAAAATGGCAATGGACTAAACAACCTCATAACAAAATCTGAACAATTCAATGAAGGCAGGTTGCTGGGTCCAGCCACGCTGGGCACAGGTCACGTTCCTAACCCTACTCATCTTGCAAAAATATGCCAAGGTACGTATCTTTTTATTAATATAACAGAGTTAATAAAGCAATTCTGAAGGGAAAATAAGAAACTCCCTGTCTATGGATACCAGACAGACACCTTCACTTTACTCTTTTAAGTGCTTGCTTAATACATTTTTGTTTAGATAAGCTTATCCAGACACGTAGATGCTGGTGTATTTCATTTTCTTTCACTGTTAATTTTGATTACTTCTAAATGTTTTCAGTGATTTTTATTGATAATTTTAGTATTTCCTGCAAATTCCTTAGAGGTATTTCTACCATCAAGTGGTGTATACATTTTGTTAACCAATTAATAAAGTAATACTCTGATCTGAATACAAGTTCTACATTCAGAATTCATTTTTAGAGTAATACTTCTCCCTATCCAGAAAAATCTTTAACGGTACAGGATGAACAGAGTGATTTGGCAAAAAAAAACCACCATTTCAGTAAGACCAGGATTTTCAGGGAATCACAGAGTATGTAGTACCCATTAAACAAACACAGGATATCCTATACTTAAAGCACCTCAAACATCTGCCCAGTGCCCCCTTTGCTCCCACATAGTTTTTGTAAATCTGCAAGGAAGGAAAATCTACACTTTCTCTGGACATCTTATACCACCACTAAACTGCTTTTCTAGGTTTAAAAAAATCCTAACATAAAATCCTGGGCCTACCACCTTATAGCTCAAAACTCTTTATTTCTTTCCTATACAGTGGTACCTCAGGTTACATACGCTTCAGGTTACAGACTCCGCTAACCCAGAAATAGTACCTTGGGTTAAGAACTTTGCTTCAGGATGAGAACAGAAATCGTGTTCCGGCGGCGCGGCAGCAGCGGGAGACCCCATTAGCTAAAGTGGTGCTTCAGGTTAAGAATAGTTTCAGGTTAAGAATGGACCTCCAGAACAAATTAAGTACTTAACCTGAGGTACCACTGTACTTAGCAGGCAGAGTATTCACCACTGTCTATTTTCTAACACATCTTTTTAGAAGAGAGCATTAAGCAAATCCCTTCTTAATTGGCAGAACTCTATAGACTAAACATTACCTGTTGCTCATATTTAAAACTTTCTTCTTAACCATTTCTGATTTGTTGGCAGAACCCAAATGCCCTGAGCTGGGCCCAGTTGGATTTATTGCCCCCCCCCCCCCGCCCCCCATTTTGCTTTAAAATATTATGTTCTCTGTGGCATGCAGGTGATTTCCTCCTTCAACCCCCCAGTTCTGTTCTCATTTTACTCCTCCTCCCTTTAATCCTAACAGCCAGGGTCTTCTAGCATGTCTGACTGTACAGCATTATAGACGGAATAGTATTTATTTATTACAGCAATATCCTCCAAGGAGATCAACACTGTATACATGGTTCTCCCACTTCTCATTTTACCTTCACAGCAGCCTTGTGGGATAGGTTAGACTGAGAGACAGTGACTGGCCCAAGGACAATCAGTGACCTTCATGGCTAAGTGGAAATTTGAATCCTGGTCTCCTGGCTCAGTTCTTCCCTTACTGAGCATCGATCCTCCCCCCCCGCCTTCCATAGTTTCCATAACCCCTTAGTTGCTATGGTATTTCAGGGAGATGCAAACATGAGTAGCAGGAGGGGGAAAGGAAATGTACCCTACTGACATATTACGCTACATTCTGTAAAGAATGCATAGGTTTATACTTCATTGCCCTTTGTAACTGAAATTCATATGCTCTATATATATTCATTTGAAGATGCATTGTGAAATAACTTCCTTCAGGAGACTTACTTCTGTGTTTAGAATAAAGACAATACAGAACTGCTGGACCACACAGTCTTGGATATTGTTTTAGGGTTGCCATACGTTGCAAAAACTGTTTGGTTTTGCAATTTGCCAAAAAAAGCTCCCCAACTTTTTTGTACCAACAAAAATTAGCACAAGGCTACCTAATTGCAGTTATTTCAGGTTTGGCCTCCTTCATCTCACTGCTATAATGATTGATAACCCACTGAGAACATACAGGAATAGGCAACTTGAGGCTTCCTCTCCCACTTAACACTACAGCAATACAAACTACACTAAATGATGGTCCTTCACTAAGGAACTCAAAAGGTGTGGTGGGACAAGGCCAAATAGTCCCTTCAGAAGTAACCTTTTGAGTAAATAATTATCTACACAATATACTTTTTATTTGGAAATTGTTTTTTGCAAACTTTAATTCCAAAGTAAATTCCCAACCCAGTATTAAAATTTCCCCAAAGAGCACTTTCAAAAAAGAACTTTTTGATAATTAACTGCACCCAAACCAACTCAGCTGTTCATCGTGTTTTCTTCCAGATCATGACAGCCAATTTTGGAACAATATGTAAGAAAAACACTTTCTAATGAGTCATATTCATGTTGTTTCTGATCAAAAACTGATTTGCAAGAGAATCCTAAAGCAGGGGTCTATCAAGCAAAGCAATTTCTCAGCACTGGTAATTAGTATTTTGAGAAGAAAACAGAGGCACTACTGCTAAGCTACTACCTCTTCCTAAAACCCACAGCTATTCCCTGTATTTATACTAAAAACTATGTATAAATATACAGATTGAGTATCTGTGGACAAGCAAACACCCAGCCAGTGTGAGCTGGCATCATTTTCCAAAAGCAAGTGTATATCACACCCACGGCTGCATCTTGCCAGCTGGATGCAGAAACCTCACAACTTCTTTCTCTCTCATTGGCATCACAAGCCTCCCACAAGCAGGTAGGGTGTCCAGTAGCTAGTAGCCACCAGCCATCAAAAGCAGTCAAGCTGAATGGAAATCCAGAGCAATAGTCATCTCCTGACTTTGCTTGGCCATAATGTTACTTATAGGTTGAATGAGATCCAGCTGCTCAGCTCTACCCCAGAGGACCTGCTGCCTAGCAACTGCATGCAAGGGAAGATCTCTTCCACCATCAGCTGAGCAAGTTCCAGCTGTTCAGCCCTACTCCCATGGATTTGGTGGGAGCTGCTGCTTTGTATGGTACCAGGAAAGGACAAGAATAATCCTGGTTCCATAGGGACACCATGCAATTAATCTTCCTCTACTAGATTAGGAAGTGATTTTATTTTAAGAATCTTTCATAAGCTGCTTTAACAGCCGCACAAAATTATAAAGTGGGATATAAGTATTTGGAATGCATACATACATATAAGATACTTGTCATATATAATTTAAAATATAATTTAAAATCAAAATGAATTAGCAAATGCAGACATTTAAAGATCTCAACTACAAGCTAGAAAAAGGAAATGAAAGGAGGACACCAACCTCCATATTGAGATATCCTATTGTGGTTCCATACATAGTATACTGTGAAATTCCTCCAACTTTGTTTTGGGGCACTCATTTTCATGGTAGATCAATAGATTTCCAAAACGTGTTTTTTTTAATTGCCAAAATTGACCCTGTTAGCATAAAGCCCAGGTTAACATGTCATTCGAAACCAAACCTTGGCTTAGGGCCCTTACTGGGAAACCCAGCCAGATGGGGAAGGTATAAATAAATTATAATTATTTACTGAGGGTGCATTTTGCAACAAGTTATTGACACAGTAATAGTGGATTTATTTTGCTTTATTTTGTTCTGTGACCCCATAATATTCTGCTGAAATCATTCCCCCAAGTCCAGAGAACCCTGAATACAACAACAGGTTGCACTCCATCTCCTGCCCCAACTGATCAAAGCATAAGACACCGATATAACGAACTGTAATTGCAACAGACTATCACAATGCATATTTTGTTCTGGAAAGTGATTACAATAGGAACCAAGTGGCATACATTATGAAAATATATTGATGTTTAATTGTGTAGGTGCTGTGGACCTCATGGTATCTGAATCTGCAAATCATTCATCTGTTTTTCTGATGTTACTGAAACAAAGAATACATATAATTCATGTACCTAATGGTGAATCACATTTACATACCTAATGGCTCGGGATATAGCTATGTTTAATAATCTGCAAATTTTGTCAGGAAGATTGGAAATAGTTGTTTCTATAAAGCGTGGTCTACACAGTAAAATGACCATGCTCAAATTAGGAGCCAGATTCCCATGCCAACTCTATGGGTCCCTCTAGCAAGCCGACTACAGCTGCCCAATGACCTATGCTGTAAAAAGAACCAGGGGGTTGATCTTTTACTACATCTTTTCCCCTCCTCTCTGATGGCATGGTTGGCACTCCAGATGAGGTAGGCTCCAGGACAAATAGAGCAATACGACTTTCCTTCAGAACTCAAGCAAGAGCCAATCAAGAACTTCATGCACAGAGGAATGGCCCTTAGAGGTAGGACAGCTGGTCCGTCATGGTGCCTTGAGGCAGAAGGGTCTGCTGTAGGTCTGGTGATGCATCTAGTGGGAGCCAATACAGCTGTTGGGTTGTCGGGTTACAAACACTTTGGGTTACAGACTCCGCTAACCCGGAAGTAGTACCTTGGGTTAAGAACTTTACCTCAGGATGAGAACAAAAATTGTGCACCGGTGGTGCGGCAGCGGCAGGAGGCCCCATTAGCTAAAGTGGTACCTCAGGTTAAGAACGGTTTCAGGTTAAGAACGGACCTCCGAAACAAATTAAGTTCATAAACAGAGGTACCACTGTAGTACTTACTTTGTGGATATAACAGGGAACTATTTGTCTGTAATCTGGCAGCTTTAATTCACTCTGGAGAGGCAGATTTAATCTGCCTCTGTCAAAGGGTGGAGGGGGGAATATCTAGTTTACCCCTAAGAATAAATGGGGAACACAGAGCATCATTTTATTCAGAACAGCTTGAAATCTGAATTACAAATTGAAGCAGACAGAATTACTTAGAAACTATCAGAATTTTAAAAACACACACAGAGAGATACAGATACAAATAAATAAATATATGATGCATGATATTTATGACTATTGCATTTTATTCCATTCCTCCAGGTTCAACAGATCATCTAATTCATCTTGCATAACTTCTTGGGTCTCTTCTTTATCAATATTGCCTCTTAACTTGATGTTATCTATATTCCTCACACCCTGCCAATACTCTTCTATTCCACACTATCTTAAGAGCAATTTCTGAAAAGCTCCACTGGTTACCTCTCTCCAGAGGAGCCTTCATTGTAGTTTACCCTCTTACTCTTATTTTCAGTCATTACGAAATGGGAACAAACAGCTAATCTGTCACAACTTTTTACTAAAAAGATTGGAAATTTTCCTAATAAAAGCAGATGGAGAGTGCCCCATTTCAAAAGTACTGCCTGAGGCAAGATCAAGTCCAGTCTGCTATGAAGTGAAAGGGAAAGCCCCTTTTCAAAAACATCCAAGGAAAGAGAAGTTCAAAAGGAGCAGAAAGAATTTTAAAAGTATGTTTCCTTGTTTAGAAATTCATTTCTAAATAGTAGAAGCTAGGTACCCCCATCTCGCTGGTGCTCACACTTTCTATATTCTATATATAAAACCAAGTGCTAACAACAGAAGTCACAGTAAAAAGGTGGTAGGAACTTATTTGCTGGCTACTTCATGACAATTACTCATCTCTTCCATTTGTTTTCCTCTTCCTCTTCCTAGCCAAAGGAAGCATCAATCCCCTGGATCATATTTTAATTACATTAAAATTCATTACCTCATCCCACTACGTAACTGGTAAGAATGTAAGAATAGCCCTGCAGGATCAGGCCAAAGGCCCATCCAGTCCAACATCCTGTTCTTACAGTAAGCAGCCAGATGCCATACAATCATTTTGGTTCTTCTTTTCCAAACCTTTTCTAACTCTACAGTAGCATTTCTGAGATTCAGCAACCAGAACTGAATGCACTATTCAAACTACAGCTTCAACAAAAGATTTGTATAATGGCATGATGATATTTGGCAGTTCTATTTTCAATCCCTTTCCTAATGTTCTCCAACATGGAATTTCCCTTTTTCACAGCTACTGCACATTCCACACTTTATTATTTATTTCTAATATTCATATTGGTTTTCTGTCCATATTTGAAAGTTCAAAGCAGAAAATTATTGCATGCATAAATTAAGAGGGGGATGCAGCATGTGACCATCTAGGCATGTAATGCTGCTTGCATCAGGGGAGGAGCAAGCAAGAGTAACTAGGCTACATACATTAGCACACTGCTTGTGTACCCTATGACTTTTAACAATAATTTTATATAGTTGGTTGATTTTTTATTTGTTTTGCTTTTAGAGCTTGTGGGCCGGATTTAACTACCCCATTCCATTAGCTGAAGCTGGCATGAGGACTGCTGTCAGTGCAATGGGCTTCTTTTTTGTCATATCAGCAAAACCATGCTAAAAAAGAAGAAGACAGTACTACATGTTAAACCACAGGTACGCCCTGACAATTATGTCAATTTTAGTTCAGTTCTCTGATGACAGTAGAGTTTGGCAGAAGAAAGCAAATGCAAAACTGCATCAGTGAGGCTTTCCCTCCTTGATAAATATGCAAGAATTATTATTGGTTTTGTCCAGTAGTTAACATACAATGGGGTATGGACTTGGTATAGTTTTGATCTCTTTTCATATTTTCATGTGGATAATATGGTTCATGTTAAGTACTGAATTATCTGGCAGGCCTGACTTTGAAAAAGGAGAAGAAAAAAAGAAAAAATCTTCCAGTAGCACCTTAGAGATCAACTAAGTTAGTTATTGGTACGAGCTTTCGTGTGCATGCACACATCTTTTATTTTGTTTTGACTACGGCAGACCAACCCGGCTACCTACCTGTAACTTTGAAAAAGGAGGTTATGTACAAAATTGATTAAAGCATTCTGTTTTTCCATATAAAATAAAAAGGTATTCCCTGCTTTTTAAATATACTAGATATTAGCTTCATGAAATGTTTACAAATGTCACATGCTTACATCGTATATCTAACCTTGCTGTTCCTTGAGTCAAACATTCCGCTCCTTAAAAGGCCAGGGATACATCTTTGTGCTCTTGTTGGGCTGTTTTGTTTTGTTTTTTAAAAACAAACCTCTCAGGAAGAATACATTGGTTTAACACAGACACATGCAAAACAGTTCCTTCCTCAAGCGGTTAAAACTGGCCTCAATTAGAAAGTAGGAAATAACGAGAAGTTCCTGAAGGATAAGGAAAATGTGGCCTTTAGATTTAATTCAAAGGTGTTGCTTCTTCCTTTTGAATATAATCGTGTATATTTTATCTCCCCAAACTGTAAATTTAGGAATAGAAGAACTAATATCAGCATACACTATTCTCTCATTTCTTTTCACATTTATTTAAATCAAAAATATCTAAAGTCAATAAAGCCTTATCATAAATACAATAAAGTATTATTGTATTTTTACAATACAATACAGATTTTTCAGGCAAGATCCATTGGCTGACAAATACACAATTTTATTTAACCCAGCATTGTTGAGTACAGTAAAGTAATCAGTTGAAATGAGATGTAGTGGTAGAGGCTAAGTTGCTCTGCCAACACAATCATGAAGGAATCTAAAATTGGTCCTCCAGACCATTAGCAATCCCCATGTCTCCCTAAGGATACCAAGACACTGAAGGGAGAGGGGAACGGTTAATCATTAATATTATCTACACATAGTAAATTCCGGCACTCTGCTAGGATGGTTACACAAGCTCAAACCCAAAATTGCAGTTATTTGCAAAGTCTAAATCAGACAGGTCAGGAGGCCGTTTCCTGTCTAACCAGCTACTTGAAACTGCTGATGCTAGTTACAGGTCAGAAGGTCGTTTCCTGCCTAGCCAAAAACTGCTGTCAACTAAAAACCACTAGCAAGATGTTTCCTGCTTTACTTCTGCTTTAGATAAGAAGAGATACGAAGGGAATGCTTAGCTAGCGAACACGTGTACAAGGAGGTGGGAGGGAGTGCTTGGCTTAGCAGAAAGACAGGAATATCTAGCAAGCAATAAAATGTGTTAAGCAAGCAATATTTGCTAGCCGATTGGGGAAGTCTGGGGGTATAAGAAAGTCTGCTGAAGTGTCTTGCTTGACAGCCAGTGTATTTCTAGGAACTAACCAGCAGGCTGTCTCTGAGTACAGACCTTGACTCTGTGCTCAGATCTCAATAAACTCTTTTTCTCCAAAGAAGATTCTGCTTTCCTGGTACTTTTGTTCCCTCCGAGGTCCAGGGGATGGCGTGGCTAATGGATCCCTAGGTAAATAAGGCTTCATTTCTTTGGGGGCTCGCCCGGGATCAGCCCCCTCCCCAAATACGGACCGGAGGGCCAGGCTCAACTAAAGTAAACAGCTCCAATCGGCGTTCGCATTTCCGGTGCACACCCTGCCAGTTTGTAGGGGGAGATTGCCACACCGTCCTGGAGCGGAGACATCTAGTTGAGGGAGAACAAGAGGACAGAACGGCGCCGAGGGGACAGGTCCGCAGCGGAGAAAGGTAAGCCCGAGGGAAAGGGCTAGGGGCCCGAGGGAAAGGGCCAGAGGCCTGATCAGCCTCACCTGGTAGTTGGCAGTAGAGTGCCCGGCAGTAAGAATGCCACCAGGAAAGGAATTGGTAAAGGTTTGGGAAAGGGAATGGGGCAGAGGGAATTGAGTGTTTTGTTGACATGTTGTGTGTCAGATACTCCAGTGACTGAATTGTTGTCAAGTGTGGGTCGGGGCCTAGCGCTCCCCTTGGCCGAGCGATTGCAGGGTTGTGCGTTTTCTGCCAGGGCGACCTCGTGCAGACCACAATCTGTATCGTGTGAACTGTGAAAGAATTTACAGCCCAGTCAGGTGCGGAGTATCTGAAGAAAAAAAAAAAAAAAAATAGGGTCTGGAGCAAGCCAATGTATTCCTCTGGAATGCTTTTTTTAATAACTGGAAAACAGCCACGAAGAGTGATGATTCACATTGAAAAAACAGAGACTCAAAACTTTATGTGAGGTGGACTTGCCAACCCAGAGAACTGCGTGGCTTTGATTTGCAATTAATCAACCCCCTGTGGCAAATCAACCCCCTGTGGCAAAATATATTAAATGTCCACCCAGACCAGATCCCCTATATCTCTACATGGAAGACCAATGTAAAGAAAAGAATCTACCATGGCTAAAGTCTTGCTGTGACAGCAACACACAGAACAGGATTTGTACAGTGAAGCCTCTGGTGTTAGAAGACCCAGAAGATGAGGAGGGGGAGTGATTAAGCCACCACCTTACACTCCACCAACAGCCCCTCCAAACCCCCCCCCCCCAGGCCAAGATCAAGAAGCACAGGGAGGTGCTGGTGTAGGGGGGAGGAGGACCTGCGAAGGAGGATAGTGAGACGGAAGAAGAGGAAGATGAGGAAGATAACGAAGAGTTTAGGAAGACACTAGATGATATGAATCAAGGAAAGAAAATGTGGACAGAAAGACAGAAAAAGAGACTAAAGGAGTTTGTAAAGCCATTTGAGGAAGAAGTTGGATGTAAGCCCCTTGTTAGTTGAGGCAGCAGAATGCTGCACCCCTGAAAAGAGGAAGAGATGGCAACGTAAGTGGGGACAGGCGGCGAAGAGAGTTATGTCTCACAGATAGTATGAGAAAACCAGGAAGGATCAGGCAACTGGAGAAATGCCCCTTCAGAGGGTTTATGATCCACCAGCCCCTGTCCCAGCTGAACAAGCGAAGGCACCACAGACCTACACGGTCCAGCATATACCCTTTTCAAGTGCAGATGTTTGTAATTGGAGAAATCAGAACCCCTCTTTTGAGGAGAATCCAGCAAAGATCGTAAAATTGTTTGAAGGGATTTTTTTTTAAACCTATAATCCCACTTATGATGATGAACAATATCTCCTGGACTCACTACTAATTACAGAAGCATTGCTTGGCCCCTGCATGAGTCAACTAGGGAATAGAGAAGGATCCTTTTATATGGGGCAGGGAACAGCAGCAGGCTTTTCAGGATCTCAAAGTGACAACAAGCCCCAGTGCTTGGCATCCAAACCCCAAGAAGCCTTTTACGCTGTTCATAGATGAAGACCAGGGGGTAGCCAAGGGAGTCTTATGCCAGAAACTGAAAAATTGGCAGCAACCCGTCGCATACTTGTCAGAGAAGCTAACCCCAACAGAACAGAGATTGCCCCCCCCCTGTATGAAAGCGATTGTGGCAGTGGCCACCCTACTCACGAAGGCAGATAAAATTCACGTTTGGACAGGACACCACCTGTGTGACTCCACATGCAGTCCCAGCCTTACTTGACATGAAAGGCACCTATTTCCTATCACAAGCGAAAATGAGGAAGTGCCAGATGCTGTTATTACATTCACGCCTGAAGTTTCAGGTTACCACAGCCCTTAACCTAGCTACCTTATTACAGGTAGGAGAAGGTGAACAAGGGAGCTGCCCACTCAGTCTTACCTGTGCCTGTAACAAAACCCACAAACCAAGTGGTTAATATAATTGGGGCCACAGGTAAATCACAAAAGGCCCCGTTTTTTGCAGTCTGTTACCTGCTGCCTAGGTGGCCAAGTAGTCCAGCACAATTTTTTGTATATACCAGAGTGTCCCATTCCTTTATTGGGCCAAGACTTGTTAACAAAATTACAAGCCCAGATTTCCTTCCAACCAATGGGGGAAGTAATGATGACAACTGGACCAGCAGGAGAGTTTTCTTTAGAAATGCCCCTGAGAGACCATTGGTGCTTGATGATGGTAAAAGAAGAGGAGGGAATCCTCCCTGTTAGCCTGCCTCATGATGTTGACCCTGGACTATGGGCGAAAGATAAAAACCAATACCCCATCCCACGACAGGCAGCTGAAGGAGTGTGGGTGCATTTGAAGCGATTGCTTCAACATGGAATCTTGAAACAATGCCAATCACAGTGAAACACCCCACTGTTGCCAGTGAAGAAGGAAGATGGTGGGTACCGCATATAGGCCCCAAAGTTCTGGAAAAGAGGAAAGGATGAACAGGACTTTGAAAAAAAAACCATTGACCCAAGAAACAGGGTCTAATTGGGTGTCCATGTTGCCCTTGGCTTTGCTTAGAGTCTGTAGCCTCCCATTGAAACGTATTCACTTGTCACCCTTTTGAAGTGATGTTTGGGAGACCGGTTCCTTATGTGTGCATGCTTTCACCTATCCCTGCTCAAGATGTGGAATTGAACAATTATGTACAGTCTCTCTCTCGAGATTTTCTCTCTCAACCCAGGCCCGAACTTCTTGCATGACCAGTTTGAGCCAGGTGACGAGGTGTGGATGAGACTGGTCCCAGGCACCACTGCCGCCGTGCTGGAAGGGCCCATCTGCTCTCCACACCCACAGCTGTGAAGGTCGCTGGCACCACCCCTTGGGTCCACCACATAAGAAAGCTGCTTCAGATTGGACTGTGTCTCAGCATCCTGAAGATCCCCTCCAGTGACGACCGCCTCGCTGATATCTCTACGCACGGTGAAGAATTGGATGGGAGGGGCGCCCGCAGGCAGCGCCCCCAACGTAGACATTTGTTCTCCAGCCAATTTAGAGGCACCACCGGGACTTTTGATATTGGTACCAGAACTCACTCCAGACGATGTGGAACCACGTTACACCCTTGATGAACAGCAGTGGACCAGCCAAGAAGGAGCAACGCTCCAGGAAGGACCGGACAGCCGTGTTTTTGTGCCCCAACATTTGGCCAGCACAATTGTAAAGAATTACCACGAGTCCACCCATTTGGGAGGCCCAGCTGCTAAGGCGCACCTTGGGAGAATATTCTACCTCAACTAACTGCTGCTATAACTAACTGCTGCTATATCCCAAAATGTGCCCTGTGCGCCAACCAAGAGACTGAGAACTATCACCCTTTGAACTTCTATATGGCAGGCCAACCCCTTTCGTCCGAGGCATCCCCGCCGGTTTGGGCAGATGGGAGATCACATCACCCAAGAACAAGTGCAATCCCTGTGTTTGTTGTGTGTGTTTGCTTTCTTTCCAGGTATTCCCTCAAGCGTACACCTGCAGTCCCGTGGCAGTCTCGCTGAGCCGGTTCACCAGTCCCTCTGAGTGACAGCGTTTGGCGACCCCCTCATCCCTAACTGCAGTGAAAGTAGTCGAGGTGATCCCCTGGGTACATCACACGCATCTGAAGAAGGGTGTCTGGACTTGCAAAAGAAATCCCGCTGACCCTCTGAAGTTGATCATCACCTTGTGTCTGACGCTACCAGGAAAAAGCGTTAGGCCACGGGCAACGAGATCCTGCGACTAATCATCACAAGGACAGTTACAAAGACTTTCTCTTTTCTCTCTTATTTTCTTTATTGACTTGCTCTATGTCTTATTGCCCTGACCCTACCGAACCATACCAACCCTATTGGCCTGCTGGCCTCTGCTACGACTGGTTCGTCTTACCGGTGGTAAGAGATGGTGTGCTCCTTGGCTATTGGAAACTGGGATTTGATGAGATTGCCGTCTTAAAACACCCCACTGCCCCGTTGTGGCTCCTCTCCCACACCACTGACCAGCATGCGTGGACAGTGCTCTTACGGGAAGCTGTAGAGACGATCGAAATCTATCTAGTTCTGGACCGCTCTTGCTGTTGTGGGAGGGTAGTCAACTGTTATCTGGAAGGTAGAGCACTGTACCAACCTCATTTGATAGACCAGGTCCTACTCTTAACCCAGGTGATAGATGGGAGCCTGAGCCAGGTGTGCATTGAAATTACTAAACAAGTGCCAGTAAGAATTGCCACCCCAGGATTTCAGCTTCCATATGCTCTGGTCACTAGGGAGGCAGCACGAGAGTTCAATCCACCCAACAGGGCTAATAGAAAAGTTGACCCACGTAGTGGGAGCATCAGCTCACCAGTGGACTCTCATCCTTGAGGCTCAACAGGTAGTCGGGCACAAATATCAGTGGGCTCTTCAACAATGAGCACACCCCCTGAATATTGGTGGGAGGAACCATGGAAGGATTGGGGTTGGTGGATAGGGGTTATCTCAACCGCTCTTGTCATATGGATGTGTGTTTTCTTTTGCTGGCATGAGCGTCACCGATTTTGTGGGAGGGAACAACCAGCCCCCATCCCCTTGACCCTTCTGGTACTAGCCCTACTTGGGTTGGGTCTGGGAGATGACTCACATATACGGAAAACCGGCCGGTCAGAGCCCTATCATCAGATTTGGAGTAATAATACCTATGTTAGAGATATAGATCGTTTCTCTTCTATGCTTAATCTTTCTGAATGCTGGGTTTGTATGCATATCCCTCCACAATTTAAGACGCTTTGGATGTAGTCCTTGCCTCTAAGGGCGGAGTTTGTGCCTTAATTCATTCCCATTGCTGCATGTACATTTCAGACCAGTCAGCAAATATTTCAGCCACCATCAACCACATGGAAACAATGATAGCTGCAAACCCGCTGAAAGCCACAGGGAGTGATGCATGGGGTTGGATGTATTCCTGGCTCCCTGATGGCAGTTGGCTCAGGAATGTTATAGTATTATTAGCAGGACCGCTATTAATCCTTTTGCTTCTTTGCCTCTGTATCCCCTGCTTATTGCAATGCTTGCAGCAAATGATGCAAAGACTCCTGTCACGGAAGCTAGGACCCACAGTCATCGCTGTGATGAGGGAGTATAGGCCCATACCCCAGAACGAACCTAAGTATTAGGTTGTTCAAAAGAAGAGGACGGAGTGAAGGGAGAGGGGAACGGTTAATCATTAATATTATCTACACATAGTAAATTCCGGCACTCTGCTAGGATGGTTACACAAGCTCAAACCCAAAATTGCAGTTATTTGCAAAGTCTAAATCAGACAGGTCAGGAGGCCGTTTCCTGTCTAACCAGCTACTTGAAACTGCTGATGCTAGTTACAGGTCAGAAGGTCGTTTCCTGCCTAGCCAAAAACTGCTGTCAACTAAAAACCACTAGCAAGATGTTTCCTGCTTTACTTCTGCTTTAGATAAGAAGAGATACGAAGGGAATGCTTAGCTAGCGAACACGTGTACAAGGAGGTGGGAGGGAGTGCTTGGCTTAGCAGAAAGACAGGAATATCTAGCAAGCAATAAAATGTGTTAAGCAAGCAATATTTGCTAGCCGATTGGGGAAGTCTGGGGGTATAAGAAAGTCTGCTGAAGTGTCTTGCTTGACAGCCAGTGTATTTCTAGGAACTAACCAGCAGGCTGTCTCTGAGTACAGACCTTGACTCTGTGCTCAGATCTCAATAAACTCTTTTTCTCCAAAGAAGATTCTGCTTTCCTGGTACTTTTGTTCCCTCCGAGGTCCAGGGGATGGCGTGGCTAATGGATCCCTAGGTAAATAAGGCTTCAACACCATGATAACAGACACTCAAGTATTTGCTATCTGCAGCTTTGCTATCTGTACCTGATGCATAGCCAGGATTCCTGTCTGTGCATTCTGTCCCAACACCTTGTGCAATAGTTGCTTGGGAAGATAGGAAATTTGGGGAGAAAATGAGTGACATAGAAATAGTCTGTCCACTATTTGTTTCAGTCCGAGCAACTGATTTAAAACAACACAATGGAAATTTATGAAAACTCTGTAAAATATGTGGCTTGGCTTTAAGTCTCCACTTGACACAAAGGGTTACAGTACCCCACCGCCGGCGTCATGAAGCTGGTGAATAACCCACTGGGCTACTGCCACCTGGAATTTTGGGCTCATAGGGGATGTAGGCCTGAATGATCAAGGAAACCAAACAGTATTGCTAACAGCCATTACAATCTCAACCCCAGCCCTCCACACCCACAGGACACGGGGCCTGGTAATGATTACATCAGCCTTGTCTGGATCAGATTCAATCAGTTTGCCTGTGTCCATGGGTGTAGCATCAGTCATCCAGGCCGATAAGGTCTTGCCCTTCAGGCAGGTCTAGGCTCTTTTAGTCTCATATTTATTTTCAATAGCTTGCCTAAAGCCATCTGATTCATGTGTCCATTCCAAGCAGCCTCAGCTGGGATCACTCGCTCTACAGAGTCAACATTTCAGCTAGTAATTCAACTGGAATGTCAGGGTCATGAATCCAGTCAGACCTATGTACCCAGTGACTCATCGGAGAAGCCTCAACCTCTGCTGCTTTCCCCCTTGATCTGCTTTAAACAGTATGCACAAGTTGCCTTCTGTTATAAAGTACTGGCCATGTACCTGCCATATTTTAAAGAATTATTACCTCCCTCATGCCAGACATCTCTGCCTTGTGCACCACATCATAGCTCTGTCAGCTCAGCAACTGTTTTGTTGAAAAAGACCATGTTAGAATATCTTTGGGAAGGCAAGCCAGAAATGAAGCCATTTGTGTTCAGGATGCTGGTTTGATTTAATAACATTCTTCCATGCAAAGGTCTGTGCAGAAATGTCTTGTTTCTTAATTATGCACTAACAGTCAAACACAGTCACACACATTGTGTGGATGGAGACTGAAAATGGAGAATGTGCACATCCCTAAAATGAGGGAGGCAAGAAAGCAGCCAGCAATGTCAATATCCACTGATCTAAGCAAAATAGGCCTCTTAAAGTAGAACACAGACCCAACAGCAGCTTGGGAGCTGGACCCCAAAACTATGGAAGAAATCTGCATGGCACCAAAGTTGCACACTGGTGCCAAGTTAGTGCTGATCACTAACTACCTTCCTCCCAAAAGAGCCAACCTTTATTTGGGAGTGCAATATAAATTTAATATACAGTGGTGCCCCGCAAGACGAATGCCTTGCAAGACGGAAAACCCGCTAGACGAAAGGGTTTTCCATTTTGGAGGTGCTTCGCAGGACGAATTTCTCTATGGGCTTGCTTCGCAAGACGAAAATGTCTTGCGATTCCTGGGGTTTTTTTTCCGCTCCCCACCCCCTTTTTCTAAGGCACTAAGCTGCTAATAGCCTTTTAGCAGCTAATCCGCTAATCCCTTAAGCCTTTAATAGCTGCTAATAGCCGCTAAACCGCTAATAGCGCTAATCCGCTAATGGGCTTGCTTCGCAAGACGAAAAAACCGCTAGACGAAGAGACTCACGGAACGGATTCTTTTCGTCTTGCGAGGCACCACTGTAAATGAAACAATAAATATTTCAATGACAGACTGCTACCAGGCAGTCCCCCCTCTTCAATCCTAGCAGGTGGCCTGGGGCATGTAACTGCTCAGCAAGGCTCCCCAGTTGACTCCAAAATAGGGGAAGTGATCGAACTGCCAGTATTTCGACCACACACGGTCAACCAAGTGCCAGCCAAAGCAATACAGTCAGAGAACCCACTTTAGACTAAGGAACCATTCTTCCAAGTGCTTCACTGTGGGGCAAATATCAGCACTACCAGTGATTCCTATACCCATCACCTTAACCACATTCAGTAGCTGAATCCATCTAGGTCACTTGTGTCAGGCAAGCATGGCAATGACTCCATATTATGCTAGTCTGGACACTGGCCTTTCACAGAGGTCCCCCACTTCAGGGCAAGTATAGCCAACAGGATGACTTCCAGATGTTGCTGAATTCCATCTCTGCCAAGCACAGAGACAATTGGAGATGCAATCTGGAGGCACCACATTGGCTACCCCTGCCCAAGAGTTTCTACAGTGGGCCAGCACCCAGTGCATAACTAGCTCAGCTCCCCCCACCCAATGCCTCACTGGGCATGCAGGGGCATATCTAGGGGTTGGCTAGGTTGGTCCCTGCCAAGGAGGGGGCTCAAAAATCACGTCTCTCTCCACTCTAGCTTGGAGTGGCTAGGAGACTGCCTGCCGGGGATACAGCTCCTTGCTAAGGGTGCAAGGGGTGGGGGTGGCACTATTACAATTTATTGCCTAGGGCACAAGAAAACCTAGGTACGCCTCTGTGGGCATGTGGCATCTAAGGAAATGAAACAAAGAACTAGACAGTAGAGGAGAAGCAAAGGAAACTGCTGAGAGGGAGCTACATTCCAGCCTAGCCAGCTCCATCAGATGCAGATGCCCCTGCTCTATGATGCAAAGGCAGGCATTGGTGCCCTGACAGAAAGGGGGCAGGAGTCTGCAAGGATGTGAACAGACGAGGTATATTGGGCTTCCATGGGAGTATTGGCCCATTATTTTTGAAGTAGACTCCTAAAAGGTTAAATGTACCATGCAATCAAAAAGGCATGTATTTGTTACATAAATAGATCAATGCAGTCTGACTACTAGAATCCTTAAATGAATGATTGATATCATTTAAAGGGTTAAGTTAAACCACCACATGCTTGAGAGGTTTTGACTGAACTTGATGCTGGACCTTCACTAAATGCCAAGGTGTATCTGTTTCCCTTAGTTTTACCAAGGATTTTGCTCCCAGTTGAGCTTTTCAAGAGTCGCTTTACAAATGGATTTTGTATGCATTAGGATACCAGAAATCACTACATTTAAAGATTAAGAAATCACTTTGGCACTGGAATCAATTAATACAGCACATTAATTCTCACTGATGAGTGATCTGGAGTGCTGATTGATGAAGCTATCTAGTTTTATTTACAAATTCCTGTGATAAAATAAAGTGAAGCATGTGTACACACAATATGTTTATATTAGATGCATATTTGATCAGTTCTACTTCTATACAGGAGTAAATCATACTACTTATATATTATTTAGGGTATACAAAAAACATATTCAATGCACATTGCCTCATGGGTATTAATAGAGTACAATATTATATGTATAAACCTATATAATTATGATTCTATCATGCCGTAAAGTACAATGGAACCTCGGGTTGTGAACGTGATCCGTGTGGGAGGCACGTTCGCAACCCGCAGCGTTCGCAACCCACAGTCTGTGCACACGCGGGTCACAATTCAGCACTTCTGCACATGCGCAAAGTGCCGAAACCTGGAAGTAACCCATTCCGGTACTTCCGGGTTCAGCACGGTGCACAATCCAAAAACACATAACCTGAAGTGTCTGTAACCCGAGGTACCACTGTATAAGAATAAACGTGCTGCATGTCAGAGAGAAGACTAATTCATACTTAAAACTGCAGGGCTAGAAAGAACCTAAGTGCAATTTTTAAAAACCTGGAATGGCTACCCTGCAATTGAATGTGTGGTCATTTGTTGCAGAATCTTTCTTTTATTGTGTAAAGTTGCTCCTCCTTAGATTGGATGTTTCATGACGGGCAGGAAAGATGACAATCAAAGCTGCCTTTAATCCTACATATGCCAGTTTAAATACTGCACCTCTAATAAACCAGCTTAAATAACCCACCTATCTACAGGTGAGATGTGGTGAGTGGCAACTGGAGAGGTTTTCAAGTGGTGCCCCCTTGTCGCTGAAATGTCCCACCAAGAAGGGTTGTCTGGCATCTACATGCATATCATTAAGGAGCCAGGTCATTGCCAGCCCAGCCATAAGGAGGTGTGAGGAAGTTGCCTCAGGGCAGCAGGCTCCAAACAGCTGAGAGGGGCAGCAGATCCCCTGTGCTTGTCGGCCACCACCTCCTCCTCCACTGTGTGCCCACCTGCTGCTGCTTGTCATGCACCTGTCACTGCCAGGTGGGCAGCAGAGGAGGAGGAAGTGGCAGCAGGGGACACAGCATTTTTTGTTTTGCCTCTAGCGGCCAAATGCTCTGGGCCAGCCCCATGCAAGGTGAAGATGCTTTTATTTCTCTAGTCTTTTGAAGAATTTATAGAATTCTTAGTTTTCTTTTGTACTTTTAAAAGCAGCTGAGATAACAGTTGCTGTTTCATGTGATGGTGTCTGCCTCTTGTGCTTTAGTTTCAGTAGTTCTTATATTTTATTGATGTTGCGTTTCACACTGTTAGCTGCTCTAGCAAATTCTAGAGGCTGAATATGTGTGATCTATAAATATTGTATTTGTGTTTGTTACTTAAATTTGGAGAGGGAACCTAATACAGAGATGAAGACTGGAAGGAGTATCTTGGCATCAAACCACAAATCTGTCTAGGAGACACCTTCTAAGACTGGTATGAAAATTCTGCTCAGAAATAAACACACTACATTAGTACATTGCCAAGCAGGCAGCAGATCATACAAACTAAAATAGCAACACAGTTCAGCGCACAGCTGGAGAAGAGATGTGCAGGAGGGAAATACACTGCTCCGTGGTGTAGTCATACAAAGGTAACAAATGAGACCCATTTACAGGAAAAGGAAGTTGCCTCTATTATAACCACTTGTTTTTTAAAGGAATTGTTGTTTTTAATTCAACCTGCTTCACATTCAGGATAAACCCTGCAAAATATATTTAATAAGCAGTAGCCATAACAGTCTTCCCTAATCTGATTCCTTCCCGATTGAACTACAATTCCCAGTAGCCATCGGCTGCAAGAACATATTGATTTAGACTATATAAATTACTGGATTTTGTCAGAGAAATCTCAGTCCTCATAGTAGTCAGGGAGCATGCATAAATTAGGATACATCTTGTCAGGAGCTGCTGGAGTACATTGGATGCTGCCTCCTGGTTGGTCCTTCAAATTGGACTACTGGTGTTGGCCTACAGCTCCTGGCTTACCTGAGAATACTGTCTCTGGCCCAGTGCAGCATAAACTTCTGCATGAGTGCTAAGAAACCTCATTCTGTGAGTTGTATCTAACTAAGTCATGTACAGAATGGACCCATTGAAATAAATGGATTTATGTAATCCATTCATTGATTTCAATGAATCTACTTTGCAAACGATTTACTTGGATAAAACAATATAGTTTTAAAAACAGTTTGGGTAATGGGTAAGGACTGGGATGGCAACATGCACCACAGCAACCTTTGAAAAAGTTCTTTAAAATGCACATATCTAAGGGCAGCATCTTATAGTATGCTTTGCATTCCAGTACAAAAACACAAACACAAAATGCATATTTTAAAATAATAAGATTAACAACCCCAAAATAATTAATTTTAAAGTTAAAATGGGAGAGAATATTTAAGGAAGGGAATTATAAACCTAATAAGCAAGCAAATTACAGCTTGCATATTACTGACTTCTTTCTATATACTCCTCTCTCATCACTTGCAACAAGGATTTTATAAAAGCAAATCACCAAATGTGATGATGCACATGCTCTGTCCTACGTTATTGTCTATAGCATTATCATGCAGGAAGCTGCTCTAATTTCTTAGCATTCAACTCTAAAATAAGCCACATGTCATATTTTCTTCAAACAAAAGCAGAAAAGTAGCAAAAAATGGAAGACCAGTCATCTTAAATTTCTGACTTAACCCTTAAATAGCAAGTAGAGCAGAAGAAAAGTTATATCTCGTACAATTGTTTCATGGCAGTAAACAATAAAAGGAAAATCAGATCTTTCATTACCTGTTAATCAGGGTGTTACATAATGCCCCTGCAGCCACATGTGTAATCAAGAAGGTTAAAAAGCTGAGATCCTGTTACATAGGGCCATCTGAAGAAGGAATTAAACTTTTTACAAAGTCAGTCATCTTTATACTTTGGGCACATATATGCTTAGACCAAGTACCCTGGGAATGCTCCATTCTCAACATCTTCTAAATCAGGTAGTCAATAATTTAGTAACTTCTTTTTAATGTCATGTTGGAAGCATATTCATTTCTTAATCATCAGATAATTTAACACTGCAACTTTCATTTTCTGCACAGATTCAAGAAAGCACATTAATAAAATGAACTGTGTGCCTAAGAAGTGCAAAACAGTCAGTTTAATTTAGTAGAAGATTCCTGATAACCAATGTTTGTCTAGCAAGAAGACCATTAAAAATAAAGGGGGGGGGGGGACAAGGATGTTAATCGGTGAGAGTTTGACTAGGGAACTGGAAAATCATCCTGTTCCAATTACTCTTACAACTATAGAACTAATACTTCAAATTATAGCAGCATTTACAAATACTGGTTTGATAATCAGTGGTTACTAGTTGTTCTCTAGTGTTCATATTGTTGTGCACACCCCAGTTTCCAAGCAGTGAGAGGTTTTAGGGGTGCCAAAGCATACATTTGGTTTCCCTAGAATAATGGCAGAATGGAGACTGTGATGTCTTTAAGAGCCTAAGAAGAGCCGGCTGGATTAGGCCAATGGCCAATCTAGTCCAACATCTTTTTCTCACAGTAGCTGAACAGTTGCCTGAGGAAAGCCCACAAGAAGGTTGCCAGAAACTGGTACAGTGGTACCTCGGGTTAGACGCTTCAGGTTACAGACTCCACTTACCCAGAAATAGTACCTTGTGTTAAGAACTTTGCTTCAGGATGAGAACAGAAATCGCATGGCGGTGGTGCAGCAGCAGCGGGAGGCCCCATTAGCTAAAGTGGTACCTCAGGTTAAGAACAGTTTCAGGTTAAAAACGGACCCCCAGAACGAATTAAATTCTTAACCCAAGGTACCACTGTATTCTGAAGCATTGCTGCCCCCAACTGTGGAGGCAGAGCATATAGCCATTGATAGCCCTCTCAGTCGTGAATTTGTCTAATCCTCTTTTAAAGCCGAATAATAATAATAATAATAATAATAATAATAATAATAATAATTTATTTATACCCCGCCCATCTGGCTGGGTGTCCCCAGCCACTCTGGGCGGCTTCCAACAAAACACTAAAATACAATAACCCCTTATAAACATTAAAAGCTTCCCTAAACAGGGCTGCCTTCAGATGTCTTCTAAAAGTTTGGTAGTTCTTTTTCTCTTTGACATCTGGTGGGAGGGCGTTCCACAGGTGGGTGCCACTACCGAGAAGGCCCTCTGTCTGGTTCCCTGTAACTTGGCTTCTCGCAGCGAGGGAACCGCCAGAAGGCCCTTGGCGCTGGACCTCAGTGTCCGGGCAGAACGATTGAGGTGGAGACACTCCTTCAGGTATATTGGACTGAGGCCGTTTAGGGCTTTAGGTTGATGGCCATCATTGTTTCCTGTGGGAGCGAGTTCCATAGTTTAGTGTTGTGTGAAGTAAACATGTTTGGGACTGAGCTACCAGCCTTACAGTAGGTACAGCCTACAGACCAAATGTTCTGTATAAAATAATTTGTGGTACTATATCTGGTCATGAGTAACACACTATTGTACAACGAATTCAGTAAGCACCCATGAGGCACGTAGGCAAGAAAAATAACAGGAAGTATTAAAACAGAAGCCCATCAAAGCAGATCTAATAGAATAAATTCTGCTATGTCTATTGCCACAGGTAATACTGTTTACAGAGCTCAGTTCTGATGACTAAGGATTAACAGATCTAATTTAGACAATGGGAAGCTACACAGCTAAGCAGAGGTTATAGGCTGGGAGAAGAAAAACAGGCAGAAGGGGAGAATAGCTGTTGAATTATTTACTGGTATTCTTGCTCTTTGGTTGAAAGATTATTTTCTGCTTGTTTTGTGACAAGCAATCACTTGCAGCATTAACTGGATATTAGAAACTGATGTCTGCCTACCTGAGCTTCCTTTCCAGGCACAAATGATTCCTTTAGTTGGTCATGCTTTGCGTTTAACACATTTTCTGCACATAACATACTGGTATTTATCTATCTGAAGGAGTGTCTCCACCCCCATCACTCTGCCTGGACACTGAGGTCCAGTGCCAAGGGCCTTCTGGTCGTTCCCTCACTGCAAGGTTACAGGGAACCAGGCAGAGGGCCTTCTCAGCAGTGGCGCCTGCCCTGTGGAATACCCTCCCATCAGATGTCAAACAGATAAACAACTATTTGACTTTTAGAAGACATCTGAAGACAGCCTTGTTTCAGGGAAGTTTTTAATGTTTGATGTTTTATTGTGTTTTTAATATTTTGTTGGAAGCCCCCAAAGTGGCTGGGGAGGCCTGGCTAGATGAGCGGGGTATAAGTAAGAAATTTGTTACTGTTATTATCTACTTCTAAAGCACTTCCAGATCCAAGTCCTCTGAATACTTAAAATTAGTGGCAGGTCCTGTCCACTGGCTTACAGCTCAAACAGGCAAAGACTGATAGGGACAGGACACAACAGAAAGGGAAATAAACAGGAAGGCAAAAATAATTATCAGGTAAAAACTAGGGCAAGAAAGTATATCTCAATTTGTTGAGTTGATAGATATCCTAATTCTACTATCCATAGCTGAAGCCTGTGCTAGCCATATGGCAGTGCAGAAGAGTGCTTCCAGGGGTAGCACCCCAGCTTTTGAACTCTCTCCTCTCTGAGATGTGGCAGGAGCCCATTCTTTTAACCTTTCAATGCCAGTTGAAGACCTGGTTATTCACCAGGTCTTTGGTGGACTTTAGGATCTACTGGATTATCTTCCGCAGCCTTCATCATGCTCCCAACTGGTGGGATGTCCTCTTCTTCCCCTTTTCCATTCCTCCAAAGCATCACAGAGGAAGGAGTCAATAGTACATTTCTATTCCACAATAAACAGACCGGCAATGCAATAGCTGTGCTGAACAGTTTCTGGAGAGACAGGGTACGGATGAGCAGAATATTCTTTTTTTTTTTTAACAAAACTGTTCATAGAAGGGCTACAACCCAATTAAGACATTGCAATAGATCACATAAACTTTAAGTGATCCATTGATTAAATCTGCATATGGGTGAAAACAATACTTTGGAAACAAAAAGTGTACTTCCTTTGTTTTTAATGATGTACACATGTCATAGCAGATACCGCTTAAGAAGAGGTACTCCTGTGTGAGAGAAAAGGGGGAATAAATATGGCATTTAGTTATCAGCCACTTTTGCAGGCACTTGCATGTTAATAATGTGCTGCCCAATTAATCATGAACACTTAAAGTTTAAAAAACTGATTACTCTAACTGAACAACCAAACATTAAAGCCTTAGTTTCTAGTCAAAAGGTTACTGAGGGGAAAGACTGGAGAACAACTAAGACTTGTTTCTGAGTAACTATGCATAGTATCAGACCCTTGAACTGGGTTCCCTGCTTTGATCCTGCTTACAGCTGATGGCAGAACAGCAACTTCTCAGCAGTGTTAAAAGTTCCTATTCTGCAAGTCACTATTTCCTCTCTAAAATCATTCCTTGCTCAAGCTTAAAGTGACAGAGCTACATACTTACATGTGATCGTGATGCAGCAGGCAAACCAGATATGTGTATCAGTGATGAACACTATTGTCACATACATGTTCTGCGCAGAAAGGGCTTACCAACTTTCATGGTGGTTGTAGATTCAGATCCTCCATACTTCAAAGGGGCCAGCTGCTATTATTCTAAGCAGGTTTATGTATCTTATTGATCTAATCCTCCACATTCAATATTATAATTTATATGCCAAATGAGTACCATTGCCTATCGGTACCATTTCTTCTTTTCTGTCACCATTAAAATGTCTCAAAATTTCCTCTTCTGTAGTCAATTGTTTTGTTACAGAAAAATCTCTAAGTGATCATTCAAAGTAAAATGTGTAGCTGAACACCATTCAGTAACCCAAGAGGCAACATCCCTGCTATGAAACTAATGATGCATTGGCCTTACCCTGACCCCTCTCCCTTGGACTAAGAACATTGGGAACTATCTTAATATTATTACTGTGCTACACTTCCTACCTACAAGTGAGAGCTGCAGTCCATTAACACACAGGGCATCATCTATAATAGTCTGTGTCAGCAGGAGTTCAATAGCATCTGATGTATTAGTAAACTACAAAGACTAAGAAAATATGAAATAGCGTAAACCGCATCATGTGGACAGTATGTTTTTTAGCTTTCATCCTTTCATCAGGGATAAAATCTATATAGTACATCATTTCCTAAACTATCCAGATCAGCTGAGGCAGATCCAGGAAGGATGTCTTTAGACATGGTGCAGGCAATTACCAAGATGTTTTGATCAACTTAGTAGAAATGCTTTGCAGATTGTACCACGCAAAACACAGTGGCTCTGATCCAGGCCTATTTGGGACATGTCAGTAGATGTGTCCATCAAATTCAGCAAATACCAAAATGCAGATCTGCACCAGTTACATACAGTGGTACCTCGGGTTACATACGCTTCAGGTTACAGACTCCGCTAACCCAGAAATATTACCTCGGGTTAAGAACTTTGCTTCAGGATAAGAACAAAAATCGTGCTCCGGTGGCGTGGCAGCAGCAGGAGGCCCCATTAGCTAAAGTGGTGCTTCAGGTTAAGAACAGTTTCATGGCTAAGAACAGACCTCAAAAACGAATTAAGTTCTTAACCCGAGGTATCACTGTATACCTTCCTTACTGCATAAAGACAACTGAGCCTCAACACAATTACGATAGACCCTTAGTTGTACTCTTATAACAGAGCAAAAACACAGCCACTGCTCTGCAAATTAAGAGATTAAACAGACTGCCTGTGTGGAACCGCTGCACTTCTGATTTGTTGATGATGAAATTTATTACCTGCCCTTTGCCATCAGGTCCTAGGGCAGGTTGCAGCAATTTGAAATTCAGAATTAAAAACAGTTAAAACTGTAATAACCCTGGGGCCTAATCTGAACAGTAGAGTGCTTGGTATCTGGTGGGTGGGCCTGTGTGTTCTGCTCCAGAATCAGCCCCTCCCTTCAGTGTATGTTCAATTAAGAATGTCAGGTAAAAGGGACTAACTGCCTCTTCTTGCCTCAGACTCCCCTCATGATGTTGCTGTATTGTATTTATCTTCTCTCAGACATTATGTTCTTTTCTTACAGTTTTCTCAGTTTATTATTAAAGCTTTTTTCCCATTTACGTGAGCCACTTATTTTTCTCAAAGAGAAGAAAACTCTGCTGGAAAATGGTGGGATATCCTAAACTTGGGTGAGTGAGGGGATATTCCCAGTTTGCCAGAAGGATAGCTTTTGTTAATCACCTCCCACCTCCACAACAAAAACAGATTACAGCTACAAGACTATGGGAGGGCCCTGAAAATATGAGGTGGGACTAGCAAGAGGGCCCCCTCAGCTGATTTTAACACAGGTGAGGGTTTGGACAGAAGGGGATATCTGGAGCCAACATTATTTAGAGCTTGACAACTTTAAAAGAAAATAATTGACAACTTTAAAATAATCCAAACCTCAACTCCAGCACATATCACAGCTTCTCCCTGTTTACTCTCTCAATGAAACAGTCAATGAAACAGTCTACAATGATTTCCAGCAACATGACACCACTAGTTTGCATGAAATGGGAAGCCAAAACATGGCTTACAGGGAATATGCAATCTGTGGGCCCCCAGAAAGGAGTTCACAGCCATAGCTCAGTGCAGGGAAGAGCAAAGCCAAGGTTCATCAGGTTTTCTGAACCCAGAATCATGGTTAAGCTCTCTCCATATTAATCTCAGCTTAACCATAAGCCTGGGTTCAGATGTCACACTAAGCCATGCGTGGGGTACCTCTGCCTCACAAGCCTAATTATGCACATTGTGGGTCCCAATTTGGGCCATGGCTTTTGCCAAACCACAACCACCTGCCCCATGCAGATGAAGATACAAGTGCCAATGCAAAGTTGGAAGCCTGAAAATGTGCTCCTGGCTGTAGCAAGGAAGGCTTGCTGTAGTGCCGGTCAGCTAACAGGTGATGGCTGCAAGGTTGCTGGAATCAGCTACTGAGTTCAACATGAAGTTTGAAATTTGTACTGATCAGCTAAACTGGGCTTGGATTTTCCAAACAGTGGCCAGATCCAATTCCCCACTCCTATGCTAAACTGAAGCATGGCATAGCTTAACATGACAGCCAAAAAAGATACAAAAAAGCAGCTTCAGCTCCTCTCTGGGAGCCTGCGCCTTCATATGGTCCTGGTTAAGTCATAGTTTGGGTTTACCATGTCATGTGAACCATATCTGAAGTAGACCACTGGATAAAGGATGTCACAAAATCACGTACTATGAAAAATGGTTCAGAAATTAAACATCAGTTTTTTAATCTCTTAACCTGCTTTTCTGTGCCATCATATATTAAAGAGTTAAATTTCTGTAAACTTTAGACAATATTATTTTTTGCAAAACTAGTTGCCATCAAAATAGCTTTTGAGATGTTTACCTTTCTCCCATTTTAGTCATCAAATCTGCCATTACAGTCCCAAAAGCTAACACACAATCACATTACTATCTCTCTGAATAATTTAAATTCAAAATTAAAAGCGTATCAGTTGTCTTATAAAAGAAAAACTGCAGTTAATAGCATTGAGGCGGATTGTCCATAGAATAATTACAAACAGATTAGATATGTTGACTTTATTATCAAATCTGATTCTACATACATATTGGCCTACTCTGACAAAAAACAGAGTGACACATACATAATTCATGAATATAATATATATATTAACCAAGGTTTAAGTACTCTCTACTACTAAGGTGTAACAGTATTAAATTTAAATCAAACTAAAAAAGGCTGCAACAATATTTTTAATTATCTCAAGTCCATAATTGGTGAAGAAGCTAATCCCTTCTGATCTTTCTAATATAAGAGTGCCATAACTTGACACTCAAGTTTTTATTACGCTTAATTAGTTCAGAATTTTTAGCCATATTGGCTTTCACACACACACACCAAGTTCAAATTCAGTTGTTAAAGCTATCAAAATCCATGGAGAATACAAACTCTGAACTATACCATGTGTGAAATGCATGTGAACTAGAATGATTACATATTCAGAATTCATAATAAGAAAACTAATAAAACTTCTAATTAGACTAACATCACCTTACCAGATCATAATAAAACCTTAAAGGCGTTGACTGCACAGAGTCTGCTACAACATAATAGTCATTTATGTTCCAGTCCTAAATCTTGTGGCGCCGTAAATATATGCGTAGTGTAGAGTTTGTCAGCAGACAACAACATTACACAGTCACTGAAGACAGATACCATCTTGTAAATGTTAAGAGCCTGTGCATCAGAAAATCACTGGTCATCAGGCTACTACTGTGGAGGTACACTTTGCCTGTTTTATAGCACCTGAGTTTTATTCTTAATACTAGTTTTAACGAGACAGCATCATATCTCCCAAGGTGATTTCTGACACATTCAAGTAAGAAGCCATCAATTCAAGTGCATATCTCAAGGTCTCAAATAAAACTTGCCAAATGAGCTAAAGACCACAATTCTGATCAATTGTATTAAAAAAAAAAAAAGACATTCTGCACAAAACCATTGATGTCTTTATGCCAAGTATCTCTATTGTTCTGAACCAGCAGAAACATAAGAAAAGCTTCAGCACATCCTGTGAAAGATGGACAGGAAACTATCCCTTCATGACAGACTATTATGAAAAAGGTAGACAGTCTGGCACAGCTAAGATGTATTGTATGGTACAATACTATTTTTATACATGGACATGAAGTGTGGACAGATATATATACCAACTGGAAATGGGTGCAATATGGTGCTATTCACTGTATGAATAAAGCTATAAAGATGTTAATAATGCCATATTTTAAAAGCAAAATCTTTCTTTACCAGACTAATGTATTCAATATTTCAGTTTATCTTCCCTTTGATAGAATGGCTGCAATGTAAACCAAGGATCTTAATGTTTGCGACTCTAGCCTACTAGATGTTAAACCACACATACAACTTTATGAAGAATGAAATGAAAGCTAAACTATTCAGACAAATGTTACGTAAGCAATTCTAGCTTAACTGTTAGCCAATGATATATAAAAACTAAAGTATGGAAAGTAGATGCTAATAACTAATCTGTAATTGTCTACCCTTTATTTAGTCTTGAATAAAATGCAAAATGGTTCATTAATTGTTATATATGGATTTTCATAGCCCGTCAACAAAATGTCTCAGAATGCTTAGTTTATTTATTTAGCTAGATAGTTGTACCAGCCTATGCCTCAGATCTATAACCTAAGTAGGCTGCAATCCTAAACATGTCTACTCAGAAGTAAGCCCAACTGAGGTCAATGGCACTTCTTAATAAGTGACGTTGTAGTTGTTTAGTCGTTTAGTCGTGTCCAACTCTTCATGACGTTAGGATTGCAGAATTAAGAAAATTTAGTTCCACTGAAGAACATGGAACCAAATAATTTTAGCTTAACAGGATAGTGGTCTGAACCAAAACATCACATTTTGCAGAGTTATAATAGTTGTCTTCTGGTCCCACCAGTGCTGTGTAGACAGGCTTTATGCTCATACATGTCGTCCCCCACTTCCCTCACATGTGCTGGTTCCTTCCCAATTTAGCTGCACAGAAACAACCAGTAATGTTACCACTGACCTAACATGTTTTAAGGTCTATGTAGCCATTATAATACAAAACAATTCAAACACATTTCAGTTAACTGTTTAATTATTGAAAACAGTTGCTATGAACTACACATCCACTTGCCATCTAGGAATTATGTTCTGAGTGGTACAGCTCTGTAGAGAGCTGACAGGGAAGTGCTGTTATCAGCATCAAACAGATGCTAACAACAAAAAGCTAAAATTGTTTAAGCAAGTGACAACTGACAACCCTTTCCACACACACGTGCACATACAAGTTTTTCTAGCATATGTGCCGAACGTGAAGAGGTAGGTATGGAGGAGAAAATGCGACAAGCATTAATGATCAATTTCTCAGTTCTTTAATTAGCCCATCATTAATCTCACTATGGCGGACACAGCAGTGTTACTGGAAACAGGGCAGCTGAGTTTCTCTTATTAAAATGGCATTATGTTTATGAAAGGATTAAACTGAAGTGTCCTCATCTCCCGGTCATGTATTCAGTGACATCTGGGAAGTGTGCATTACAGAAAGAGAACACACATTTATTATGCTGCAAAGTGTGGCTTATAAATTTGTATACGTATTATATAAAAGATGGGTATACATTTACTAATGAATGTGTTTAATGATAAGATTAAAAACAGTTAAGTTAAATCTTAAGTTAAGTATTCAAAAGGCTGTTTCAAAGGAACCATACTAAGGTCTCTGAATGCATCACACATGATGGTTGCACTAATACAGAAGTTTGTTTTTTAATTACAGAATAAATTACGTACATACATATACAAAGACTTAAGATAGAAACATTATCCTTTATAGCAGCCTTCCCCAGTTTGGTGCCCTCCATATGTTCTGGACTACAGCACCATCAGCCCTAACCAGCATGGTCTGATCTGGGCTTTTCTTAAAATTGATTTTGTTCTGGCTTGGCACTCTGAGCAGTAGCTGTAATTTCTCAAAATGCCACCAGACCTACCATCACTTGGGAAATCTGAAAGGCATAATCACCCAGCATTGTTCTAAGCGCTGCCACTGCAGTCAGGTGAGCTGACCAAGGACCACTGACAAAAGGAGTAGACCCATCCCAAGGATCTCCTTGGGTCTCCCATTAACCTGGAGTTGGCTTCAATTAAAACAGGCACACACAGAAGGAAGAAGATTAAAAGGCCACAAAGGTTTACAGATTCTGCCGGAACAGAAAGCCTGCATCTTGCTGCTGGAAAGTACATGGAACATGTTCAATTTTCAACCAAAGCAGGTAGGCATCAGAGGAAGACAGGCACATATTTTTTTAGAGCAGTAATACTGCTGTGGAAGCACCCTTATTGCATTAAGTGCGTCCTATAGGGCGAAAAATACGGTATTCATTGTAAGACATGGTTTCCAAATCCCTCACTACCCCAGTTTGCCTCTTCTGAGTTTGGATGCTATGCCCAGCAATGTTTAAAAGACACCTGAAAGTAAATACTGCTGAGGTCCTCATCCCATCTGGGTAGAAGAAGGGAAGGCATAGTGTGCACATCCAAGGCTCATGCAGGTTTATTCCAGCTCATATACATCATTCTTAACCATGGTTTAAGTTTACTGTTTATACATTTGAGAACATTGTCAATCTGCCCTTCATTAACACACAATCCTTGAGTAGGGTAATAGTGAAATAAATTTAAAACATTAAGAGCAATTTCACTGAAATCAAATCACGAGGCATATAAAAATCAACACACACACCAGCAACCAATTAACAACAATTGAAACAAAATAAAAAGACACTTTCTATTCAACAAATACATGTGCAAACAATTGTATTTTCAGCTGGCAATGCAGCTCAGCGGTTTAACATGAACATGTGAACATGACCACTGGATGTACCGTATTTTTCGCCCTATAGGATGCACTGGCCCATAGGACGCACCTAATTTTTTCATGGGGAAATAAAGAAAAAAACATTATTACCCCCCCCCCAGCCATAGGGGAAGCCTGAGCTTTTAAAAACGCACCTACCGTAGTTTTTAGAGGAGAAAAGGATATCTGCCCAATATCTGCTTCAGCGCGCCCCGTGCTCCGGGCAGCAGGCTGCTATCCGCAGCCTAGGGAACCCTGCGGGAACTCCCACAGGGCTCCCTAGGGTGCGGATATCTTCCCGAAACGCGGGGCGCTCTGCTTCAGGCGGCAGGCTGCTATCTGCAGCCTAGGGAGCCCTGCGGGAACTCCTGTGAGATCCCCAGGCTTGCGGATAGCTTCCTGAAGCCTGGAGAGTGAGAGAGGTCGGTGCGCACCGACCCCTCTCGCTCTCCAAGCTTCAGCGAAAGCCTGCATTCGCCCCATAGGACGCACACAGATTTCCCCTTCATTTTTGGAGGGGAAAAAGTGTGTCCTATAGGGCGAAAAATACGGTATTATGTCCAGATCAGTCCATATTATTAAAAATGCCACTTTTAATACAAGTCTTCATTAGGGATTCAAGAAAGGTATTAGGATGGAATTAGTTTCCAAGTGCATTTTACACCACCAGTATAACTCATAATCAAGTAAAGTCACAGCAATCAAGTCAAGCACAGGAATATATTTCTGCATGGTTTAATGTTTTGGGGTTGCACGCAGAAATTCAAGCTGTAATATTAATTTATCAGCAGGAGTTCATGCAACAATGTTCTATTCCACTTGCACTATCTTCCTGGACATAGAACTTGTTTCCTTGAATTATACATGCTTCAAAAATAGAAAGTTTTAAGTTTGTCAGCAATATTTCAACATGCAGAGCAGAAAGTATTTTTATGACAGGAACAAACAGTTTGGCCCCCAAATGGTCAAAAAACCAAATAATGTTTCACAAAAAGCCACTCTAGAGAACCACATTGGGCACATTACATTTCAGAAAACAATTACTCACACTTGAGTCAAAGCTGCAGACACTGATTACATCTTCGCTCTGGGCGCTCTGCTTGCGTTTCTTCTATTAAAGAAAAAGAAAAAGAAGAGCTTATATATTAGCAAAAGACCAGCAAGCAAAATACTTCTTACATGTTTATTTTTCAACTTATAACATTATAATACAGCTAAAACATTTTTCAAGTGTTTACATGGCCACAGTATCACATGCAAGTTGGACTGCATACTACCACCAGCAGTCTAGAAGTTTCAGGGTGACTACCTTTGTTTTTTCAACAGACGCTGAATGAATGCATAGTGGCGTCCCCCTCGCACCTTACCCTCTTTGAGTGAATGCCAACCAGCCAGCAGAGCATTTGGCTACTGCTAACTGAAGCACTGCTGTGGGGAATGGGCATGAAATGAACTCACACAAGGTCACCAACACAACAATCCCAAAGGTACCTACACATAAATGGGGAAGGCCAACTTTGTACTGTGCGCAGATAGCTAATACACGGTTTCTCCAGCATAACCTGAAACTCCAGCACCAGAAACAAACATTCTACATCAAAAACATTTAGCCCTGAATACTTTTTAAAGGCTATACAGAAGTGGTTTTTAAAAAAAACTGAAATCCTCACTGATAAGCACAGCTTCTTTGAGGTTTGTTTCTTTCAAAGAGACAACTCCAGGAACAGGTACATTTGTATACAACTTATCAAGCTGTCACAACTGGCAACTTAAATATTTCCTGGTAGAAAAGATATGCAGAAGATAGTCTACAGCAGGGGTGTCAAACTCAAATTCACCGGGGGCCGCATCAGCAGTTTGGTCACCCTCAAAGGGCTGGTTCGAGTTCGAGTGTCTTCAAAGCCCATGACACCTTTAACAGCTGGATTAAGTAATGCAAAGCTTCTGGCTCATGGAACACTACACCTTGATTTCATTTGAATACATATATGAACATAAAAATTGTTTCCTGCTTGGCTTGGTGTTTAAGTTACACAAGATGTGCAGGTTTTAATTTTTCTCATTCCCCAATTTTTAATCGAGCATTTGTTTGGATTTCCCCCCCTTTGCTACCTACCCTAAACCTTTGAGGAGGGTGGGAACTGATGGCCGGACCCTGTAATAACATTGAGGGAAAAATTGCATGATGTGTAAATACCCTAAAAAATAAACCAATTCCTTATCAGCTTTCCCCCCATATATAAATTTTTGCAACGCACACCCTGCGGAAGCCGCGCCTGACGTTATTTACAAAACATGCACTTGCGTATCGAATTTGCTTTTGAATCACGAATCCCCAGAGGCGGAGGATGCTGTTCATTGGGCAGCGCGGAAACGCGCCTAAAGAAATAAATAAAGAAAAGCAAAGCAAAAGCACGCCGCCCCGAGTATTCACAGGGCGCGCTCCCGAAACACAAGCGCGCTCTCGGTCTCCCTCTCTCCAACGCACGCGAAGCCGGCTCTGCCCTTCTCCGCGTTCCACCTCGCGCAGGCGCGCTGCACTCCCGCCAGGACTTATTTCACCCCGGCGAGCCCGAAAAGAAGTTGCGAGCAGCAGCAGCGGCCTCCCATATCCAACCCCGCCCTCGCCGTGTCAAATAAGTCTCAGCTAGGTAGCTGGAGGAGGGGGAGGCCTGCGCCTGCCCCTGCGCAGAAGGGACCCGAGGCGCCCTGCGCGCGCACCGCAGCCCAAGCTTCCCTCACAGATATATATATAGACCAGACTACACGGGCCACATGACGAGGTCTGGCGGGCCGGATTCGGCCCGCGGGCCTTGTGTTTGACACCCGTGGTCTACAGTGTAGACTAGAGAGCTCGCTCTTTCATGAAAATGTTAACTGTTGCCTGTCCTTAAAATATACCATTTCACGTATAAGACTGGAAAAGGTGAAAGCACAGGGGACATTCTAGAAAAGTTGAGTTTGGGGCTTAGAAATAATAATAAAGTATGTATGCAAAGCAAATGGCAAACCTGCAATGACATCACAGGATGGGGGTCAGGGTATGCTTCTCATCCTGCTGTGTTTGAAGATAGGTGGAAGCTATTCACTAATTCAGTCTTCTCACTTTTTTAATCACATTGCCCTGCATCTCTTGCATGCATACACTTCCACATATGCATCCTCCAACCTCAATAACACAAAGTCAAAAGCGCCTCTTATATTTGTACATTCCATGTAATTATTTTCCACACATCTCTGGAGAACCTGGAAAGAGCTACCAAAAGCGTAGCTCAGAGAAAAAAGGTTGAGAACCACTGCTCTAACTAAATAAATGAAAAAGTAAATTCAACCTGTAATTATTGATTGAACAAATTAACCTTTTAATATAACCAACATTAAAATTTAATGGCATACCAACTTACACTTAATGCATTCTCACACTGGGCATCCCTTTTTGCTAAAAGATTAGACAAAACATGTCCCTGCCCTGATTGCCTTTGTGGGCAAGGCCTGCTTGAAATGGAGGTACCTGGAGGCACCAGGCGACCATCCGCTCTCATAGTTGCATTGAGAGATGGCTGCCTCCCAGGACCAGCCGCAGTGCGGGAAGTGCCACCCTACCGGAGACCCAGGTGAGCAGATATTCTTGCACTGGGCATCTTATACAACTATACCTTTTTACTAAAAGATTAGGCACATTTAATGCAAATCACATTTTAATTGGTCATTTCAAAATGGCAAAAAATGAACAGGTCACTTGCAGAATGAAAACACACATATATTTATGTGTGGCATCTTATCCATTCACAAACAATACCACTGTTGTCCACTAAAATATGTTAATATGAATTTTAGAATATTCCATTTATTTTTTCTTTACTTTATTTGTCATTAAAAGTAGAATTATAACTCTGCCCTACCAAGTGAAATATTGGTAGAAAAGATGTTTTCCAAATGGAAAATCACAGCCTACTTATTAGATTGCTGTGGCAGGTAAGTAAACCCATGAGATTAGTCTATTTTTGAAAGAACCACTAATCCTAGGCTATTGTATCAAGTAATCAAATTTCCCATTTGGCATCTGTGAATTTTATTTCAAAGCAGAAACCTGAGTAAGACATTAATAATAAAAGGCAGGACATTTTTAAATCTTGCACAAAAGTTCAGCCTGCTTACAATTCTACAAAGAAAACTGGCATCAAGTTGTGTAACAGGAGATCACTTCAATTGCTGTGGCTTATTTCAGAAAACTTTTTAATAGGCTTCATTTTGCTACCTATTGCAGGGAAAGACACATTAATAGTTCTTTAAGTAACCTTGCAAATGATAAGAAGGTTAATCTATTCCTGACAGTTTTATATCCAATTTACATTGGATCTCAAATAGCTGAATGAGAACCACAGGTGTGAGGTCCATTGAGCTTGTGTTCTACAAGTACCAAACTTTATACCAAATACACCAATTTAGCTAACTATATAACTGTGGATAATTATAACCTGTGAAAATAGAGAGTTAAAAAAGAATGAACAGAAGCAGGGATTGGAGCAGATTGCTCTGGCCTGTCAATTCAGTGGATGTGTTTTGATGTATTACAAGTAGTATATTCAGTTCCACTGTGAAACTGAGGATGACTTCATGTCAGCTTTTCTGTTCGAGGTGGACTTTGGCACCAAGCATTATGTTACTTTCAACAAATGTGGCATTGTAGCTGAACGTATGCAGCGCATTGTGCCAGGAAGCTGGTGCCAAACTATTGTCTTGTCTTTATGCTTTAGGAGGCCCCAGTTGCTTTTTGTTCATGTTGGCAAGCTTGCCATGGCAGCAGGGAACAAAGTCTCCTGTTAGCTTTGTTGCTGCCATAGAACAGAGTAAGGGCCTCAAAATATCACAAGACTAAGAACTGGGATATTCTGCTGTTGTTGTTTTGCGTTTTGTTGAATAGAGACACACAGATGTGTGCAAATATTCTAATGCACATCTGTGCAGAAGGATACATCAAAATAACTAGCTTGCTTTCAGGCAGTGCTTATTATTTCAGTGCTAGTTTACATATATACATCAGCTCTCATACCAAATACTTATTTTATGGCCCTTTGACCCCACCTTTTACCATTTGTTGTTTTTTTCTATCCATATGTACATACAGCCGCTCTTGCAAGAGGCAAGGTTTTCTTAACAGGAGTGATGGTTCTTGGAAACTTTACTTCTTTAACACAGTTCTTGCTCTGCCTCACAAACTGTGCTTACAGCAAAGTGGGCTCTGGTCCCTGAAATCTCATGCCAAAACACATTTGGTAAGTCTTATGGCATATTCAAGAGTTTTTTATGACGAGAGATGTATAGGTGAGTGAACTTACATGACTGGAAGACAGTTAATATCATTTACCCTGTGATTAGCTTGGTGAAAGAGTGGAAGGGAAGAGTCCTCTGCTTTGAGCCTATTTACCATTCTATAATTCAGTCTACATCACAGGAAACTCAACTGTCTTTATGACAGAGGTTTGCATTTCCTCTCTGAGTGTTATGCATAAATCCTCTTTCATCAGTAGCTTTAAACCAGTGATAATGATAACTTAGACTTCCTTTTCCAATGTCTCATTTTAATTCCTGTAACTAAAGCCCCACTCTTTAATATAATTAGATATCTCTGGTTACAATTTGTTCAAGAAAAGCAGGCAAAAAATAGGCTGGTACATTCATGTGAACTTCTGCTAGGAAGCAGCATGAGTCCATGTGGCCATGCTTGGTCAGGCATTTCTTCCTTCACATTGGTCTTCTATAAAGACAGAGTGGTAGGCTTAGAGCCTTATATATACTGCCATAGGGCTTTCCAAGCACCACACAGGTAGATGCAGCATCAGGAAACATGTCCACATAACACCCTTCCCTTCAAACCATCTTTATTCTAGAATATGTCAGAATGGTTTTGAATTGTGTCCCAGATTTCAGAATTAGCAGCTGCTAACATAGTGAGTGCATTCACATTCATGCTGAAACCACATGAAGAGCCACAGTGAACTTCAGTCTCACATATTTTGTGTACTTTAATTGTACTTTAATTGTGGATATTTATATTTTCGTGGGTTTGTGAAACTTGGTTTTTGTATTTCTGTAAATCACTTAGAAACCTATTTTGGCATTAAGTGTATATAAATTAGTAAATAATAATAATCCTCAATATGCCACCCTGAGCTCCTTGGAGGAAGGGTGGAACATAAATGTGTTAAATAAAATGAATAGCTGGATAGAATAACTGAGAGGTGCTGTGAGGTTGTAAGAAACAACATACACTTGCAAGATCAGGAGCTCCAACATGGTGCATTAGAATGTGCATCACATAGAAAAATTCCAGGACTCCTCTGCATTGTTCAGTTGTCTACAGGATAAACCTGAAGTTTTAAAAAGTGTTTAAAAAGTCACTGACCCCAAATTGCTCTGATAGGTTTTGAAGCACATGTCCTTCAATCACAGATTGATCTGAACATCCAGTGTGCTACAAATTGTAAACAAAAAGGGTGGGGGCAGTGGCAGGGAGGAGGCATAAAACATACTGCCCACTTCTCAGTGAGTAGAACTGAAAAGAGGTCAAGTTCATCTGTTGCTCACAAAGAACCGGCAACAGGACGACACAGCAACACCCTGTCCCAGACTATAATTAACAATGGGAAATCTGTAATGTAACAGCATGGGCACTTCATTTCAGAGGGTGGGTAACAACTCAATTTATCTTTTGTATCACATGCTGCTTGTAAATTTTAGTATCTTTTGTTTGCAGGACAGCAGGGAAGTGACAGGTTTATAGCAATACTGAGCATTTTTACTTTTTACAACAAGCCACACCTATGAGCAGTCTATTTGAATTGTTTTAAAGGTATCCAATGAATATTAATAGGATATTTTAGAGGCATTGCTTAACTTTCTTTTAATCTGCCTTATCTTCAGAAGACTGCTGGTAGCTACACTTAAGAACAGTAAGTTAAAACCCATCACCAAGGTAATGTACTGTATCAAACATCCAAGTTGTTTATCCCCAACTATTAAGACCTGTACAGTATAGTAATAGACACTATACAATAATAGAATATACTATACAGTATGCAATAACAGAAAACTTTCCATGTCTTACAGTAAATGCAGGTTTGTTTTTTTTTCATTTTTAAGTAAAAATAAAATACTTCACACTTATATAGTGTTCAAATGTTCCTACATTTTCTCAGTAAGTCCTACCACACAGCCCTTTAAAAGTCATATGTATTATCCTCATATTGCAAATGAGAGATTGAGAAAATAACATAGTGGTTTGCCTCGGTTACTTAGTACATACATAGCTGACAGGATATTTGAAAAGAGGATTGTTAGCCAAAAACTTACTGCCATACCCCAAAATGGGTGGGAGATTAATTGATCATTAACTCTAGAACTATCTAAGGGATGGCTACACCCTGGATACACAATTTTTAGCCTTCTATCTGAAAAGGTTTTTAAAATAATAAATTGAAATCCCATTAATCATTAAAACTTTAAGTATAGAACTCATCTCATGTAAAAGGCAGATAGAAATTGTACTCTTAAAATTCTAAATTCAAAAACATTTATACCATTGGAAATTGCACTCAAACCTAGCTAGCTTTTAATGTGTAGCCCAGGAATGGAGAACCTGTGGCCCTCCAGAAGTTGTAAAATTCCAATTTCTAGCAGTCCAAGCCAGGAAGCACCAAAGTCAGGGATGATATGAGTGTTGAGAGTCCAACAGTATCTGTTTGCTGACAATTCTGTAAAGTCTGCAGCATCTGAATTTTTTTTTAATTAGCACCTAAGCTTGAGGTTCATAAGAGGAGTCACTGAAAAGCAATCTTGTTTTTGCATGCTATGAAAGCTATCCTAAATAGCATCTTTGTACCTGTCAATACTTTCTACTACTGCTTTCTCCTTTGTTAAAAGAGAGAGAGCTATAACTGTACATTACCAGTATACCTCTGAACAACAACTGCTGGGGAATGCGGGTGGGAGATGGATACTGCAGCTGGACAAGAATGCTGGACTAGAATGGCCTTTGATCTAATCCATGAGGAGTCTCTTTATCTTCTTAATAGTGTGGTGTACAGAAACATTAGTCTTGCTCCTTTGTTTAGTACATCCAATCAGATGGCCCTCATCCACACAGGGCTCAACATCTCTTCATAGAAAAAAAAAGATCTGCTATCCCTGAACTAAAAAACACTTTGTAGACAGAATCTACAGCACACACATGAAATGCTATAACCTGCAATATCCACATTTATACTCTGGAGTTACTGGCCGCAGCAGGAGCACATTGTAACATAGAACAGTGATGGCAAGTCTGTATATTCCTGCTAACAGTAGGAAGAACTTCCAGAAGGTAAGAGCTTTCAACAGTGGAACAGATGGCCTTGGAAGGTGGAGGGCTCTTTCCCTTGGAGGTGTTTAAACAAAGGTTGCATGGCCATCTGCCAAGGATTCTTTAGCTGTGATTCCTGCATTGCAGAGGGTTGGACTAAATTAATCCTGGGGAAAGTGGAAGTAGTGCTAGTGGAATCCCCATCGGTGGCAGCCCAAGGAAAGCCCCCCAAGCAGGGCACTGGAGGACAGGGAAGAAGCTGAGCTGTCCCAGGATCCTGAGCTGATCCCACTACCAGCCTGGAGCTGCGATAGCACTTTATCCCCTCCAGCTTCTTACTTGAGCCATATGAGGGACAGGGCTGTGGATACAGAAGCAACCCTGCTGCTCCATCATGCCTCACTGCTTCCCAGACAGGCTTTGGAATATCCTGTCAGGTATTAAAAGCAGGCTGAACAAAGAAAGATTTTAAAGACAGATTGCAATGCTTAAGGTGGGGTTAGTATGATAATTTTGCACTGATTCTGTGACCAGGGGCGTACGAAGTGGGGGGCGGAGGGGGAGAGCCGCCCCGGCTGCCACTTGGGGGTGTGTGACAAGATGGCCCCTGCCTCCCCCCAGCTGTAGAGTGGCCGAGGGTGTGCGCAGTCAGTATGTGCATGTGCAGCCCGTACGGACGCCATGCAAGTGGCAGCCCGTATGGACGCCCATAGGGACAGGATGCCGCACATGCACAGTCCGTATGGATGCCACGCGTGTGCCACCGGACGGTTCGCCCCGCCCCTTGGCATCCTGCCCCGGGTGCCGGAGAGGGTTCCTCTGCCACTGTCTGTGACATCTACTTGGGTCCTGCATTTGGCCTATTTAAGAAAGAGGTTTCTGACAGAATTGTGTCAAAGGGTTCACAATAACTTGGCAATTGCAAATGATTTACATTAATTAATTACAACATTTTTGTTTGAATAAAAATGTACCCATGATTAATCAAGAAGCAGAATTTAATTCATTTAGCTATTGAATTATGCTTAAGAGTGGGTTTCTGCTTAATTTTTATATGCTGATATTACTATTCTATACTATTCTAATGATTGTTGAATGTTACTTTATTTGATGTAGATTGCTTATTTTAAAGATATGTTTTACTATCACATTTTTGTATTGCATTAGATTGTTATAAGTTGTACATTCTTTATTTCTTCAACTTGTAAACTGCCTTGAGTATTGTAAGATAGAAAGACAGTATACAAATTAAAAGTGATGATGCTTTGTGAAACACCGTGGACGCTGATGTCATTGTGTAAATCCATCAACCAGTCTCTGGAATTAGGCAATTTCAGGTTTTGAAGGCTAAAAAACAACAAGAACAACAAACAAGCAAGCAAACAAACAAACAAGGAAGCGAGAAATATTGCAACATAAGCTTTCCCTAAAATAAGCAGCAAAGTAGCTCAGTTGGTTAGAGAGCAGCGCTGATGATGCCAAGGTTGCAGGTTCAATCCTCATACAGACCAACTGCATATCCTTGCATTGCAGGGGGTTGGACTAGATGACCCCCAGGGTCCCTTCCAACTCTAGAAGTCTATGAGTCTCTCTGAAAACTTCATTTAACATAATCAACGTAATAATTTGGGGGGAGGGGAGTTGCTTAGCTGTCACTTTTTTATTATGGGCAACACTGAGATTAACAATGTACTGCATTATGTTTAGTACACACACAGATAGATTAACCGGTGTTTTTGAATTTTGTCTGGAAGTGGCTACAACCAACTGTTAAACAAACACCACACAATGAGTTTCTGATAGCATCTCTTCCTTCTTGCCAAAATAAACTCTCTTGTTCCAGCAGAAATCAATCTTTTGATTGTAGTTAACAATAGTTCCAGTGGTCTGTTCATATAAACAAAACCAGTAATGAGTAAAAACATTTAGGATCTTTCCACAGAATGCATGCAGCTCACATGAAGGACAAAATTACTAACGGCAAAAGACTGTTAAGTGTCACCCATGTGCTACAAACAACCTCACAAACACTCTGCAGATGTGATTTAGACTGATATGCAAGCTGAAGAGCTTTAGGATTTGGCAGACCTCACCTCACCAGCATGCACTGAGCTGCACCTCTGCTACTAAAAATATGCCAGTATAAAATCATTACTATGCCAATGGAACATGTGATAGGAATTTTGAAGTCTTAGATATATGTTAAATGTTCATAAGTGTACCAACCAAGCACGTACATAGATCAACACAGGAAGACCGACCTGAAACCATTTTTTACTCCCAAACTGAAATGTTTTCTCTGCAAAGTCAAAGGAAAATGGAAAAGCCTCCCCATTGTCTTTTCCTTCACAAATCCTGTCTTAAGGGCACATATAAGATATGAATAGGGTGTGAGCCTATGGCTTGGCTCAGGAACTAAGTATTTATCATTACAAAAGACTGGCCAGGCTCCCCAGGCAATCCAATCAAGTACCATTAAACGGGTAACCTGGCAGGCAGGAAGTAAACAAGTCACTCAGATTTCTGCTTTTAGACCGCCTTTTCTGTGATGTAGGTATGATGTATGGAGGGGTAGTCTTGAACTCCAGGGAAGGGAATTTAAAATGTCTTTATAAGGCCTTGTGCACCATTGTTCTGGGTTCCTCCTCCTTTCCTGTTTGTGAGGGGAGCACCCTGTTGCAACAGTTCAATAAAGATCAGGCTTACTAGCTGCTTTGCTTCTCAATACTCTCTGGTTGGCCTCTGTTATTTTCTCCTACCAATAGTGAACCTACGTAAGGACTCTATATGGGCTCTTGGATACCCCATAAGGGGAAAAGGGCAGATTTTGTTTACAACAGACACTACACAACCACAGAGAGGCCAAAATGAAGCAGCACCAAGAGGCAGATCAGGGGAGGGAAGTGTACTTATGCCATATCCTATGGCTCCCTCAGACCTGGCTCTCTGCTGTTATGCCAAACAAAAATAAATAATAAATCATGACCCATCTCCTATTGTTAGGCTCCATCTTACCAGCCTTGAAGTTATAGCTTATTAATGGACGGTATATATAGGTGCATTAAGGCTTATTCAAATATTAATTTTTCCAGATAAAACAGTTTCTGCAGGAGACATATGTGGCTGTTTAGGTTGAGCAAAATATTTTACGAACCATACTCACAGTTAATGGGGAAGGACCCCTGGACAGTTAAGTCCAGTCAAATTCAACTATGGGGTGCAGCGCTCATCTCCGCTTTCAGGCTAAGAAAACTGGTGTTTGTCCGCAGACAGCTTTTCGAGTCATGCAGCCAGCATGACTAAACCATGGAAACATATTTTACTTTCCTACTTGCACTGGTATGTTTGCGAACTGCTAGGTTGGCAGGAGCTGGGACAAAGCAACAGGAGCTCACCCCATTGCACTGACCTTATAGTCAGCAAGCCCAAGAGGCTTGGTGGTTTAGGCACAGCGCCACCAGCCAGTCATCCACACAATGATAAATGTAGGATTTTTTTGTGTAAATACTATCTTAGAGTGGGGACTTCAACAACATTTGGAAGTAAGCTATCTAAAAATAAATTTATTTAACAAATCAATGGGAATCCAAAGTTGGCCTTCAGCTCATGCAGATTTTTTTGTCAATAATCTGGTAAAATTATTACTGCTTCAACAGAGGTGGCCAAGTGCAAGTATTTCTGCCACCCCCTGGGGTCACAGTTCTAGGGATAACTCCTGTAACAAAGGGCACTGGTCACTTGCCCCTATATCATGGCTGAGCGGGCCAAGGACGTAGTTCTCACAAGTTACTCAAATCTGCAGGATAAAGTTTAGGATTTCTACCAGGATGATGGAAGAACCCTGTGACAGTTTACAGCTGAAATGACTCATCTTCCTTTGCCCCAGGGAACATCTAGCACCCTTCACACCCCAGCAGTTGTCAAACTCCTCTCACTTGCATTTAAACTGTACGCTTGTTTTTACTCCCACTCTATCCTCCATCCAGATGGGCAAAAGGTTTTACTAGAGATCAATGACATACCAACCAGGCAAAAGTACTTGGGTTGCAAAGAGTTCTGAGGGTCAGATAGAGAAGACCACATCTAGCCCCTGGGCCTGGGGCTACAACACACCATAAAAAGACTCATTGTTTTGTTACTAAAGTGCAGTGAGCAAACTCCTTGTGCTGTCACCAGTAAAAACTAACCTCTTTTACTTTCTTTTAACAAGTAAGAACTTGACTCATTTAATAGTCCAGTTTATTTTAGTTGTCCTCACTTTACCCATACCTACGGGATCTATAATCAATTCTCTGCAGCTGGATGAAAGATTTATGAATTTCCATAAAACAGAAAGAGAATAATGTGTACAAAAAACTAAAAGGAACGTTGGTGCCAAATGTGGTAGCACTGTTGACAGAAAGTTGGCTCTCAGGTTATTACACAGATTTCACTACACCAAGTCAAAATTCAAGCAGGTGAGCTGCATTACTGATGAATAGTTTTTTGTTTTGTTCCAAACTTTTCCTAAGGAGTCAGGAACATTTCAAACCATAGTAGAAGAATGATGGGTTTTATGGTGTTTGTGCACAAACAGAATGGACTTCCACCCTCACAACAGAATTTCCCCTTCCTCTCTTCACCCCTCTTCACCCCTGCAGCCAAACGTGCTCCGAAAATCTGTTCTGAAGAATTAGGAAAATTTCCAGAGCAGATTGAGGGGGCCGCATGGAGGAGGAGAGGAAGGGAAGGGGAAATCCCACTGTGTAAACAGAAGTCTACTTGCACAATGTTGGATTTTGCCCAGTCTAGGGAACTGGAAATTACAATACAACTACTCCGCAGTATATCACTGCAGAAATAATATTTCTTTTGTAGCATATCCATACAGAGAGTTTAAATGATCATATCTTTTGCTTCAAAGGTATGAATAACCCTTTTGCCTGCACACACACCGTCTGTTCACATAAGAAAGTAAACAAGCTGAGCAACCATGGTTAGCCAGGTTATTAAACCAACTTTAAACCATGGTTTAATATCTTGGCTTGTTCCAAAGCTGTTAACCATAGCTTCATTGCTTGACTGCTAGCTTAGACAAGGAGAGTTATGAAGGGCCTGTGGGTAAAAGGCATGTTTATATCTCTGCTTCATAAGGTAAGGCAACTGAAAATCAGGTTTATTACAAACATTTTTTTCTTAAAGACAATCAGAATCTTTAGCATGCAAAAAGATATGGCTTTGTAGAAACATTTTAAAAGGTTGACAATTTAATTTTGTAGAAAAAGCATATTCTGGTACCTTCAGAATTGCATACAGCATTACGCAATAAACAGCAAACACCTGGCATGAATGTATTGAATGCTAAAGTAGTCATTTACTAACATTTTATCTTTGGGCAACATATCTCAATGGGGCATATAAATTATCAATTGTATTTTGTTTCGTTAGATGTGTTTAGGTGTCATTCAACACCTGTGGAATAAAAAAAGCATAGATGAATATTTCTTTATTTTATTTAATAAGGTTTATGTGGTGATTAATCATCAAAACTTCTAAGCAGTTTACATACAATATTATAAAATATATGTTAAAAATAAAGATAAAATCAAATGATAAAAACAAGTTGACCTAATAATTTTAAAATATGAGTAAAATCAGCAACTATAAAAATATACAGAATAAAATAAAATTACATATTAAAATACGTATCAAAATTAGATGTCTGGGTGCTCATACCAAAACAAAAATGGTTTTAGCAGGCACGGAAAACAATACAGCAAAGGTGCCTGTCAAATGTCAATGGGCAGAGTTCCAGAGTATGTCCTACCACACTGAAGGATCATTTCCTTGCAAGTGTGGAAAAAACATTATGTAGCACTTGTAAAAATGCCAGTTCCTCAGATCAAAGGGGTCAAGTGGACATATTTTGGGTGAAGCAATGCTTCCAAATAAAGTGGTCCCAAACTGTTGAGGGCTTTATATACTAATAGTAAAACCTTGAATTTGGTCTGGCAACAAACTGGCAACCGTTGCAGATGTTTTAACACCCCTGTCAGCTGTGATCCAATAGCACTCTGCACTCTGCACTAATGGCAGTTTCCAGATCCAGCACAAGGAAAGCCCCACATAGAGTGTGTTGCAGTAATCCAATCTTGAAATCACCAGTGCCTAAACTGCTGTGGACAGTTATCCAGTCTGAAGTTGACAGAAGACACTCCTAGCCACTGAGGCTAGCTGGGCTTCCAGCAACAAAGCTGGATATAGAAGCATCCCCAGACTGTGTTCCTACCCCTTCAGAGTGCATTCCTACCCAGGACAGGCAATTGGCCAATTTCATGGATATGGGAACCTCTGTCTTGCCAGGATTCAGTTGAAGCTTACTTGCCGCCATCCATACACTGGTCCAGGGCATAGCACAACCTCTCCCAATTCATATGTTGTGGACATCGCCTAATGAACACTCCCAACAGCTTCATATAGATGTCAAATAATGTCTGGCATAAAATAGGACCTCTCCCAATGCTGGATTCTGCCACATAGGCAGGACAGGAACCGATGTAGCATAGTTTCCCCAATTCTCATCCCATGGAACCAGTCAATGAGATACCATGACCAATGGTATTGAAAGCTGCAAGGAGACAGAGAAGCAGGAGCAAAGTTGCATCCTATTGTCCTGCTCTCAATAAAGGTCATCCATCAAAGTGACCAAGACAAGCTAGGACCAATGGTCAAGGCTGAACCCAGATTGGAATGGGTCTAGATAATTCATGTCGACCAAGAATGCCTACAGAAGATGATAAATTCCTTTATTCTCTGAGAATTTGATTACATTAAAACAATTCTGCCAGCGTAAATATAACCTCTTATGAAAGTGCCATACAGTACACAATAATTTATTGGCTCCCTGACAAAAGTACAAGTTAAGCAATTGTTTCTGAAGTTGTATCTTCAGGGGCTTTTAAAGGTCTGACTCTGCATAATATTAATTACTTCATCATACCTCAGTTTGCATTGTAAATTACACTCTGGTGGGTGGAAATAAGTGTAACAAAGGAAAATACAAACACAAATCAATCATCTAAAACGAAATCCCTTACCCCTCTGAAATTCCAGCCTTTGGTGGAAGTAAACAAGGAAAAGTTGTTCTGCTGCTGCTGTTTAGGCCTGCAAGATGAAACAAAAGAAAGCATTTGTTTCTTGCATTTTTAGCTGTCAAGAGTCCCTTATCAAAATGGACTGGAGAACAACACCTCAGTGCTTTTTCCCAGGCATGATTTGCAATGGAACACTAAACCTTGGTTTAGCATTATAAGAATGAGTATATCAAAAGCTTCCACTTCCGTTTTTGAGTTGCTGCAACATCCTGTGTCATCCAAATCAGGTCAAAGTGTGGTTAAGATTAACCTCAATTAGTTGAAACAAGCCAAGTTCAGGTGGGTGGGGTAGAAATAAAATAAATTAAAAATTATTATTATTATTATTAACTACGGTTTGAAGTTGGATTATTTTAACTAACCATATTTATGATTGATCACATTTGTCCAGAATCAGACAACACAGTAATCTGTAGGTAATCTAAAGCAGAAAGGGATTTGCTTGCTTGCTTGCTTGCTTGCTTGCTTGCTTGCTTGCTTGCTTGCTTACTTGTCACACATTTGACTGGGTTGCCCCAGCCTCTCTGGGCAGCTCCCAACAAAAATAGTAAAAACACGATAAAACATCAAACATTAAAAACTTCCCTGAATGGGGCTGCCTTCAAATGTCTTTTAAAAATCACATAGCTGTTTATCTGCTTGACATCTGATAGGAGGGTGTTCCACAGGGAGGGCACAACTACCAAAAAGGTCCTCTGCATGGTTCCCTGTAACCTCAACTCTCACAATGAAGGAATCACCAGAAGGCCCTCAGAGCTAGATCTCAGTGTCTGGGCTGGATGGAGGTGGAAACGTTCCAAACTCTTTCTCGCAGCCACATTGAAGAAGGAAGGGTATGTGTGCAAGTCAGAGGCTCTCCAAAGCTCACTGAACAATGGTTTAGCAACAGAACCAGTCCTCTCTTACATGAACTCTTTTTGTCTCCTATTACCTTCTTTTAACTAACTGTACTTCTGAGATATTTCCTTTTCATTACGGTAAAATGGTTTAATATGAATGTGTAGGCTACCATGATGGCTATGTTCTATCTCCACTGTATACCTCTGAATACCAGTGGTTTAAAATTGCAAGAATTCTACTTCGAAGAAATTAAATACAGTCGTTCCTTGGTTTTCAAACAGCTTAGTTCTCGAACGTTTTGGCTCCCAAATGCTGCAAACCCGGAAGTGACTGCTCTGGTTTGTGAACTATTTTTGGAAGCCGAACGTCCGACAGGGCTTTCACGGCTTCCGATTGGCTGCAGGAGCTTCCTTCAGCCAATCAGAAGCCACGCTTTGGTTTCCAAATGTTTCTGTTCGACTTCCAAGGTATGACTGTACTTGGAGGAGAGAATGGAAAGGGAACAGGCCATCTGGACTCTGCACATATGAAATTGAGCTGTGCATTCTTCCAAACATCTGAGCCAGAAGCTTGGAGCTTTGCAGTGGGACATGTAATTGTTTATAGGTTATCTTCACGAACTAATTAAGCCTGAAAAAAGTATGCAAGCTACGTTTTCTAGGCTATATGGAAATAGCCATAGATATATTTCTAGAGATCAGTCTTACTACTCTGAATTCTATTTTTGCCAGTTTTAACACACTACCTTTCCTTTGATGTTTCAGTCAGAGCAAACCACTTCACAGATCATGAGGACAGTTGTCTTCTGCTGTTACTGTGTTTGCATTGTCAAAACCACCTTCAGGGGGGGGGGAATGGAAACAATCCTAACACCACATTCACAGACCACAATTACTAATTAACAAAGTGCTGAAGCCTGTGAAATCAACCTGTGTCCCACTGGGCTGGAGGGGCGGGGGCGGGGAATGATTAGCTTATTGTGGTCTATTACATGTGGAGGAAAAAGAAACACTTATACTTGGGGGGCTTGTTTTCCTACCATAGCCAATTCTCTTGTTATCAGCATGAATCAAGAGGACGCAACTCCAATTAACTTCTAGAATTACCAGCATCTAGGACTCCTTTTCCTTAGACAACTCCCAAGAGCTGACCATGCACTTTTGCAATGTAAACTTGACCTAGAACAACCTGTCAAACTTTCTTTCAATTTGGCACATTCTGTAAAGAAAATAATCAAATTTACTGTTTTAGGAAACAGATAAAGAAGGATCTGAACAAATACATACTTTGACAACACTTCTGGTTTATTTATTGTCATCATTCTGGCACTCATGTTAGTGTACATTGTGCAATTATGGGCACATGCAGACTTGGTAACATAGTCAAGTGTTCATCTAGTGAGAGTATCCCGAAAGGCACAATTTGTTGGCTAGTTTAGGAACACACTAGAGTCATCTCATAGTTTCCAAATGACTATGAGTCAAACTGATCTTGTAGTTTGCAAAACCTTGCACTTGGGTATGTGGAGGAGCGAAGAATTACACATCATTTAGATCTACTATCTAAAAGCAATTTAAGTGCTTCCATTCAAGAGAGATAGAACAATCATATTTCCAAGAATGTCAATTTCATAGAATTACGTGGATTTTATTTTGTTTTGAAACAAAAAACATGATATTGATGTTTTGCAGGGGGAGGAATAAAGTCCAACTGAATTATTTTAATCAGTGGATGGGTACACAGGTGGGGGTGGGCATGGAAATCATAATCAGTACACTCTGTGTTCTTGAGTCACCCTGGATTTGAAGTGACTCATAGTCATTAGTAGCGCGCACACATACAAAAGATAAACACATTATCTAATGGGATACTGAGATGATCAAATCCATCCGGCAGGCAATCAGGCCCTGGTGGCGCAGGAAGGGGTGTGTGGTGGGTACGGACTGCCCCGGGTGTCATCACTGAGGGAGGTGACCACGGGCCTGGCCTGCAGTGCGTCCAAGCCACACGTCTCTCCTGGGGAGTGTCGCGGTGGCTGAGGCACATGCAGGCTCCACGCTGCCCAAAACGGCAACGTGGGGCTTGCGGACTCCGTGGAGGTTCCATGCAACGTGCTCTGCCCCGGCTTGCCCCACCCCTGAGTGCAGGGCCTTTGCACAACCCCGGACACCCGAGCAGCTAGCTATGCTGCTGTCAGGCCCAGGGACTTCCTGACCTTGATCATCCTTCAAAGGCATACACTCATATTCCGATTATCCAATCCATAAAAGATAGCTCTGTTTTACTAAGGTTAACCACCAATACCAGGAATGAATCTCCCCTCTGACTTAAACTCAGCCTCCTTCTGAAACTGACATTGATTCAGGGCTCAGCCTTGTACCAACTGGGAAGTTTGCCAAAGCACTAATTTACTGGTACTAGGAGCTGTCCACCTCACTTTGGGAATCTTTGTCCAAAAGGTTTGGGGACATTAAATTCTAGTCAGGACAGACAACACCTGTGAAAGTTTTGATATCAGCTTTTGATATCAGTTTCGATATCAGAAGGCAAAAAGAACAACAGCAGGCAAAAGGGATGGGTAGAATCAGTCTGTATTCACTCTGATGTTCAGAGACCTGTGCTAAACAAGAAGAAACAACTAGTTCATTTCTCCACTCATTTTTCCAATCCGATCATTCAACAATTACCAAAAACAGACCTCTTAGCTGAGCCCACTTTAAGCTCCAATTGTGTGGTGCCTACCTGTACTGCCACCTGTACTGCCTTTCACCTTCATGCTAGTGCTAAGCAGGGAAAATAGCTCTAATTTTTACTATCACAGAGTTAATCCAAATAGCCTAGCCATTTCAGATACTTAGGCGGTACGGCTTACCTAGAGCCTGGTATTTTTGCTTTGTATTCTTTTCTTAATACTGGATTTAAAAACTAATGTTTAGGCTTAGATTTCACTCAAGAGTGGCAAAATATTCTGCATATACATTTAATTTTCATTTCCTGGAAAAACTGGCACTTTGAATACTTGCTGCATTATCTCTGCAGGGTCATTTTATTAACCTAATGAAAGATCTAACAAAACGAAAATGTTTTCAAGCTATTGGTTGTCACAGTTGGGTTCCTGTAGGAATATTTCTTGCATCAGTGTTGTCATGGCAATTTCTACAGAGAAAGCTACTGAATACACCCGAGTAATACCTGATGAAATTCCCTGGGAAGCTTCTTCATTCAGAATGTCAGCTAAGAGAAGAACACACACAAGCCTCATCGAAATCTACACTGCATGATTTTTAAAATATAATTGTTATTTTCTGAAACATGTTATTTTCATACCCTATAGTCAATAGTCAAGAATGATGGGAGATGGAGCTCAGCAATATCTGGAGGCCCACAGGTTCCCCACCCCTGCTCTAGAGTGCACTAGATTTGGGGGGGGGGGGGCGGAAGGACATGTCTTAATGCTCCTCCATGCAAACAAAGAAAAAAGAAAAAGAAACCACATAAAAAAAACTAGGAAGTCGGAAAGACAGCTCTATTAAGCCCTTTCTCCCAGGTATGGTAATTTTCTACATAGAGGGATTTTTATTTTATTTTAATTGTTATGTCAGGAGGAGCATTCAGTCCCACAAACTCCACACCAGCTCTGTAAAATTATACAGCCCAGATAAACATATTCAGAGTATGTACACATTAGCAGTTTGAAATGCAGCAGGGTGTTTCAATTCACATTTGTACTTGCCATACACACTAGACATAGGGTGGGGGTATCTTCACCTGATGCACATTACCTGATGGGTTTCCCTGCACCTGCAAATGCTGCACTACTCCTGCTCAAGGAAGATGTCGCATGTGCATGTGAAATGGCTATCTCAACTTTACATATCTCAGCTTAACCACGACTTGAATTTCCCAATCGGATGGCAGCTGATTTGAGGCGTCTTTCTCAAGAAGCTACAGGATAAGTATGGATTGTGATTAACGTCAAACACCCGTGGTAGGAGCGCAGTGGAGCTGAAGTAAACAGTAATGCGTACATACATCCTCAATGACAACCAAACAAAATGTGACATGGGGGATCTGGATGACTTCTTTCTGAGCACAAAAGCAGTTATAGACAGGCCCAAACTGGATTGGGGCCACAGTGATGGGGTGCAGGAAAGCCTTCCCTCTGCACTAATAGAATATGTATCTATATATCTACATCTACATCTACAGCTACCTATCATCTATCTATCTGTCTATCTATCTATCTACCAACCAATCTACCTATCTATCTATCTATCTATCTATATATATATCACATACACACACACCTCCCACCACAGCTAAAAGCTGCTAAGGGCAGGGAGGAAATTATGCAGCAGGTGAAGTCAACCTCCACTCAGCAGTGTAGCCTCAAACCAATTTACCACCCCCACAGTTGCTTTAGAGCAAAGAAAAATGTCTAGTGTTCTAGTTTTCCTAGAATGAAAAGTGTTCAGACTAAAACACAGAGTTGATACAATCACTCCAAAACCGATTAAAGCACAATGACTTACTTGTTTTTCTACAGTGTAGCAGTAGCTCACAAGTCTGCAAAACCCAACATTAGATAATTCCTTGTAACATGTGGAAACTATTTACATCAGACGTAACCATTTACTGCTATTTATGCCAGAGCATGTTTGAAATTACATGGTGGTTTATTTTGTATTTTTCATCCATGTTTTCACTATCCCCATCGTGCACATGCAAACACACACACACACACACACACACACACACCATACTATGTCTTTACTGCTATGTTTTTCCTGTGACTTGTCTCGTTTTTAGCTATACATTTAAATACATCCCCGTTTTGGTTTGCTCACCCTTCCTAACATTGAACAGCTAGCCATGTAGCATTTCTCTTTAAAATATACACAGTCAGGAGCAAGCAGGAGATCAGAGATCTTTATTTTTGTTTTTTAATAACTTGCTTTCTTCCATCTTAAAATGGAAAAAGGATCGTGCTTTTGAAAACAAACATTCAGTTTAGCGGACAATTTGTTTTGCAGACATTAAAGCAAGTTCGCCTTCTCTCAAAAATATAATCCAGAACGTGAACATGAAAGAACAATGTTTTCACTTGCGCTTGGTTGTTAAAATCTGAGTCATGCAGTAGAAGGAAAGTAAACAAATAATATGAATTTGACAGTGGATGATGAGGGGAGGAACAGAATCCAGCATAATTTACACAGTTCACTCTGTAGAGTACTATAACGGGAATCCTAGCACTGTACTATTATCAATAACTAGCAGTGACAGGAACACAAACTGGCATGCATATAATGAATCAGTTTTAATTCTGCTTATCTTGGAAACACAGAGTGCCCAGGAATTTCTGTTTTATTGCAAATGTATGCATGTAGTGAACTTTCCAGAATTCTTCAACCAATCTTTTAAAAAAACTTGCCACTTTACATAGTGTGATTCTATGCTATCAGCTCAGCCCTGAGCTGGTCGAGTTGCATTTTGTGCAGTGTCATTCACTCACCATATTAGAATTAATCAAAATAACTCTTCGTTAAACAACTGAAATACAGGCGTTGCTCAATTACACTGGGATTACATTTGCGGACTCCATGCACATACGTGAAAAGTGGGGAGGAGGGTGCTGTTGAGAGAGACTGGGAAGCGTCTCTTTCTTGGCAGATCCCGTTCAGCCCACCCAAGCCCAGAAACGGAAAGAAGACAAAGTCCCTACTAGAGAGGAGTGGCAAACCAAGCTGATGGACTATGCCAAGATGGCAAAACTGACTGGAAAACTCAGAAACCAAGAGGATAAAAACTTTATAAAAGAATGGGAAACATTAGCAGGATTTTGATTTCACTTGTAGTGTAACAATTACCATGAATAATATAAAAGTTGGAAAATCAAAGAATATGCTGTATTAAATGTTTAAAATGGGACCCGATGGAGGGGATGAAGGGAACTCCTGGGATTCGGAGGGATCTCTGTACATGGATACATATTTGGATTCTTTTCTATAACTTTGTATTTGTAAAACCAAATAAAAATGATTTTTTTTAAAAAAGGAAGTTGCGGGATACAACTTAATTTTACTTAGTTTCTCCCCCACCCCAATAAAATTACTGCCTGATTGTGGGGTGGGAAGGAAGAGGGTGATGATGATCAGAAGGCAGAGGGACTCTCAAGTCCTACCCCAGGAACAAAACTGACATGAACGAATGAACAAAGGGCAGGCAGGCAGGCAGGCTGAGACATGGAGCACCGCCCCCACACCCCATGCAACGGCTTTGCTGGCCAGGAAGAAGGAAGCCAAGGCGGGTGAATGAGTGAGGGGTGGGGCGCCCCCCCGCCCCCCTGCTCTTCAGCTCTCTACCACTCTTTTTGTGCCGTTTCTCTACCATTTCCTGGTTCAAATTACATATTTATTTCATGGCAATTCACACTAACACTGCTGCAAGCAAATCCAATGCGTGTAAGTGGAGGATGCCTGCATAGTGCACTGAAGCTATAATCCTAAACACAGGAGGTTAAGCTTGATTGGAATCCAATAGTTTCACTTACAAGTAAATGTGTTCAGAATCAGGATGCAAGATACAAGAATAATATTCACTGCAGAGTATCAGTGTCAAGCAAAAACTGAATATTTATTCATTGGACGAAGATCATCATACTTTTGGCTTCACAGAATGCTATAACAGACCACCCAAATGGACATTTATTTGATATAAAATGTCTATTGCTGTCACTATCACATCATCTGTAAATTAGCACTTAATACCAATAAGCCACCAAATAAATTACTACATCCATGCTAAAGTTTAAATGACTCCCCTAAATACCCCAGGGGAAGAATAAAGGAAATATGCTGCTGAAGCTGAGAAGCCATCTTTCAATATTTATTAGAAAACAGGTAAATATAGTCAGGCCTCCTTAGATAGTACTAAGCAAGGGAAGCATGAACTCTGGGTATACATACAAAATCACTTAGTTGCCCCTCAACACATAAATACATAAAAGTGTACACCTTAAAAATAGGGTAAAGGTAAAGGGACCCTGACCATTAGGTCCAGTCGTGGCCGACTCTGGGGTTGCGGCTCTCTTCTTGCTTTAGTGGCCGAGGGAGCCGGCGTATAGCTTCCGGGTCATGTGGCCAGCATGACTAAGCCACTTCTGGCGAACCAGAGCAGCGCATGGAAACGCAGTTTACCTTCCAGCCAGAGTGGTACCTATTTATCTACTTGCACTTTGACGTGCTTTCAAACTGCTAGGTTGGCAGGAGCAGGGACCAAGCAACGGGAGTTCACCCAGTGAAGTAATAGCAAACATCTTGGACAAATTCATATAAATGTTTAATTAAGCAAATATACAAATATACTGTTTATCAATGAAGCTGTGTTTTTTGAGATACAGTTTTAATTTAAGATGAAAATAAAGCCCATACAAAACATTAATCCGCCTTTATGGCAATTGTTGAAATGATAGGAGAAAAACAAATAGCTATTCTTGGTGAAGTCTGCCCCCTGGTGTTCAGTGTTGTTAAATCCCCATTATAGAAAGAATGTAGAACAGCACCACTTTACACAGGAATCAGATAAGAATGGTCTCCCCTGAAGAAATGTTTCACATCTGAACACACTGTGCAAGAACAGCTTAGTCAAAAAAATCTGTTTGTTTAGAATAGGGACAAATGTAAGGTTCTACACTTAGGAAGAACCAGATGCCCAAATGGGGATTGCCAATAGCACACGTGAAAAGGATCTAGGGATCTTAGTAAATGACAAGCTTAACATGAGTCAACAGTGTGGTGCAGCAACAAAAAAAGTTAATGCTATTCTAGGCTACATCAACATAAGTACAGTGTCCAAATAAGTAACAGTACCACTCTATTCTGCCTTGGTCAGACCACACCTGGAGTACTGTGTCCAGTTCCGGGAAGCAAAATTTAAGAAGGATATTGACAAGCTGGAATGTGTGCAGAAGAGTGCAACCAGGATGACCAAGTGTCTGGAAACCAAGCCTTATGAGGAATGGTTGAGGGAATTGGGTATGTCTAGCCTGGTAAAGAGACGACTTCGGAAATATGATAGACATCTTCAAATATCTAAAAGGCTGTCAAATGGAGGATGGAACAACCTTGTTTTGCTCCAGAGGCAAGGACCCAAACTAACTGATTAAACTTACAAGATAGATTTCAACTAAACATCACTAAGAACTTTGATGATAAAAGCTGTTTGACCATGGAACAGACAGGAGGTGGTGGACTTTCCTTCCTTGGACGTTTTTAAGCAGAGATTGGATGACTATCTGTCATGTATGATTTAGTTGAGACACCTGCACTGCAGGGGGTTGGACTAGATGACCCCTCAAAGTCCTTTTCAACTCTACAATTCTGTGTTTCTATGAAATCTAGTGTCTATAAATATTAAGCACAACTCTGGTGGAGAGGAAAATCCTGCAAAGTGTTTCAAAACAATTTTTGAATGAATCTTCTAGACATAACATAAATATATGATCCCATTCAAACTCTCGATGTGGATCACAATTCAGCATCTCTGCAACATACAAGGAAGTTTTCTTTGAGAAGCAAAACACTCTTTCTAGCCAATGAAGCATTTCTGAGTACACAAAGCATCTTTCTTTTCACAGAACAGAAAACCACAGATATGTGTGTTTTGGAACAATCCAGACTAATTCTCTATCTCAGAAAACTTTTTTTGAGGGGGGGGGGGTTGAGAAGACTTTGATCCTAGTTACTATTCTCTGCACCTGAATATCTACAACCATACAAGACAATGTCAATTTAGTCAGTCGCATCCATTGCTTCCACACATTTCCCCAAAAACATTTTTTGATGTTAGAGTCAAGCTCATTGTTAAAACTATACAAACAAATGCATTGAACAATGCACTTTGTCAATGTAATACAAGTTATATTTCACCACCTGGTTGCAAGACCACTTCTAAATATTCCTTGATGTATACTTAAATAACCACTGTCATAATCTAATGGTCGTAGGCCAATTTGATGTTAAAGGCAGAAGGGAAAGCACAGATAACGAGTTGGAAACTGTTACCAACCACTCCATCCACACTTGTCTGAAGCTCTGCTCCACAGCCATACTGGAGGTAGAAAGGAATAGCACAGGGAGGGCTGGCAACAGCCCTTGTGCTGTGGTTCCATGGGTGAATGGGACAGGTGGGTTGAACAGCCCACCTATCAATCATGTGATGTCATAATGATGCAGTGTGGTTGACAGATGGGTTGCCCCACTCACCTGTCAAAACTGGCCCATGTGGTTTGCTACCCCTGACATAGTGTCCGTGTCTGCCCTGTCCCACTATCAACCTGCTGTTAGCTAGCTGGCCTATATTTAAATCATGGGTGGCCAATCTGTGATCGTCCTGCCCCAGACTAGAACTCCCATCATCCCTGACTAGTGGCCAGACTGGCCAGGGCTGATGGGAATTGGAGCCCAACAACATCTGGAGGGCCACAGGTTAGCTACTCCTGTAACATCACCCATCCTCATTTTGCAGTCCTATCCTTAGATGAGGGTTGGATGATCTAAGTTCCAACCTTACTATTTTATGAAACATGACTGAGGCCACATCTCAAGATGCCTCCTAGGCAGAGTCAGCTGAGAAATTATTTGATAAACAATCCAACAAGGGGAGACAAAGTAGAAAAGAATGAGTTAAGCTGCACCAGACATCTTTTTAAATGTAATGGCTATACTATTACTTCTGCCAAGAATTTCCCAAAAGTTGTTCTGTGGAATATTGTTTCTTTTGTACTTCTGCAAATATTTGGCAATTCCTGATGGAAATGGCAACTCCCTTACTTGGTTTCAGAGTTTTTGTGCAATACTTTAAAATCCACATAGCTAAAAACTGTGCCACAACAAAAAGAGGAAGTAGAGAGAGCCAGAACAGAAAGCAAACTGAATTCTCAATCACGGTTTCACTGCAGTGAAGCTATTGACTTTGAAACTGATCTTTTGAAGTGTCAAATACATGTAAATTTATATACTGTGTGCAGCACTTTGCTCAAATTCGGGAACATAAAGTACATGTTAAGCAGCTTCCCCATACAAGGCTACGGCTTTATACTATACAGTACTGTTTCCCATTCTGTAATGCACAGTGCAAATACTACATTGTGGGAAATAATAAAAATAATATTGCCAGCATCGTATGAATATATGGAGTGGTTGCATTTAGCATACTGTTCTGCTAGCCCAAGATCTCAAAGTCTCAAGATGATATTTTAGGTAACCTGGCCCTAACAAGTACCCCCCCATGTTCAGAAGTCACTGAATAGCCACTGCTAAGAAGCAAAAGGAAAGGGATGCTGCCTTCACACCACATATGTGGGCTTCCCATAGTCAACTGGCTAACTACTGTAGAATGCACATGCTGTTTTAGATACACTTATGTTCTGATCAGGGATGTTACCTTGAATAAAATATTGTGGGGCCCAGGTAAGCCCCGCCCTGCATACTTGATCACATGACAAGGGCACACACAGCATTTGAATGGGAATGCCCATCAACTTTGGGAGGCGGCCCCCTCAAATATATTATTGTGTGGGCTGAAACCCCCACAGCCCCTAGGAGTTAGCTCCTATGGTTCTGATGCACAAAAGCATTTTTGAGGCAAAAATGTGCAGTAGACCAAGCAGTCCCTTTGGGCTGCTCAAAATGTCCTGTAAATTATTCTTTAAATGCTAGTTCTGCAAGGGATTAATCAAAAACTACAACTTGCACCTGGATCGTGGTAACTGCATCAAACATCAGAGGTAATGAGCTAATGTCAAATAAACTGCTTTCTGTGAATCTTTATCCCTATGATGTTTTTATCGTGTTAGTCTGTTCTGAGTATTTTTCCACTTAAGCCTGAGGTTCATGTGAATTTTTATTTGCTTCTGGAACCTCTTTTCCTTTTGTCATAAGGCCTATTTTTCTGAGAGCATATATGAGAGACTGAGATCACCTTCTGGACTGCCATCATGTTAACCATTAAAAACAATGTTTTGCAGTCATTTCTGGGCGTGCAGTACCAGAACTGTTACGCTATGTGACTCATGTTCTCCAAGTGAATCCTCAACTTAACAGGCTCTTTGCCCATTTTCTTTCAACAACAGCTTCCAAGAGCTTTAGAATCCCATGCAATTGTTTCTATTATAATAACTTAAATCTACTGCTGTTAGGGACACAACATGTACGGCAAGGTATTAAATGTGAACTTATTCCACAGTGTTCCAGAACAGAAGATTTTAAATTTGGTGAACATTACTGCTTTGCTATACAGTACTTAATGTAACATCCATAAGGCATGAAAAGAATACTCTCTCATTACTTCTTCATTATAAGCTTCAGAAATCACACACACAAATCAACATCAATTGAGGAGAGTTAAATATGAAATCAATCAGCACAACACAATATCACTTGACAATATGATAGTGGCAGAGAAAGAAAAATCCTGCCATTAATGTTTTGGTGGCCATCTGAACAAACCTTAAGTTGATTTGAGCATGAAAGTGTTAAACAGGAGTTTAAATGTCTGTAGTCCTCCAGTGATTGCTGGACTGCAACTCCCATCTTCACTGACCATTGTTCATGTTGGTAGGAGAAATCTAAGTGGGGGTCCCCAAAGATCTGTACTGAGACCTGTGTTTTTTAACTTCTACTTGTGGTTATTTATTAATTTATAAATCAACTCTTACATACTGTACCTCTCAATATAATTTACAAACAAGCCATAAAAACTGCTTAAAATACTTTTTAAAAAGAACAAAAAATTGCTTGTTATGTGTTCATTTAATGTGTTTGAGAAATGGATCTTAGAAGTGTACGGGATAATGCATAGTGGAGAAAAATATGGCTTAGTTTCTCTTTTAGATCCATCTCCACAAATATCTAAGAAAACTCCTGGTTCATGACTCGAGTCTGTCTTGCACATGTAAACAGAGTCAGTTCCACTTGGAATACTATCATCTTGTAAATGGGACAAAAACTAAACAGACTGGAATTCTGTCTTTGCTCACTAGAAAATGTGGGATAATACAGTAAGAAATGATACAAATTCAAGGCCAATGGGTGGTTTTTTACATTAAAAATAGCTTTTCATCTCTAAACCAGTTCTGTAATCAGCTATTACATACAGAAGGTAAGAATTTAATCTCCCTCCTTCCAGATTCTAGGTCCACAATGTGTTCTCAAAACATTAAAAGTAACAGAATGAAGGGTCCCAGTTTTCCTGAAAAATAGCAGTGGGCAAATACAGTAGATAATCACCCTGTCTAGCACTGCTTCAAATGAGGGAGAGGGGAATTAAAAAGGTACAAAATGAAGGCTGCATATCACGTTCTTCCTTTGTCCTCCTTATTTCAAAACTACAGTACTGGTATCTGTTTGCCTCATGTATATTCTTTCTCTCATGAGAAATCCAACAATCCAAGAAAAAAGCTTGCCTTACCATGCTGTGTTTTCTTCCGTCTCTCTTTGGGCACACTGGCTTATCACTGTAGGGCTGTTTATAAGAATGGCAGGTCTACTAGTGTTCATTGCCCTTAAAGAAAATACAAGCCTGGATTGAGCAATTAAAGAAAACAATTTACACATGTACACTTCCACATATCTATGAAATTTTTACTATTGTCTCCTCGGTGCAAGTGAACAAGATTGTTTTCACTATCAGTAGCAGTTAAAAGGTAGGCAATGGATTGCCACAAATACAGTAGAACTAAGAGCACCCCTGTTCAGATAACACCTTCTTTCTTCTCCATTTGCTAGCAGTCTGGCAAGTATCAGAGTCAACAGGAGGGGGGGTCCTGAAGCTGGTGGACACTTACTTCTGTATACTTCATTTTCAAGCCACTTCAAAGAAACACACACACACACACAGCATTGCAATGACATTACTGTCAATGCTACTGTGATACTGTTCTATCCTCCCCAATATTCTTAATTAGCTTCTGAACTCTGGCAGCAGCTCAGCAGCAACAAGGAGCAAAGAAGAATGCAAAAGATGCAAAACAACAAATCTAATATCCATTAATGTTTGTTGCAATTGTAAGCCCCCAACAGGGGAATCTGATTTTTCTACTATGCAAAAAGTTAGGGTAAGGTATATTTCTCATGAATGTTTGAGGTGAAGAAAAAGGAAATGAGAAACAAGCAGAGTTTTAGCTGTATGATAAATAAGTCAACTGAATGTTAGGCCTTGTTTTGTCAACTATCCCCTCCTCAAAACAGCTAACACAATTTGCCTTTTGTTTTTATCTCTGAGTGTGTGCCAAGACAGTTGGTGTCAGTAGGATTATGCCCACAGGCTATGCAAAGCAGAAGTGCTTGAAAAGCAGCATTCAGAGCTAGCTCATTACTATAATATAATATTCAATTTCTAACATTAAGTTTTAGCACTGTAAATGTGCCAGCAATATTCACCCTCAGTACCAGGTCTTTCAAATAAAATTGCAAGTAGATTTAGAAGCTACCATAAAATATTACCAACCACAATTACTGCCAAACTACAGTGAATCCAGGAGGGCTCCAATACAAAGGTGGCTTGTTGGTTATGAATAAAGCCTGAACTCAGCCCAGGCAATTTCCACAGCCCACCAAGAGATACACAAGTTACAATGCAAACTAGAAGTTGCTTTCAAGAGAGTCACAGAATTTGCCAATAAGTTGCATCAGCAAAGAAAGGTTTCCACTTCTTTATTGACTCTGCTCCTTTGCTTTTCCTGGAATAATACTTTCTTAAGTGCTTTCAGAATAAAACGAAATAGCATAACAAATGAAAATAGAGACAGGCCCCTCCCCTGACCTACAATCAAATGCATATACTGTAGTAATAATAATAGTAAAGGCAAAGGGACATGGAAGAACCTTATCTAACAAGTTATATTTAAAAACAAAAACATACCTTTAAACCATACTGGAAAATCAAAACTGAGGATTATGTTCTAGTATCAGGAGATGATGCACTCCAAAGATAAGGAATACCCCAAGGAAAAAAGCATACTATAAGTAAAGCATACTATAAGGCAAAAAGAGACAGGGAATATAAAGTGACCAGATAAATAAGAATGATTATAATAAAGATAAATAAGCTAGCAAAATTGATGTCTACATGGAAACTAAGCCCAATTCAGGAAAAAAGAAGAGATACCTGGATAAAAATTAGACCTAATAAAAACCAATGTGAGCAACAAAATTTAAGAAAGGAAAGCAGCTGAAGATAAGAAATGATAAGCCTATATAAAAGGGCACTGCAATAATGAAGTGCAGACAGTGGGTGATACCGTAATCAACCAGTCTGTCTTTTATTTTCAACTGATACCCCCAAAGCTCAAAGATATGCAAGAGTGAGAAGTGAAAAGGAAAAGGAAAAGAAAAGGATGAAAAGAAACATCAGAATTAAACTTCCAAACAAATGGGGATTTCTTTACACAACTCCCCCACAAAAATAAAAGGTTAAAAGAGACAGAAGTGGAACTATGATGTCATAAGAAATTTCAGTTTTGTATAAATTTCATTTTTAAAAAGTCATCCATGAGAACACAACCACAAGGCAAGCAAGTATATTAGCAAAAGGCAGTGATGTCAAGAATGGAAAGATACACTTGTGTGTTATCAGAAAAAAATGAAGCCAAAATATTGTAGAAAGCAATATAAATTAATAAGGACTGCTATAAATTGAATACAAAAATAAACAACACCCTAGGACACCCACAACAGAAATGGTGAAAGAAGAAGAGAAACAAGACATGGAGCAGAAAACCTGCAGAGGGGTTGACAATGTCAAGTGGCAACCCTAAACACTACAGGCCAGTGTCTTGTGCTAGTGAATTAAACACTATGCATCTAGAAAAGATTATGAGGAAAGCCATTAACTGTATTTTCCACAAAATGTTAAGACACAGCTATTTTTCATGCAAGTATTCCATTGATACTAACAGATTCCATCATTAGCACTGAACCAGCTGTTTCCTGACCTGCTTGGCCCTTATGCACACATTCCCTTTTGTTAAAACGTCTGTTCTTCCAAAGCCACTACCCATGTAAGTAGCCCAGAAGGTTCTACAGAAGGTTCATAAACAGAAAAGAGAGCTTTCCTCTCTGTGTTTGGGGACCCTCCTTTATCAGGGCCTCTGATCACACATTAAAGTGAACATGAGTAAAAGACCCCTGCAGGCATTCCTCATGCCATGTAGGGAGGATGGGGGGGGGGGGGGCTAAGCATTCAGGGAAATACATGCAAGAAGATAGGGCAGGAGTGTTGGTGAGAGCAGATATGGGGGACATGCAGGAAGCTATGTGGAGGGGTGGGGGGGAGATGGAGGTGAAGTCCAATTATGCAAGTGGAAATCCAATGCACAACCCGTCAGCAATTGATGTAACTAAGTATGTTTGTATTTTACTCGCTTTGTACACAAAACTTACTCTAGTTGCAAATAAAGCACATATACATCTCATTGCTTGACTAGTTCTTTTGTTTATATTATTCTGGAAAACAGAAGGAAAAAATACAACCACAGAATCAAATGATGGGCTACACCCAAGTAATATATGGCATCTGCTTTGAAGCCACTTGCAAAAATAATTTCATGAACATGTCCCAGCAGGTATAGATTAGTCAGCACACCAACATCATTTGCATTAGCACGACCTAATACATCCTCAGACTCTGGCTTTCCTCCTTATGTGTATATGCAAACACACATTTGAACACACAAGCATGTGATAAATGGGAGGGTCCTGGCTTTTGGGTGACTTATGTGTAATTAAACCTAACAGGCTAAGAATCTGCAAGGAGAGTTCTCGATTGTCAATCGTACTTTAGGAATACAGCACAGAAAACTGATCTTTTAAATCGAAACTTTTGCTATTGTGGACAGAGGGATATACAGTACACTTTTTGGTTGGGAGGATGGGGATTCCATTTCATCCCCCCCACCCCTTCTTGAAGTACCTATGTGGTCTCCTCTGTAATATAACACAATTATAGGGAATATTATTAAAAACTTCAATAGCTGGAACTAGAATTTTACAGCGCAATCCCATACATGTCTACTCAGAAAAAATGTCATTAGGTTCAATGGTGCTTATTCGCTGATAAGCAGATCTAGGACTGCATCCTAAGGATTTCTGCCCAATTATTTTCCACAGAAAGAAAGGTAATGTACAGTATCCCTCATACTTAAAACAAAATCCATCATACCAACTGGATGCAGCAGTACCTAAACAAAAAGGGAAGACGTACCAAGTATGGATATCCTATTGCTTTAAACCCTTAAAAGTCAATAAAGTATACATAGGTCCCCAATTCTACATCATTGTATGTTAGCTAAATACTTTTAGATTTGCAGGACTGAGATTTTAGATCTGCTTCTTGCAACATCACTACTACTAGGAATAAATAGCCCTAAAAACAACATTAACAATCCTCAAGAACTTTTACCAAAGATAACAACTTAATAATCAAGTGTTCTGACCAACTTAGTGGTCTTTTCCCAACACCGATATACAGTATTTAAATAAGCACTTTACAGAAGCCTAGACATTCAAACTACATGTTACATGCTCAGATCCTGTTAAAATGATGAACAAAATGCAAGGCAGAGAAAAGTGGTTGCATGTGCCAAAGTTTGATCAAGATATCTTCCTGATCTCAAAACGTTTAGGACTTTCAAGTCCAAACCAGTACATTGAGTTCTGCCTAAACAGTGGGTGGGAGCACGGATGAGATGTGCTTTCTGCCATGTAGCCACCTGCAGTTAACAACCTAGTTACTCCATTCTAGATCAACTTAAGTTTCTGAATACACTTCAAAGGCTGAATACACCATGTAGAGTACATTACAATAATACAGTCCAGAAGCTATCAGGCCATGTATCAAAATGATCAAAAATACAAGATTTGTTTTAGGCTTAGCATGATGTGTGAGCCAGGCCTCTGCCCTGAAAGACAAATGTAATAATGTTTGAAACCCCTCATATGAGTGACAGATACATAAACTACTAATTGGAAGCTGTTTCAAAACTCCAACCACAAAAAAACACACATTTCTCTCAGGAAAATTGCCCTTCTTTTCTAAGTAATTATTTCCCTATTGGCCCTAATCCAACATGGAGAATGTTGAAACTTCCAAAACTATATACTCCCAAAGAGTCAAAGGACTATCTGTGATGATATGATATAGATAAATGCTTGCAGAATAGAGTAATGAGACTCTGTAGTAGAAGCTTACTGGGTATTCATAGCTCACAACAAGCCACCACACTTGGGTCTGTCATGCACAATTGTACAAATGCATTCAAAAGAAGAATAAAGTTGAAGCAAGACATCAGCTATCAGTTTAGATAGTCAAGACATCAATCTCTTGCCAAGTCTGCACCTAAACCTAGGGTTTTTGGAAGCGACCAGGTGGTGCCAGAGTACTATTAAAGCCTCTGCTTTTATATAAAATCTGGTGATGTATTATAGCACATTAAAAACTAACAGATGAACAAAGCAATCCAGACTACATGAAGCCAGTGTAAATTACCCTGGGGTAAATTATGTTAGTGCAACTTATCCCTATTTAGCAGCTGGGATACTTTGTGAATAATGGCAGGATATCAATTTAATAAATAATTATTTTAAAATGATCTAAGCCTGGCAGAGGGGAAACAAGCGTTTAAAACAGAGTTTGACTTACACCACCCTTTCTGCCAGTGTAAATTCTACTGGGTTGCTAGGTTACGTGGCCAAGCTGAATTGAGTTTGGAATAGAGATAAGTGTTCCTATACCCTGTACCAACCCTGCCAAGGCCTCAGAACACCACTTCTTCAGGACCTATCCTGGCCTTGGCTCAGTCAGCTTCAGGTGAGCCAGGATGGTGGAGTTGAGGTGTCCAGCTGAGCTGAGGTGTCCAGCTGATGAGCGACAACCAGAGATCCACCTATTCCAAACTCCACTCATCGCGGCAGATCTTGGTTTGGGATTTCTCCCTTACTGTGGCATAAGCTTTTCTAGACTAGACTCCACTTCAATCATTTACACAAAGTGCTAACCATAGAAGTGCTGCCAAAAGGACAGGAAATGCAATAGGCATCACCTGTGTGACATTTCTGTGCAAACCTGAAGAAGTATATAAGACTGCGTTCACCATTATTATTATTATTATTATTATTATTATTATTATTTATTGTATTTATGAATCACCCTTCTTTGACCAGAGCCCAGGGCAATACACAAACAAAGGATTAGCAACATGATTACAGCATTACAAATACAAAATCAAAATATTCATAAGGTAACAGTAATTAAAAACACAGTAATTACCATGTAAGATGGGAAAAGCCTGGGTAAACAGAAACATCTTTAGTTGATGTTTTTAGAATCCCTACAGCAAAGGGGAAAGATGGAACTCCAGAGTGAGACGGTTCAAGAATTGAGGCCCCACTACAGACGTCTTCTGCAAGTCCCCTCATCACAACAAATCCTCATAAGGGTTACAAGCAATGCCCCGTCTGCCAATCTTAAGGATTCACAATCTTAAGGATTCAGCTGGTATTCACAACAACAATAACTGGTGATGCCTGTCAACTGAGGGGAACACTTTAGGCATCTGAGGCTGGCTCTGTTCCATGAAACCTATGCTACCATAAACCTGCTATTCTTGAAGGTGTCATAAAACCTTTTAGGTTTTTTGTTTTGTTTTTTACCTGGCATGCATTTCTTCTAGGCATACTAGTTTCTAAGCTATAATAAAAGAAGCAGCTAGACACTTCAGGTCACCATTATGAAGCTCCTACTATGTTCTCCCAAGTGAATCCTGCAACAAACTGTTTCAATATATCCTCCTCACCTCAACAGAAACACCCATGTTCAGGGTGCCAGGCAGCCAGGGAACCACTTCCTACACCAGGATACTGTAAGATTTAAAGGGCTCCTGAAGGTCACTAAGCATGTTCAGTCCTCATTGGGCTATTTTCTTCCCCTCTTTAGGTTTTCTTAAAAATATGTTTTGCATTTCTGCATTTCTCAGCATGTACTTGAGAATGTTAGTACTTTGTTTCTCTGGGCCTAACTACACTTTAAATTAAATGTGGAGTGTGCAGAATCATCAGCGTTTCTCAGCAAGATTAATACTAAGTCCTGGGGTGATTTTCAATGGCACCAATAGGAGCTTTTTTCTAAGGTAAATGTCGAAGGGGAGGTTATTTTCCTAGTAATTATGACTGTTGAGGGCTTAAACTTTGCAGTCGTGATTAAAACAGGGGAGGTCCGGATATAGTAGAAGTTCAACTATTTTAGTGTATGTGCTGTCCCAGAGTCTCACTGCGCTCAAGATTTAGATCCTTCCTTTAATATTTGCATATATTAGCAACAACAGATAGGAATATTGAAACATATTATTTCAGTATTCAAGACATGGCAGTTCAGTTCAGAAGTCTTGAACCAAGACATGTCACTACAGATCCACTTTATTAGATAATAGGATGCTCATCAACAAAATATTGCAAGTATATGTCTGCCACACCTACCATAAGTCACTACAGCTTGTGTCATCTTAAAAAGATGACAGAGCTGTATCATTCAAGTATCGATGTAAACTTTCAATCTGCTTTCAAGTGAAAGTGCATGCCAATACAAACTAACTTGCAGGAACAGTCCGCTTGATTTCACCACCTGAAGGTCTAATTTCTATTCTTCCGATATAAGACAAGGTACTGTAAGTCAACTGAGTCTTTAGGAAGTGTGAAATGTACTTTACTGTCACTTTTCAAATATTTCTAAGGCAGGTTAAGAAAAATGCTTAATTAAACAAGTTCTTTTGAAAGTCTGATAGCAAGCCAATTTGGGTCTTATTTTTTTAAGAGAATTTCACAGAATCATAGAATTGTAGTGCTGAAATTTTATACCATTTAATTTTAAAAACCACTAACATAAAAGATATATTACTTTAAGGCTGCCTCTAATGCAGGGAAGGGGAACCTCTGGCCCTTCAGATGCCGTTAGACTCCAGTTCCCATCAGTCCTAGCCAGTATGGCCAAAGGTAAGGGATGATGGGAGTTGCAGTTCAAAAGATTCTCTATCTCTGCACTAATGGCTACTTCACACTATGCATTCCACAGCTGTGATGTTGCATGACCAAGAAGAAGAAGAAGAAGAAGAAGAAGAGTTTGGATTTGATATCCCGCTTTATCACTACCCGAAGGAGTCTCAAAGCGGCTAACATTCTCCTTTCCCTTCCTCCCCCACTCTGTGAGGTGAGTGGGGCTGAGAGACTTCAGAGAAGTGTGACTGGCCCAAGGTCACCCAGCAGCTGCATGTGGAGGAGTGGAGACGCGAACCCGGTTCCCCAGATTGCAAGACTACCGCTCTTAACCAATACACCACACTGGCTCTCAAGTACATGAAAATCTGAAGCCTTGTTACTTGTTACTTGTTACTTGTTACTTGGGAACCACAACTGTTGACATGTCATCATGTCTCTCAGTCTGTCATATTCCTGCTGTCATAATGAACATGGAACTGGATCACATGAAGACATTCTCCATGTCAACCAGCCCCTATTTTCCCCCATTCCTGTACTAAGCATTCAGCTGCGCCATTACTGAAGTTCTTTAAAAAAAAACAACTGACATGCTTAGCCAGTGCAAAATAGTAAAAGAGCAAGAGGTGGTGGACTTTCCTTGGACATTTTCAAGCAGAGGCTGGATGGACATCTCTCATGTGTGACAGTTGAGATTCCTGCGTTGCAGAGGGTTGGACTAGACACTAGATGACCCTCAGGGGTCCCTTCCAACTCTACAGTTCTATAACTCATCAAGGAGCAAACGAGAGGATAAACTAGGCAAACCTGCAGCAGCGCCTGTTAAAAATAAACTCATCTGATTTACAGAGAGCCTTCGTGGACAACAGCCTACTTTTATCAGAAAAGGACGCTTCTTATCATCCTACAGCTGGTGACTAATGGGGATAACTCGTCAGGAATTTGCCGGCACTCGGAGCAGTTCCTGATGGAGGTAACCCCCCCCCCGCAATCTGCAAGCAGGAAGATGCCCAGCTCTGTCACTTAGCCAAGCCATTTGGCGATCGCCAAATACTATATAGCCTCCCTTCTCTTCAGCCCAGGAGAAGCATAACAGGCGTTTTCTGCATTCACAATAAAAAAGCTAGAGGGGTTGAGGGGGAGGATCTCCCCTTGCCAGTGTGAATCTTTTAAACCTTCCGTCCTCGGCACATGATTGGGGGTTTCCGAGAACACGACGTCGCCTCGGATGGAGGGGGGCGCCGCTTCTGGAAACGCTCTGGGCGGGTTGCTGCTTTTGTTTTGGTCTTTCCAGTGCCAGAGAAGTTCCCTCAGCTCAAGCTGAGCAAAAACAACAAAAAACCCTGATTTATTTTTTTTGAGTTTCCACTTGACAGGCGGCGTCCCCGCCCCGCCCTCGAAGCCCAAATCTCTGCTCTCTCTCTCGGTTCCAATAAACTTCTGCGAAGGAACCGTCTCCCCGACCCCGCACAGCCTGTTGCTTCTGGCAGGCGGCGCACGTCCCTTACCTGGCGCTTGGCGGCTCCTCTTCGTCAGCGCCCTGCATGGGAAGCTCCGGAGGAGGGGAGGCGGGAGCTACCGGCAGACCGACCTGGCAACTGAGGCGCGAGGGGCGCCGCTTCCCCACCAGCTCGGAAAGAAAGGAGAAGCGGGTCTGTCAGTCGGTCGGTCAGGCCCCGGCCCGGTGGGCGGGAGCTGCTAATGGGAAAGCGAGGAGGCGGCAGGAGCGGCTTCCAGACCCCTGTCAGGCAGCCGCGCGGAGCGGGGGGTGAGAGGGACTCCTGACAGGGCGGCCGCAAAAATAGAGAGAGAAGGGGGGAAATGAAAATAAATCTGCTAACTTCACCCGCCGCTGCTGCCGCGGCTCCCTCAGTTCACACACGAGGCCCCGCCCCCTTGGCTCGGCTCCTGGCGCGCAGCGCCCGCCTCACGTTTGAAACAGCCGCGACGGCGGCCACGAGCAGAAATGCTCCCTTCTTCGCCTCACGCCTCTTAAGCTCGCTAACCGCGAGTCGGGGCCCCAGGCCAGCGCGGGCACTCGAGGTTAGACCGTTCAGACGTGACGGGGAGCGCTTCGCCCGCCCCCCCCAGCCGCTGTTGTTGGGGGCTGTATTCCGTTCTCTTTGGGCCTCAGCATTGCGTCGGTTCGGTCAACCGAAAAGGTTTTCCCCTCTCGGGAAGAGTTCCTCGTGGGGGTAACGGTAATATCCCTCCGTGTCGGAGTTGGGTTTCTGGAAAAGGGGGCGGTTCCCGCGAACACGGAAGTCGCGCCTTGAGCTTCCCAGAGCCCTTCTGCCTCGTCTCAAAATCGGGCGGGTGGGGGTCGCCCTCTTATTTATTAGTGCCAGGGGGAAATATGCCCTGAAGCTGAGGTCTTTTGGTATGTTTCTAACCTCTGCTTTTCTTAAAAGTTCCGTGGTTCTGAATAAGGCTGGAGCAGAGGTTCTGGAACCAAGTGGGAGCAATGCTCACGAAACCTGGGATTTATCCAAGCTGTATTTCAGAAGGTGTTAAAAGCGGGTCAGTATGAAAATTAGGCTCCTTTCCTCCCACAGAGATGCACTGTTAAGGGCAAAACTACACGACTGGAGAAAGTGCAATGTGCCAACCTACATTTGAAAGGGAGATCTGATTCAAACATGCCCAAACTTGAGAGACAGATGCAGCAGGAAGTTTAAAAGGCTCAGCCCTGTTGACACCACACACTTGCTACGAATTATTCTACTATATTTACAAAGCTAAATGGTTAATAGATTTGCCTCGTTGCATATTTCAGTCCTTTCTTTGTACTTTCAAGTGGTGGCTGCATGTGCTGCGTTAGGGCATGCCAACAAATAAATTGAGTTGCATGCACTTATCTGCATAATGAAAAGCTTTTCAAAGTGTGTCAGCCATGAGTTCTCTCCCTCACCACTACTCCACCCATTGGCTAAACTGCAGCGATGTCATGGAAGGTTTGTGAACATTTCAGTTGTTCAGGATGAAGTTGTTAGCATTAGAATGCTGACAGTGCAGCTTCTGTAAGGAAATAAAGCTTCAGGAAATAAGAAGGTTAGGCAAGCAAATTTTGAAAGCTGGGAATTATAAACCAGGAAACAAGAGCAAGTAGGTTGAATAGAATTGGCTGAATTTTCCACATTGAACCATCTGGTCAACTTTTTTTCTGCCCGTTACTGGAACAAGCAGCCTTGTCCCATAATTCTTTCCTTATAGATTCACTTAATGCAGTAAGACTTCCAGGTAAACTTTTATTTAACTGATGCAAAAGCAACGCCTAGGGTGGCTTACAATGTTTAAAGTTACAATTTCATAAAAACAACAGTTTAAAACAACCAAGGATACTGGCTCAACAGTTAAAACCAAGCATAGAAACTAATAATAATAATAATAATAATAATAATAATAATAATAATTTATTTATTTATACCCCGCCCATCTGGGTGGGTTTCCCCACCCACTCTGGGGGGCTCCCAACAGAATATTAAACAGAATAAAACATCAAACATTAAAAACTTCCCTAAAAAGTGAATTCTTTGCCACACACAACAAAGCCTGCTAGAATTCAAAGGTTTTTAGTAAACAATGAGATACAGAGCAGGAGAGAGCTATCCTTGGGACAATATGTTCCATAATCTAGGCATAGCAACTGAGAAAGCCCTCACAATAGGATTGGGCTATAAATCTGCCTTACATTTAAAAAAAAAAACTGATCAAAAGCTAATATGTAGTATGTTTACCCCATTTTTAGTTGAAAGCAAATACATCAACAATTACTGTCTCTGAAAGGTTTATATAAAACACTTAGCATTTGTATAGGTCTTAAGGTAATTTAAATATATTCATATTTCTCCATAATCCTTAAATCAAGGCATGGTCTGGATATGTGTGATGGTGCAACCTTGCTAAAGCTAGTAAGTGTAAGTCTGATCAGATGGGGAATTGCCTGGGAGTCTTAGGGATAATGCCTTTGAAGACTGTGGAAGACAGGTAGGATAAACATGTAATTTGACAGAGCTAGTCTGCTTTAAGGTAGGTTAATGCCATCACCCTCATATTGCAGAGATAACAGTGGCTTGAGTTAGACCACAATAAGAATCGCCAAACTAATACTTTGCTGACTTGCCCTAACTTTACTCAGACTCTTGCTAAATTCAGTGAGAGTTATGACTGCAGCCTTAGCTGTCACACTATACTGACTTCGTCTTTATTTCCAAAATGTTCTATCCTTAAAGCTACGTATTTATTTATTCAGCAGTTTTATCTTGCTCCTTAACAATAAATTATCTGGGCAGGGTACAAATTAGAAATATAACCTAAAATGAAAACACCAGCTAAAACATCATTATCCTCAGAATAAAGCAGCATAAAACCAGTAGTGCCCAGGGTCTAAAAAGTACTCAGAAAGGTTTTTAAATGGAAAAGTCTGGGTTTAGAAGTTAAAAAGTAAATGTCTGAAATCCCTCAATAACTGCTTTGGTGATTGCCCATAATCACAAGTTAAGCAGTAAGGAGGAGATCTATGAAAAGATCAAGAGCTATATTTTTGGAAGTTCTGCTGAATGGAGAATCCTAAAAGAATCCCTGGAGGACTGAAGAGAGTTTTAAGGTTAACTAGGAAGATAGAGGTCTGTGGTAGTTATGATTGTTGCTCCTATTTAAAATATATGTTTATAAGCCACCATTATGTACCATGAAGAGAATTAGGATAGAAATAATAATTTATTAAGTAAACATTTCTTCACACAGCCACAAGTGCAATGCAACATTCAGAAATGCATTATGAATACAATAGACACTTCATTCTTTATGGTTTCAGTTCAACGCTTGCTTCATCTCCACCCCTAATTACTGTGCAGTATACAAGCGTTACCCTAAATATACACTGTGGCTTCCTTTTAAACCAACTCCTCCTGCAACACCTTGCCATGTTTGCAAAGACTATAATACAAAGCAGCCAGCTTCCTTCTTTCATGACTAATGTGGTTTTACTGGAACATTCACAGGTTCTCAACAGTGCAATCCTAAATATATTGTTACAAAAGTTGGGTGCCTGTCCCTTTCTCTGCCAAGCAGTGGCAAGAGCCCATGGGGTCCCAGGCACACACACAGGGTCTGTGTCCCTTTGGAGAATAGAAGGCATGGCAGAGACTGTCATGCTTTAAGAAATATGATTTATTCACCTATTTACACCTTCAGTCTGCATGAAGGGAGTCCAGGCTTATAAATTTCCAGAAGCAGCAGTGCAGGCAACCTTCAGTCTGCCTCCCTCAAAGATGGATCCTAGCTCCTCTCCTTTCTTCCTCTCAGAAACCCATTGCCTTCCCCCAGTCCAGTTACCCTGGCAACCTCCCAAATCCCCAGTCTCTGTTCACACCTGGGGGAAGAAGTTAATGGCCCTCTATTGTTTCTCTGGCTCAGCCTGGTTGGTTTGCTGGCACAAGGCAACCCAGGAATTCCCTGTCTAGCACAACTCTACAGTTTATGTTTTAATCCATATCCCAATTAATCCAAATCCTAGCATTATTCATTCCTAGGGTTTAGGGGAACACCCCCCCCATCTATAACAATATTAACTTTGAAGTAAATCCCATTGCTCTGTAGGAGAATATCTGCTTTGCATACAGGTTCCAACCCTGCCCCTGTAGACAGACATATCTCAAGTCACTTGGCTGCTAAAAGCATTGTCAGCTTGCTCTGAACAGGGTAGCAGTTTTCTAAGTCAAAAGATGGGAGGCAAATATCCTGAGCAACATGGTGGGAAGACCACTCCCCTTCCCAGGGGGGTGGAGTTGTGGGCGGGCATCCGTGACTTTCCTGTGCATCATCGAGACTCTAAGCTGCGTCACGCCCTCCGGCTGACCATTCAGGTGATCCAGGGGAATGACCGCTGCAGGCGGTTAGGCATTGGGTAAGCCTGGTTCATGAAAGGGGAGGTTATTGCCTCCAACTGCCTCTCCTCGTTAAGGGTATCCCAATAAAGGGATCTGGGGGTGTGGATCCTGTCTGAAGCCTGGGTGTGGGCCAGGGCCATGCCACAACCCCATCGGGGACCCTGGGGGATGCTCTTAATTTATTTATATCATACGGCTCCCCCTATCGGTAGTTGACCCTTAAGAAACTTCCTGCAGTTGACCTATAAGAGACTTCCTGCGGGCATGCAGGAGTCAGGATATAATTGGTTTCACCGAATGTCTAATCCAAACCACTCACATCTGTAACCAATAAAGCTGTGGCCTTATTTATCCCATTAGGTAAAGGGACCCCTGACCATTAGGTCCAGTCACGGACGACTCTGTGATTGCGGTGCTCATCTAGCTTTACTGGCCGAGGGAGCCGGCGTACAGCTTCCGGGTCATGTAGCCAGCACAACTAAGCCGCTTCTGGCGAACCAGAGCAGCGCACAGAAATGCCGTTTACCTTCCTGCTGGAGTGGTACTTATTTATCTTACACTTTGACGTGCTTTTGAACTGCTAGGTGGGCAGGAGTTGGGACCGAGCAACGGGAGCTCACCCCGTCGAGGGGATTTGAACCGCCAATGGCAAGCCCTAGGCTCTGTGGTTTAACCCACAGCGCCACCCGCATCCCATATAGCCCATTAACTCAAAATATTTGTGTCCGTGTGTTTATTATCTAAGTGGAATGGTGGGCCCCTGGGCCTCGCCAGGCAGGTTACTTAATCAGAAAGCAATGCAAGGCAGAGGATACCCAAGGTCTGTCCAGTTTTAGTTCTAATTTTAATTCATTAACAAGTATCCATCCCATTACTTTTCTCTTGCCCTGTCTTCCATCCTAACTCCAACATACTTCCATTTTGCACTGTAGGCTTTCAAAGTATAGGACTATAATACATGTGGGAGGGAGAGACTTGGCTCACCCAATACACACAGTTTTCAGCCCAGGGTGGAAGGAAGCCAGGACACTGGAGCAGACCCGAGACTGGATTTAAAACACACGCCCTGTTAGTCACAGACACCAAAAAGCAGCTCCACTTAGTTTGTTCAGAAGGCTTGGTGAAAATGAAAGTGCATGAAAATAAAAATGAAAGAAACCTGAAGAGCAGCTCAAAGACCACATTCAGTATTGCTTTCCAACACCAAAGAGAAGCTGGCTTGCAACATCTACCATATTTTTCCAAAAATGAAGGGGAAATGTGTGTGCGTCCTATGGGGCGAATGCAGGCTTTCGCTGAAGCCTGGAGAGCGAGAGGGGTCGGTGCGCACCGATGCACCGGCTTCTCACTCTCCAGGCTTCAGGAAGCTATCCACAAGCCTTGGGAGCCCGCAGGAGTTCCCGCCGGGCTCCCATGGTTTGCGGAGAGCTACCTGCATCCCTGCAGATAGCAGTCTGTTCTGGGGGCTGGGGTTGGGGGCAGCTCAGGCTTCCCCCGCCCCAGCCCCGCGCCTGGGGGAAAAAAAATTTCCCCCTTTATTCCCCCCCCCCCAAAAAAACTAGGTGCGCCCTATGGGGTGAAAAATACGGTATATGAAAACAAAGAAATAAACAGCCAGCCACCATTCCAGCCCCTAAGTCGATAGACCAAACCTCATTGTTAATAATAAGAGTAAAGCAAACCCCTAATAGTTTAGTTCATCCATGTTTTGACTGACGTGCCATCATAATAGTTGTCTCAAACTTTTCAGGATGCAGTAGACTTTACATTAACTTCATTCTGATTCACTGTTGGATAGTAAAAAAACCCTGGGATTTTGGACATCTGGAAAATGGAGCTTTTGGCACAAAGAAAGGTATGTGAAGCAGCTTGTTATTCACATTGCCCAGGAGACAGCCTAAACTCTTTCTAACAGGTACTTTGCATGCCTCTCTCCTTTCTCCCTGACATCTAATTATTTGCTTTACAAAAAGGTAGAAACTTAAAATCGATCTATGGTGAATCAAATAAATAAGAGTTTTATCCAGGTTAAAGTCATACTGCAGCAAGTCATTCTGTACACCAGGGGCAACCAATGTGTTGTTTGACTGCAACTCCCATGATCCTTTATGAGTGATCATGCTGGCTGGGAATGAAGGGAGCTGTAGTTCAATAATATCTGGAGGTCACCATGTTGGCTCTCCCCGATGTAGACCGTTAGCAACAAGCAACCCAGTTGAATCAGGATGGAAGGGAGAGAGAGAGAGAGAGAGAGATCGCATACAATAGCACATTTTCATGAGTTAGTTGACAGATTTTGTAGTGTAGCATATTAGATACTTTCAAATATAATAACATAAGAGAAGCCTATTGCATCACTCTGTTCTCACAGTGGCCAACCAGATACCTATGGGAGGCCCAGAAGGAGGAGATGAGCACGAGTGGAAAGTCCAGCAACTGGTAGTCAAAAGCATTACTGCTTCCAATCGCAGAAGCAGAACAAGGCCATTGTGGCTAGTAGCCGCTGATAAGCTTTACCTCCATGATTGGCTTTTCCTCCATTAATTTGTCCAGAAGCCTAAGTCATCCTCCTGGTCTTTGTGTGCAGCCTCCCAGCCAGCACACATGCATTTCTCCCCACTTCTTGCTGCTTCATCCCAGAACCCTTGCCAAATGCAACCCCCACTGCCGTTTACATCACCCCCCCCCGGCAATCTCCATTTCAAATGCCTCCTGCAAAAGGAGTTTGTGGCTGAAGTAAGATCTGGTCTGACCTTTCTTACAGTTCCCCCTATTAGTTGTTACTTGTCACCCCCTCCTTCTAGTTGAATTTTCTCAGCTGAGGTGCAGGCATTCTCCACTTGAACAACTTGCTATTTGTTTTGCCTCTCTGTTCAGCAGCTACCAGGTTGCCGAGACCAGATCTGCCACTGGTTGCTGAGTTTTGGCTTGGTGTATGGGCTTTGCATGTCAAAACCCAGCACCTTTAATTGTGCATAAAACACACGTCTGCAGTGTGCCAGTAAGCAGACATATTACAAGTCATAAATAGTCTACTAAGTGAAGTTTTGCCAAGGTCCCAGGGTATACAGTCTGAAAGCTCATGAAGTCACTACCTTGCTGAAGCTAAGCAGATCTGGTTCTGGTCAGTGCCTGGAAGGATGACTGCCTGCAAACCACATGTATACCACCTTGGATTCCATAGTGGGAGAAAGGTTAGACAGAAATGTAAGAAAATAAAAAAAATTATGAAAAATGACTTATCACCTTGTTTGCTGCAGTACGTTTTGTCACCCACTTGGAACAAAACTTGAATTGGGCTCGCCTTAGTAATTATTAGCATAAATACGGAGAACATTTATTAAGCTCTTCAACATTTTCTCCCATTTTACTTGCACAAATTTCATTTGCACAAGTGCCAAGGAAATAATGTTTATAAACAGAATGTATTTTATTTATGTCATATCAAGGAGATGCAACAGTATGCAACATAAACACTGTTGTAATGCTAAAAAAAGATCAAATAGTTAAAAATACACATGCATATAAATCTAATATAAAAATGCAAGAAACACAGGATGAACTTTATGACATTTTATTCTGGTGTTAATCTCTAAAATATAGCAACATAAAAACTAAATTTATCCAATTATCAGCTAGCGTCAAGAGCTTATATTCATGTACATAAACATGAAAACTGCTACATTTACTGAAGTGTTGACACATGTAGATACATCTTGCAGTTTTCAATTAACAAACAAAATAAGAATTATAAACATTAACAATTATTGTAACTCTGCATTTGTGTAATCTAAAAACAAAACCCAGAACACATAAGGGATTATGTTACCATTTGACAAACTTCAGTCTGTAGCAACAACACAACAAAAAATAGTAACCTATCCCCTAAAATGTACATTAACATTTTTGGCATACAAGTGTTTTTGTTGCAAACCTTATTGGGTTGGAGTGGGAGCACATGTTTAACATGCTCCTCTTGAAGTTAAAAGTGCCTAACTGACCCATACCCAATGGTCACATCTGCACAACCTGGAATACGCTTGAGCTAGCCTTGGACTTGTGCCCTTCTAACTCCTATGTTCTTGTCTGAGAGAGCCACGAGAAGGTTGGAAGTGTTTTTTCTGCTGTCAGTTAGCTATATATTGTCTGGACCAACAAACTGTAGTTAACATTAACTCTGCTATACAGTCGTATCTCGGAAGTTGAACAGAATCTGTTTCGGAAGTCTGTTTCGGAAGTCTACCAAAACATTCAGAAACCAAAGTGTGGCTTCTGATTGGCTGCAGCAAGCTCCCAAAAGAACGTTCAGCTTCCAAAAGAATGTTCGAAAACCGGAATACTCACTTCCGGGTTTCAATCATTCGGGAGCCGAAACATTCAACTCCCAAGGCATTTGAGAGCCAATGTGGTGTAGTGGTTAAGAGCGGTAGTCTCGTAATCTGGGGAACCGGGTTCGCGTCTCCGCTCCTCCACATGCAGCTGCTGGGAGACCTTGGGCCAGTCACACTTCTTTGAAGTCTCTCAGCCCCACTCACCTCACAGAGTGTTTGTTGTGGGGGAGGAAGAGAAAGGAGAATGTTAGCCGCTTTGAGACTCTTTAAAGGGAGTGAAAGGCAGGATATCAAATCCATACTCTTCTTCTCTTCTTCTTGGGAGCCGAGGTACGACTGTACTTAAAAGCCAACTCCAAACTGCTGCTTCTGAAGGCCTTTTTAAAAATAACCATAGATTAATGTTAACCGTAGTCTGTTGGTCCTGAGAATGTGACAAACTAAAAGCAGAAGTCAAAGCTTCAAAACTCCTCCTTCCAACAATGCAAAAGGGTGTGTATGTGCAAGCCTGAAGCTCACATGGGTTCATTCTAGTTCACACACACTGTGATAAGTCATGGTTTAGTGTGTGGGGTGGACCAGCTCTTTTATTTTCTGTGCTGAGTAGTCAACTTTTGGCATAATCCACTACGAGTTCCTCTAGTGCAAGTCTCATTGGAATTAGCAGAATTTACAAAGGGCCACAAGTTTTAATGAACCTTCCACAAGATTAATTCCAAGTAAATTTGTTCTTTGTCAAAAGTTCACCAGTCAAATTTCCTTGTGTACAATTTCAATTTTGAGATGAATAATTATGAGTAAAAGGGCAAAACTCAACTAAAGGCATGGATAAATATTTTGTAGGAGAACATCATCTCTTGGGGAAATAATCTTGGGCTTTTCATGGACTGTCTTTCGCTTGCTGGTGTTTTTTTTTTTTTTTTTAAACCAATTTAGTAAGTGAGAAGTTAGCCAGAGTGGAACGACTTACTTAGTAGAATCAACAAGCAAAAGTACATCCCACTGAAGTCAGAAAAGCTTCTTATGGGAATGCCAAAGCATATGGAGAAAGAGGATGAGAAGAAAAAAATATCCTTGAACTGATTTGCTTTGCCCCTGAGCTTGCTCTTTGCTACCTGTGGGTAACTGCCGTGACAGCCACCATCCAAAACAGAATAGAGAATGCATCATTTTGCACTGAAGTTATGTCTAGTATGCACATACATTACATTAAAGGCAATTAGCCTTCGTCTCAAATGTGTTTGCTCCACAGTCTTGCAAACCTTTTCTTTTTTCAGTCCTCCTGCTGTTTTCAATCAGCAGAGAAAATAAGTTAGGGTTGTCATACGTCCAGAATTTCCCAGACATATCCAGAATACTGAAGCCGGAAGCGGTGTCCAGGCAGAAATCTCAAAACTGTCTGGGAAAATCCGGACGTATGGCAAGCCATGTCTGCATTGTCGTTTTTGGCTATTTTCCTTAAAAATAGTCCAAAAACTCCCATTTTCTTTCACTGTTTGAAATATGGCAAACCTAAAATAAGTTGCTATTTAGTTTTTGTTTACTTCCCATGGCAAAAGGCAGGCAAGTGGGATGGTTTACCTACTGATGAGACCCATTTCTATTCAAAACAACTGTCTAACAAAAGGGCTTCTTTTCTGGCCACTGATGCTAGATGCAAATGCACGAAAGCAGTTGTTGGGAGAGTTCTTATTTTGGAAAAGAGAAGCTTGGAAAAGAGAGTCATTAAACCCCTGCATGCTTCTCTCCATAAACACTGATCTCAAGGCTCCATGGGAGAGAGAAAAAGGCTGGGTGGGGGTTACAATGGAAAAGTAGTTGGCTGCAAAAGAGTTAAGCACCCACCCCCTAAAAGTACTATAAA
>NC_139535.1:40712482-40877122 GCF_965153285.1 Podarcis tiliguerta | reverse complement strand
ACGATCAGTGCAGATTCAGACAAAGCGGCTGTTTTTTAAAACACCTTTAAAGAAATAGGGAAACAGCTAAATACAAACATACGGCATGTGAAGAATGTAAGAAGAGACCTGCTGAGTCAGGCCCATGGCCCATCTAGTCCAGCGTTCCTGTTCTCACAGTGGCCAACCAGATGCTTAGATGAAGCCTGCAAGCAGGACCTGAGCCACAACACTGCTTTCGCCACTTGCGATTCCCAGCAACCGATATTCAGAGGTGTACTGCCTCTGATAGTGTTTCCCCTGATGTCCTTGTGGATGCTATCTGGTGCTATTACAGTAATTATTTAGTCATTGTGTAAATAGGAAAGCAGCAATTTATAACCCACTGGATCTGGTGTGGAGTAAACAAGTTGTGGGTTGTTGCCTTTGAAGGGTGGCTATTAAAACACCTCAATCTTAAACGTGTTTGTAGAAGTACCTTTACTTTTTAGTGGAATTTACTTCCACCTTTTGGGCACCACCCAGAGACACATGCCTAAGTCCCCTGGCTCAAGTACACACTACCTGACCACATATGCACACCATTCGAAATCAATTGGCTTAAGCACACTTAACTGGTGGGTTGTTGTCTCAATTCCTGTTGGATTTCACCGGAACCTGTGAAAGTTTTAAGGTGGTAGCCAAACCCACTGGTTTCTTAGAGCGGTACTTCATAGTTAAGGCTACCTTTTTCCTGTTAAGCTCTCGTGAGTTTGCAGAACATCAGGTGTTATGCCACCAAATTGTAATGCTGCTTGCTAGCTCCAGAGAGACTCTTTAATTCAGAGGGACTCTGACAATAATCCCAGCCCTTTCCCAGTCCATGAAGAGATGTTGCTTGCCTTTTGTATTTCTGGTGTGCAAATGCAATCAAATGTAAAGATGGCCTCCGAAAACCAGAGAAGCACAGCAAGTTAAGTGCAACAGGTGACTCAGGTAATAATTTAATACTGGCATCTGTGGGACAGTTTCTGATGGCATCACCTAGAAGTGTTCCTTTTGAACCCTCCTGTCCATAGGACACAGTTGACTGTATTACAGTAGTTTATCTGCCTGGGGTTGGTAGTTTGATGTTGCTGACTTTGGACAGGATGGCTTTGAATGGACTACCATAAGTTTACTGTAGCCAACCTGATGTCCCACCTCAGATGCTGTGAACTACAACTCCATCAACCTTGACTGTTGGCCATGCTAACCGGGACTGATGGGAATTGTAATCTGCAACTTATGGAGGGCACTGTGTTGTCTACCTGTGCCTTAACCAGCTCTGTGTTCCTTTGAACAAAGGGAAAGTCACTGTCAATGTAAAATTACATGAGAAAGAACCAGCTATCTGCTATCTAGTGTTCATTGTCTCCATCATGGAAAAAGCATGAACATAGGAACCTGACCATTTTAACAAAAGATGGCAGGGCTTCAACCCTGCAAAGAAATCCTGTGCTCTACTACTGCACTATAGCTCTTCATCTATACTATCAGTACCTTGCAAATTCCAGAAGAGTAGCCAAGTTTAGTCTTTTATAGAAACAACAAAGAGTCCCATGGCACCTTAAAAGACTAACAGCCATTCCATCTTGACTGTACCTAGCTAGACCACTGGATGAACTGTATGGAGGAACTCAACATATTCCTTGCATTTTGTCCTCTGTCCAGTGTGTCTGCAAGGAAAGAAAGAAATGTATTTTGGTCAAAGAGCACCACCCCCTTGGTGTACATATGATCTTTGCTGCCATCAATCACTATTTTATTCCCAAGATGCTGGCTGCAGAATAGAGATGCAAAAATAACTGTTTCTTCTTTTTGTAAGATGCCTCTAAATATGTATGGTGCAAAATCCAAATGCAGTAAATGAATAAAAGTTTGTTTTACCTCATTCAGTCAAGTGTGTTTGTCAGCTGTTTTGTTAGAACCCACAACAGGACAAATCGCCTACCTCTAATCCCGCAAGAAATCAGCCTCTACCTGAAGCTGGTTCTGAAGGTCTAATCTCCTCAGAAACACTGTGAAAGGGAACCACTTCTCTGTGTTCCCATCCCAAGGGTCCTCATTCACTTTCCCCTCTGCTTCTTGATGGAAGATTTGGGTGGTGTACCGACTGAAATAAAAATAACATTCTTGGCAATACATTCATTTTTATTACAGAAATCCTTCCCCATAGCAATAAGTTCATCCTTCCCCAAATCTCTAAATTTTTCTTTATGTCTTTCCAAGTAGTTATATAATTGTCTTTAAAAATATTTATGTTCTTATCTGTCAGCCATACACCTAAGTATTTAACTTTTTTTCTATAGATAATTCCATGGTTCGTTGTCTTTTTTATATTGCTCTGTCACGTTTTTCACCAAGACCTTAATTTTGTTTTTATTTAATTTGAAACCTGCCACCTGACCAAACTCCTGGATCCTATCCAAGACCCTCGGTATGCTGCTCCTCGGGTCTTGAGAGCCAGTGTGGTGTAGTGGTTAAGAGCGGTAGTCTCGTAATCTGGGGAACCGGGTTCGCGTCTCTGCTCCTCCACATGCAGCTGCTGGGTGACCTTGGGCCAGTCACACTTCTTTGAAGTGTCTCAGCCCCACTCACCTCACAGAGCGTTTGTTGTGGGGGAGGAAGGGAAAGGAGAATGTTAGCCGCTTTGAGACTCCTTAAAGGGAGTGAAAGGCGGGATATCAAATCCAAACTCTTCTTCTTCTTCTTCCACAGTAATCACAAGATCAGCCACACCACCTTTCCTATGCCCCTTAAAATAGCCTGCTACCTTCTGTTGTGTTGTAGGACCCTGTCCCAGCGTCAGTGCTGAAGGTTCAACTTACAGTCTGGTTGGTTTCTGCATGTGGAGTGCAGTTGGGAGGGCGGGTACACCACCATGCCTTTGCCTCAGGTAGCAAAACGTTTTGTGCTGTCCTGATGCAGTTATTATGTGTTGTCTTAAGCTGTAACCTAAGAAGAGCCTGTTGGATCAGGCCAATGGCCCATTTAGTCCAGCATCCTGTTCTCACAGTGGTCAGCCAAATACCTGCAGGAAGCCTGCAAGCAGGACCTATGCACAAGAGCCCTCTCCCCTCCTGTGGCTTTCTGGCAACTGGTATTCAGAAGCATTACTCTCTCCAAGTGTGCCGTTTGAGCCCCTGACTCAAGCCTCAACACTCCATTACATCACAATGGCTCACGCATTGTGAGTGGCGCTGGCCATTGTGGCTTCAGAGGCACTGTAACAGCCAATCCTGTTTGTCTAAACTTTATTCTTGGCTGTCCACGTGCCAGTAAGACTATTTCAATTAAGAAAGGCCAACCTGATTCCCTGCTTTCCTCCCCTAATAGCTGTGGATAGCAGAAAGCAACAAACCATAACTGTTGTTTGCGCTGCTACTCTTGAAGGTCAATGCAGCCATGAATTTGGGAGCAGAGCAATGGATTTGGCTCAAATGGGCAACAGCACATGCTCTCGTCTACCAGTTGCAGTGAACAGAAGGAGAGAACTGCTAGATCAATCAATCCAAAAGCCCATCTAGACCAGCATATCATTCTCGCACTGGCCAACCAAACCCACGAAGAAGACCAGAGCATGAAGTGGTGAGGGCATCAGCTGAACCTTGCTCTGTGAGGCTTGGCATGGAAAATAATGTTTTGAGGCAGCTCTTACGTAGGGCTTCTTAACCTGAGGACAGAACTCCTTTAGTCTCATCATTTCTTTCATCTCATCAGCACTACAGCAATGCAGTGAGGCACTGTCCCCTGCAAAGTAGTTTTTCCTGCCTTCCTCCCCTGCCGCAATATTATAAATAAACCACATTAAATGAGAAGCATATGTGTGTAGAGGTAGACATCTTACTCACACCATAGTTAACTTTCTATAACAATAGCTTAAAAGAGCATCAGAAAAAGCTGTAAGGTCATGCCTCCCACCCACCCTTGATGTAACTGAACACTATGGACCTTGGGCTTTCAAAAAAACACGCAACTGCATCCAAAGGTGAAGTGTCCTAGTTTTCACTGTATCATCTGGGCAGCTAGAGTTCAGTTAAATAAGGTATAAGTGGTGTTGTTGCTTATTTTTTTAAAAAAACAAACATTTTGATTGAAATGTGTATTACCTTGGGCTTTGAGACTGCATGTACACCCACACGCATGCACACCCACACAGAGGTTGCCTGTTGTGCTTGGTTTTGTACTTTCCAACAGAATTTATGCTTGCAGTAGAGTAGCTAAAGAAAGTAGGGATCGGGGAATCTACTGTATAGCCCTCCAGATATTCTTGGATTATGACTCCTCTGTCATTCTAGATCTCTGACCATGTTGGTTGGGGACTGGTGGGGAATTGGGAGTCCAACAGATCTCCTTACCCCTGATGTAAAAGAAGCTGAAATTACTCACTGCATATTAAACAGGCTTCCAGAGTTTCTTGGATATAAAGGCTGACTTTGGAATCAGCCCCAATTCCCAGGTTTCTGGTTAAGATGCCCTCCTGGTTTGGATTGTATATACAACTCATATAAGACTGAAAAATATTGTGACAATTCAAGATGCATTTTCCTTCTAGCCTAACTATTGTTTGAAAACAATAGAAGTAGAAAATGATAAGGGGTGATACATTGTGTAGCTTAGATGGAATAAGTCTCTATGTTTGACATGTCCGGATCACTACTTGGGGTATTATTCTCCGGAAAGAATGCTTTTTAAAATGTATCCATTAGAAATTTTATGAACTGCTATCTCAAAAAAAAAATTTTTTTTAAATCCTAGCAGTGTACAAGTCCTATCTAAATATAAAAGTTGACTAAAATACATAAACCAATGTAAAACAGAAATAAAACCATAATAAAAACAGATAAAATCAGTAAGACATTGAAAGCAAATATAACCTAACAGCGAAGTTTTCAGCAGTGCAGTGATGGCACCTGCTGCAAAGCTAGCAGGGAGCAAATCTGAAGCGTCACCTTTCGTTGCTGGACCCTGACTCCAGCTTCTTTAGTGAACATTTTGAGATAACAGCGGCTGGCAGCTTGGTGCAAAGTACACAGGCCACTTGTGTAGTGTAGGTACAGCACAAGCCGCCACAAGACGTCCCTGCGTACTCTAGCTGAAGCTCACCACCGTCAACATGTTCTTTGAGGACCACTGGATCGACAGTAGGTACATCTCTCTTTTTGAATATTTGCAGAATGTAAGAGATTGGTATGAGGTATTTTGAATGAGCTTCTTGCTTGCTTTCTCCTTGAAAAGGACAAAGTAGCACTCCACAGCAGACAACAGGAAGTGTTGATAAGCGTATAGTAACTATCATTATTAAACTAATGGAATCTACAACTAGGTCTCAACAGCACAATTGAAGAGACCGGTGGTGAAATTTATTTGGGGAGGGGTCTTTACACAATAGTTAAGATTCTGGTCCTCATGCTGGTTAGGTTAGCATTTTCACAGCAAACCTCTAAGCATATGTTGTTAGGAGTAAGCTGCACTGCGTAAGTATATTTAGTAAGAACATTTAGGATTGCAATTTTCATTTGGTCCCATTGCCAGCCTATTCTTTTGACTGGTGAGCAGGGAGAAGCTTAAATTCCTCTGACCCGAGGGTTTCTTTTTTAAATTCAGTTCAAGGAACAGAATATTCCACTATGGTTATGCAAAAGCACGGGACTACTCAGTAGCTCATTTAAGACTAGTATCTTGCTTGGCAAGCTTGTCTCTACTGCTGATTCAGTTCCAGGTTGAAACAAGCTCTGCTGGTTTACGGTGCAGTGGTACCTCGGGTTACATACGCTTCAGGTTACAGACTCCACTAACCCAGAAATATTACCTCAGGTTAAGAACTTTGCTTCAGGACGAGAACAGAAATCGTGCTCCAGTGGCACGGCGGCAGCAGGAGGCTCCATTAGCTAAAGTGGTGCTTCAGGTTAAGAACAGACCTCCAGAACGAATTAAGTACTTAACCCGAGGTACCACTGTATATGTTCTTGATATGCTTCACATTTCCACCACCTAATACACCTTCAACTCCTAACATTTTGTTACACGGTTAAGTGATCCCTGCTTTCTCCAAGTGATGGAAGGCCAACATTACAAAATTACAGGATTGTTATTTTGGATGAGAGAACCCTGGGTACTTAGGCACTGAGAGAATGCTTATGGGGGTCTTCATTAAGGTTTGTTTTATTTACCAAGTATGTTGGAAGAAATAGGCCCATACAGACATGACTAAGCGAAGCATGATATATCCCTTTCTTTGCCCCTATTAACAGTTTAATAAGACAAATTCCTATGGGGGGTATTTTTGTTTGTTACTATGTTATGTATTTTTGTGTTTCTATATTGTAAACTGCCCTATGATCGTAAGATGAAGGGCAGCATAGAAATTTAAAAAACAATGTAACAAATAAATTTGAGAGGTGCAGCTTTCTCCCAGAATGGGAAAATGGGGAAACACTTCCTTGACTGACTTCTGTTGTTAGGCAGCTAATCAAGGCACTGAAACCTTGTCAGGAAAAAAACCCAAGAGAAAACACAAATAAGAATAAGCAGCAGAGGACTTTTACTCTTATTCATGAAAACCAACTCAAAGGATATCATAGGATAACAGCCGTATTGGAACAATTAGAATTAAGCACTGGTGGCTCTCCAAACAGCATCAATGCAAATGTTCTGAAAGGAACAGCCCTTCTTTTCAAGTTTTATTTTTGTGAAGTTGACAGTTCCTGGCAAGATGCAGTTCTTCCAAAGAGGAGGGACTTTCCCACAGTCAGAGTATGGTCATCCTGAAAGTCAATTAGCTTGTCCAGATGAATATATACCCAACTGCGGTTGCCCACTAATTAGGAGAGTCCAGGAAGCGGAAGCAGTCGCTTGCGATCTTCCACACTGTGCTGTTGTTTGTGGTCTGTGCTGTTAGCAAGAAGCTCTGGTTGAAGTACTGCTGCTCGTTCCCATCAAACTTGACGAACCCGTATGTCACGATCAGGATCGTGTTGTGGTTCTCTGTCGCTTGCTCGTGAACAGGCTGGCAATCAAAGGTGGTAATTTGAAAGTCGCTTGAAGGCAGCTTTTCGAAGAACTCCGCCAGGGCTGCCTGCCCAGAGACTGCATTCCCATTCCAAACGAGGGTCGCTTTGTCCTGGTAGAGTTTGGTCAGCGCCCGCCTCCTTTTATCCATGGTTTCATAGTAAATATTTGCGAATTCTTCCGCAGCTCGGCAAGCTTGATCCACATAGGTTTTAAAGTTCATCGAGGTGGCCATGTGGGCGGCGTCTCTCGGCGGCTGAGGCGGGAAAATAAGAGGCGGAACCTCCCTTCTCTTGCCCGCAAGGGTCCGGAATAAACCCGATTCCCTCAGTCCTGCTCGAGATTTGCTCCCGCGCTGCCCACGCGTAGCTCTCCCCTCCGCCGCGGCGCTTCCGCTTCCCTCCCTCTCAAATATCCGCGTTCCTTGAAAGCGATTGGTCAGGATCACGTTCTCTCGGTTCCCAATCCGGCGCAGCCATTGGCTTGAGCATCAAGGACGCCTCGCGGTCATCTCCCCGCCCCGCGCCCCTCCATCTCCGCCCTACTGCTGGCAGCCACGTCGAGCCCTCGGCAGCCCACCAGGCGACGAGGGCGCCTGCGCGCTGCTGTGGTGCTGAGCTGTCCCGGTGACATGCTGGCAGGAAGTGGCGCCTTTGCCGGAAGTCGGAGCTTCAGGGATGCCCAGGGAGGCGCAGTCCACCTTAGTAGCCTGATAGCCCTTCTCGGGGTCCGCGCTCCTTGCCTCTCCCCTTGGCCGGGCTGGGTCGCCTGCCGGCCTCGGCTCTCAAGCTTCTCCGCGACCCCTGCAGCAACACAGGGACAGGATGCTGAAGAAGTTCGATAAGAAGGACGAGGAGTCCGGTGAGTTAATGGGAAATAGCAATTCATTTGTCGTCCCAGTTGGGCAGCAATGAAACTACTAGCACGTTTGCAAAGCTAAGCAGGGTCCAGTATGGTTTCGAATAGGATGGGGAGCCGCCTCTTGAGATTTCTGCATTGCAGACAGTTGGGCTAGATGATCCTCGAGGTCCCTCGCAATTCTACGATTTATATGTGAAATTCTTCTTACATAGGAATTCTTTTAGGCATGTATGTTTTGATTGGTGAATTGCTTCAAGATGCTTCATGGGAAGCGATTCATCAGATAAATAAAGGTGATCTTAAGGGAAGTTCATCTATATCTTTTGCACATCTTATTTTAATAAGGCTTTAAACTGTTATTAATGGTCTTTCTGCACAAGGTTTCTTTTGTTCAACCATAATATACTTTTACTGTACGGTGGTTCAGCAGTTGTATACTTTCCCACCCCATAGCTGTTCCATTTCCGTTGGAACATTTATCTACTGTTTTTGCTCCATCTCTCCTAATCTCTTGGGCCTTGCTTGGCAACTTATAAAGCCCTAGGCAAGCGCTCTTGGACTGTTTTAGTTGTACAGTTCCAAATGTGACATTAGGCAGTCTATAAATCAATAGTGCTTACATTTGACTGGTGAGTTTTTTGCAGGTTTGGAGAGAAAGCAAAATGACACCTTCTCCTTTCCTCTCTGTGTCTGTATAAGGCAAGTGCCTATCAGTGGTTTCTCTCTCCATCTTTATTTCAGATATGGTACAGCTTTGTTGATTGATGTCTGCAAGCCACCCTTCTTTTGAAACAATAGGGGTGCTCATTTTAGGGCAGTACCTTGTGTGGATGAGGGAACAGCTAATGAATTTGGTTGACAAGATATGTTGGATAATTAAGTCACCTACAACTGAGTTTCTTTTGTGTGTAAGCTGTGAGTACAAAGGAAACTGCCTTATACCAAGCCTGACCATTGGCCAGTCTAGCTCAGTATTGCTGACTCTGGTGGGCATCAATTCTTCAGAGTTTCCAGACAGAATACCTTTTCAGCTCTGATGGGAGATGCTGGGAATTTGAATCTGTTTTATTCTACATGCAATGCATATGCTTTACGCTCAGCTATAAACTGTAGATGAGACAGGGCTGCATAAATTTTATTTGTTTTATTTTGTTTTTGGTTGAACACTATTGTTTTTTCTTTCTTTTCCAGCAAAGGGTTGGGAAGTGGTATTTGAATTCATAGAATATCAGAAATAGGGTTAATGGGTGTACCTATCTTGAGGTTAATAGCAACTGGGGGGAGGAGAGAATTAAACCAGAGACCTTGTTCACACAAAGCATGTGCTCTGTCACCGAGTTATGAGATCTTCTCCCATCACAAGTTTTTCTGTATGTAAGACTCTTTTACAGAGCTGGTAAATTTCCAAGCTTCTGGTTGCTCAAGTAGCTAAATATATCTAAACTTTTTGAAATACTTCCTTCACTTTCACAGGGTTGGTTACAACTGTGTTAGTTGCATATAGCTTGTCAGTCTCAATATATGGGATGACTTGTAGAGGTCTTAGCCTATCACATATGAGGAATTCCCAGATCTATATTAAAAGTTCTTTTTTGAGGATTCCAAGGTGATAAATATTCACCCCAGCAAAGTTGATGGTGGCTGAAATTCAGGCTTTCCAGCTTACTGGATTTTACACATAGTGAAAAATCCTTGGTCGTGATCACATTTGATGTTCCTTTGTTGCAGGTGGGGGTTCCAATCCGTTCCAACACTTAGAGAAAAGTGCTGTGCTGCAAGAAGTAAGTTCTTTAACAGTGTCGGTTTTTTTCTCAAGGAAACACATTTTGGCATATCTCTGAGATCTCATTCATTCACATCTTTCTTCCTAGGCTCGAGTATTCAATGAGACACCTATAAACCCTCGGAAATGTGCTCACATCCTCACCAAGATTTTGTATCTCATAAACCAGGTAATGGGAAGACTCTTATTTTTTTCATTTACAATGGTTTCTACTCTATGTTAAACCAGAACTTGTCTGCCTGTTAATGCTCATGAGTAGAGCTTGTGCTGTGCTGCTTGGAAGAACGGCTGTTTCAATAGCAGTGGGTTGTGAATTGTCCTGGTAGTGTTTCCTTTCCCCCCTCCAGGCTGCTGAAGCAGGTGCTGTCATCAAGCAGCAACCAAGTAGCCTGTGCCGGTTCTCAAAGTGATTCTCTTTTGAAGAGGTAGTTGGTTATTTCCACCTGGGAAGGTAGCCTCCTTCCAGCAATTCCTGTAGCCAAGCTGGTGCCAAAGGTATTGCTCTGCTTTCCTTTGGACCACAGCAGTGACGCCAAGAGGGAGGTCTTGTCGCCTGGGCAGCCCAGGACCTCCATAAACACTGCCCAGGCTTACTCCCCAGGGAGGTCACTTCAGTGCTGCTAATGCAACAATTTGATTTCACGCCCAGAGGCACACTCCATTGTCTCTTGAGACATTGGAGACAGAGAGATGCCAGCAAGAAGCTCTTGTGGCAGGGGTCCTTTTCCACAAAGATGATGTTAACAAAGTCACTTCTTTCTGACCTCCCAGCCTTGGCAAACTATTGACATGAACTTCTCTCTGTTGCTTAAAGCAATTGCTATTGTAGGTGTGATTTCTGCAGCAATGCTCACTGCAGTTTATTCCACCACTGATTCTAGTTGCTAATAAATGTTGATGGGTTTCTTCCCTGCGTTCCAGGGGGAGCACCTTGGTGTGATGGAAGCCACAGAATCCTTCTTTGCAATGACCAAGCTGTTCCAGTCCAATGATGTAAGCATGCCAAGTCTGCCTCTATATGTTCACATAGGAGAGGGGAAGAGTACGGGAGGCCTATCCTTTAGTGCAGGGCTGTCCAAACTCCAAGAGAATGCAATCCCAAAATGGCCTGAACCTATTGTTTCTCATAGAATCATAGATTTGCAGAGTTGGACCCAAGGGTCATCTACTGCAGCCTCCTGCACTGCAGGAATCTCAACTGAAGCATCCATGACAGGTGGCCATCCAACCTCTGCTCATATGCAGCCTCCTTTCTTCTCATGACAAAACAGTTTATTTTTTGATATATTCTATTGGTCAAGTACACTCATGGGAACATAGGAAGTTGTCTTATACCAAATCCGACCATTAGTCCATCTAGCTCAGTATAGCCTACACTGATTGGCAGTGCTTGTCCAGGATTTCAGACAACAAATCTATTCCAGCCCGACCTGGGGATGCTGAGGATTGAACCTGGGCCTTCTACATGCAAAGTAGATGCTCTGTCGCTGAGCTATGACTCATACCAAAATATGTTCTGGGTGAGCCAATAGCAAAATGTTTGGCGACTCCTGTCCCCCCCCCCCCCCCCCAGAAATGATAGCAATATTGATTGATAGGGATCCCTCTCTTCCTCCCAAAGGATCCCAGGGCAGTGACATTATATCCTGTCCATTTTTTATGCATCGTAACACTTATCTCCCTTGTTTTTCTGCCAGCCAACTCTCCGCAGAATGTGCTACCTGACCATCAAAGAGATGTCCAGCATCTCAGAGGATGTCATCATTGTGACTAGCAGGTGATTCCTTCTTGAGCTGTTCATCATGCAACTGTTTCCCCTTTTTTATTTAAGTTGTGTGTGTGTGTGTATCTCCTGAGACGTTTTTAGCCCCGTAGGGTTGGCAGCAGTGCCTATAGGAAACAATGAAGTTGGTGGATGTTTGAGAGGAAGAAATGATCTTCTTGAAAAGGGGTACTGAAAGACAGATGCTGAAGTCCTCTCAGTGTGGCTGGGCACCTCCAATCCTTGAGCAATCCAAGCATGTTCACTGCAGCTAGGAAGTCAAGACAAAACAACAAGATAATAGTGCCGCCTTTCTTTCCTCCCTCTTTTTTAAAAAAACCTATTGCTTTTTTATCCTGTGGGTACTTTCATGAGGATCTTTCTAGCATACATGGAGATAAGGAATGTTTTGACTCCGTAGAAACTGTTAACAGCAATGCTTGTCAATGTTTGCAGGCAAATTTGAGCAGTAGTTTGCACCTTCCTTTTGAGTGTGTGAGAGCATGCACATTTTGAAAGACAACGAACCACATTGTTATGGTGTAGCAACTCGTATTTTAGCTTTTGTGCTGTATCTTGTGATTGACGTATTAGCTGTTTTCCTGCCCCCAATGAGGCCGGCACATGTTGCGAAATCATCAGTTTCATAAAGTAACAGGCTACCATAACTTCTCTATTAGGAGCATACTCAAGGATTTATTATCATATTTATTGCAGCCCTTTGGGCCACTCCCACAAAGGCATTTCCGTCTTGTTGAGAACGTGCTTCTGTTTCTTCCGGCCTGCAGCTCTTGTTGTGGAGGTGCTATTAATCCTCCTGGCAAACTGGGAATATTCCCTCACTCACCCAAGTTTAGGATATTCCAGCATTCTTCAGCAGAGTTTCTTTTTCTTTGAGAAAAGTAAGTGGCTCACGTAAATGTAAACAAGCTTTAATAATAAATTGAGAGAAAACTAGCAAAATAACATAATGAGTGAGACTAAAACAACATTGTAAGTTGAGTCTGAGGCAAGAAAACAAGAAGAGGCAGTTGGTCCCTCTTAACAGACATTCTTAACTGAACATAACAGTTCACACTGAAGGGAGGGGCTGATTCCAGAGCAGAACACACAATCCCTGCCCACCAGATACCAAACATTTTACTGATCAAATTAGGTCCCGGTGTTTTTCTTACAGCTCTCGCCACTGTTGTCTACTGTTTATGAAAGCAGTTCTAAAAACTTTTCCTTATTTTAATCCAGTTTAACCAAAGATATGACGGGGAAAGATGACAACTACAGAGGCCCTGCTGTACGAGCCCTCTGCCAGATTACCGATGTAAGTGCCACAGTGTAATTCTTTGCTGGCGGATCTTTTTCTCCCGGCTACCCCTGCTGCCTTTCCCCATCCTTCCAATCGCTGTCTCTCTTGAGTCCCCCTCTTCTCCCTTGCTTCCTGACTCGCTTCTTTGTTGTTCATTTTGCCCCTTCTCTGAAGTCCTCCTGCCAAATGGCTTCCTGTTTCTGCTCTCACAAGCATCTCTCGCTTTGCCATCCCCGCAGACGACCATGCTGCAGGCCATTGAGCGCTACATGAAGCAGGCGATTGTGGACAAGGTGCCCAGTGTCTCCAGTTCTGCCCTTGTGTCGTCTTTGGTACGTAGGTTCTTGATGCACAACCTGTGCCCTGAGCGAGAAGGGCTATGTTCAGATAGGAGGAGCGTTACATTGTTTGCCCATCTGTAATAATAAGGGTATACGCTTCTTTTTGTGAAATGCTAGGATCGGAGAATGTACTTCTTTCCAGGAACTCGGTGTGCCTCTGTTCTTGGTCCCTTGGTGGGCCATTGCTGCATTTTGGGGAAGAAGCAGTGACGTTCTGAAATTTATACCTTTTGCCAAATTACTTTTCAGAAGCATTGCCTTCCCTGGTTCTGAGACTGTTTCAAGCCACAGGTGGAAAGGGAGTGGTGGTGATAGGCTGAACTTAACATGTGCAGCTCATAGAGCCCAAAACTTGTGGCAGATCTTTCTGGGGTCTTCCCTTGCTTCTGCTGGAAGGGCCCTTATTTGGATTGCAAAGGCCACTTCTTTATGTGCCTCCTTGTTGTTATTTTTCTTGACAGCATCTTCTGAAAACAAGCTTTGATGTGGTAAAACGCTGGGTGAACGAGGCTCAGGAGGCAGCTTCGAGTGATAATATCATGGTCCAGGTAAGAATCTAAAAGCCACTTTCAGCCATTTTTAAAAAATGACATTGAGTTTTAGGTGTGTGTTTCTGGGTTGATTTGTGGCAGGGAAAGGGAACCTTTGGTCCGCTGGCTAAACTTGACCCACCAGGGGTTCATAGGTGCCCCACAAGTCCTTTCCCCCCAAACCACACCAACCTGCCTTATACATGATGTCCTATGTGATGTTAGGTGGGGGGGGGGCAGGTAGAGATGTGGCTGCCAGTTCACAAGCAGGAACCTCAAAGTGCAGACTCTACAGCCCATTGGCTGGTGGGTGGTAAAGGTGAAGCACCACATAGTGTTCTTTACAAGATAGGTGACACTTCCAGCTCTACAATTCTATGATTCTAAGCACAGTGTAGTGCTTTGAAGTCTCAGCTTTGGGACTTCAAAGAGCCCAATCCCTTGACATCAAAGTGATGTCTGGTGATTGACAGGTGGACTACCACACCCACCTGTCACATTTGGCTCTGATAGCTAGGATCTGATGAGGTTCTAGTCTGTGAAGCCAAAAATACGTGGAAATAACCTTGACGCTGATACAACCCATTTTCCCCTCTCCTTAATGTCTTCCAGTATCATGCCCTTGGCTTGCTATATCACGTGCGCAAAAATGACCGCTTGGCTGTCAACAAAATGCTGAACAAGTTCATGCGCCATGGCTTAAAATCGCCTTTTGCCTATTGCATGATGATCCGAGTGGCCAGCAAACTGCTGGAAGAAGAAGCTGGAGGGTAAGTCCTACTGCTTGCTATTGTTTTTACATCTCAGGAAAAAACATTCTGCATAGTGCTACACCAAACATTCCTCAAATTTGATTTTGGGCTTTTTTTTAAGTGTTGGAAGGTTTCCCCAAAGCACCGACAAGTCTTACCTTTCTTACGTTAGAGAGCCAGTGTGGTGTAGTGGTTAAGAGCGGTGGACTCATAATCTGGGGAACCGAGTTCGCTTCCCCGCTCCTCCACATGCAGCTGCTGGGTGCCCTTGGGCCAGTCACACTTCTCTGAAGTCTCTCAGCCTCGCTTACCTCACAGAGTGTTTGTTGTGGGGGAGGGAGGGAAAGGAGAATGTTAGCCGCTTTGAGACTCCTTTGGGTAGTGATAAAGCGGGATATCAAATCCAAATTCTTCATAAAATGGGGGGGGGGGAGGTCTTCTGCTTCTAAGAAAGTAGGAAGTCCATTATAGGAACATAGGAAGTTGTTTTGTAATGAGTCAGACCATTGGTCCATCTAGCCCAGTACTGCCTGCACTGATTGGCAGCAGCTCTCCAGGATTTCAGGTGGGGGTCTCTCCCAACCCTACCTAGAGATGGATTGAACGTACGACCTTCTGCTTGCAAGCTGGATGCTCTACCGTTGAGCTGTGTCCTTTCACCAATCAGCTATGTCCTTTCACCAATCAGTTTGGGCTGCATCAGAACAGCACTGAGAGCAAGCAAAGCTATTTGGGCTGGGAGGCATGGCCCTTGATGATACTGCCTTGCAACCAGATCTGATTCCTCCCACCCTCTAAAACTCATATGCCGCTCAATGGTGGCAACCCCCCCCCCTTCAAGTGGATAATACACCTCCAAGCAGTTGGATTGTTTCTGAAAGTTCAATTTGCTTTCCCAGTGGACAGCCATGCAAGTTTTTAAGTCAAGCAGTTGGCCTATGTGTGGGAACCTGACTCCTCCTTTTCTTCTTCCTCCTCCTCTTTTGGTGTCCTAGCCGTGACAGCCCCCTGTTTGATTTCATTGAGAGCTGCTTACGGAACAAGCACGAGATGGTGGTCTATGAAGCTGCATCTGCCATTGTTAACCTGCCCAGCTGCTCGGCTAAAGAACTGGCACCGGCTGTGTCTGGTAAGTCTTTTCATTGTTGAAGGAAAGGGAGACTTGCTGGATGCCTGCCAGTTTGCTTACTGGTTGTAAAACTAAAGTCTCGCTGTCAATAAAAAGCACTTCCTTGCTGGGTTCAGTGCAGGATTCTCCAGCATCTTGAGGGTTGCTGTGTGTTGCAAAGCAGGCCTGTGAGTGCTGTAGGATAACATCAGCAAAGTGACATGCAGGCAGGCTCATTGATTGAGATGGTGCATTTGGGCCCTGGGAAGATTGGATATGTGATGTAAGAAAGCCTTTGGCTAATGTTAGGCACCAGGCCAAAATGTTCCTCTTTAACCAGGCCTTTGCTTGATTTGACTGACATCCTATGCCCTTTTAAAATGTCTTAGGGGGTGTTATTGGGTGGTGGTTGTTTGCATTTTGATTATGTACTTTGTGGTTTTATAGTCTGGTTTTTTTTCCTGTGAACTGCCCTGAGACCTTCAGGTATAGGGTGGTGGAATAATAGTAGTAATAATAATACTGGTGGTAATAATAAATTAATAATATAATATTTGCTAAGAAAAGTGTACTCTAAAAGGAATCAAAATCCACTGTGAATATTAAGAGAGGCGTAAGTGAGTTGATGAACAACGACTTGATGCAGGAACAAAAACCTGGCCATGTCTTGTCATCTCCAACAGACAGCATCAACCAGGGGTAGCTAACATTGTGCCCCCCAGATTTTGTCGGACCTCAACTCCCATCATCACCAGGCAGGCTGGTCAGTGGTCAGGAATGATGGGAATTGTAGTCTAGGAACATCTTGAGGGCACCACATTGGCTAGATTTGGTAACAGGTGGACAAAGCAGTGTGCATTTGCCTCCTCTGGGAATGAGAAAAATATGTCTCTTCTGCAAACTTCTTGTGTTCCAGTTTCACCCCTTACGCAGGCTGTGAACTGAATCATTGCACTATGGCTGGTGTGACTATCTTGCCAATAATACTCTATCATTATTATTATTCATTTTACAGTGTTACAATTGTTCTGCAGTTCACCCAAGGCAGCACTTCGCTATGCAGCAGTTCGAACCCTCAACAAGGTAAGAAGGCTCAAAGAACTCTGTGGCCAATTGGGTTTGCCTGCTTGGGTAGGGCTAAATTCTTAGTCCTTGGATAAGTGAAGTAATAAAAAAGAAGTGCCATTGATCCTATGAGACCAGCTGATAGGAACAGATTTCACTGGTTCTTTGAACCATCTCTCTGGTTATGTGTCCATTTCTTGGTTTTCTGAACTGTGGTTTAAGAAACTGGGAACAGGTTTTAAGGCCCACATACTTCTTCCCCTGCACACTGTCTTAATTTTAAGTCACAGCTCCTTTTCGTATGCCAGACAAGAAAATCTGTGTCAGTGTTCCACTAGCCAGGATCAACAGTGAAGATTTGTGTTGCTAAACTGGCATTAAACCAAAGCATTAAACTCTGCATTTTGTATGCAAGGTGGAACTCTAGCTCAAAGATAACAAGACAAGAGCTGAAGTTGGAGCACAACAAAAACAGTTCAATAAATGGCAGTTTATTTGTGTCAGAAACTTTATGATTCTTGCCCATTGTGCCGGAGTTGTGAACTCTCCCAGGGGCTCTTGTATTGAAGATACTCTATATTCATGCTTACAAGTTCAGCCAGCCTGCAGGGAGCAAATTCTTCTTTCTGTTCCTCGCCACTAGGTTGCTATGAAGCACCCGTCTGCTGTGACTGCCTGCAATCTTGATTTGGAGAATCTGGTCACAGACTCCAACCGCAGCATTGCTACCCTGGCCATCACCACCCTGCTGAAAACCGGCAGCGAAAGTAGCATTGACCGGCTCATGAAGCAGATCTCCTCTTTTATGTCTGAAATCTCTGACGAGTTCAAGGTATGGAAAGACTCGTGCTTGGGGCTTTTATTGAGCTTTTCTGCATGTGGGATGTGGGCTGGTGTGAGACACAACTCCCATTATTCAGTGTGCTTGTTGCATTCCATGTTCTTTCCAGGTTGTTGTGGTACAGGCCATCAGCGCCCTCTGTCAGAAGTATCCACGCAAGCATGCCGTCCTCATGAACTTCCTCTTCACAATGCTGCGTGAGGAGGTAAGTGTCGCCGTTTGCATCACTCTCCTCATTATTGGCTCGGGGCAATCTTTCTCCTGCAACCTGTGCTACCCAAAATGGAAGCCTGCGTGACAGAAATATGACCTTCACCTTACAGCTTGGACTGCAGGAATCTGATACGATGTAGAAGTCTTTTAACCCAGTATGTTTCCGAACACAATTCATAGTGTTTGTGCTGACTTTTAAAGCCCTAAACGGCCTCAGCCCAGTATACCTGAAGGAGCGTCTCCACCCTCATCATTCTGCCCAGACACTGAGGTCCAGCGCCGAGGGCCTTCTGGTGGTTCCCTCACTGCAAGGTTAGAGGGAACCAGGCAGAGGGCCTTTTCAATAGTGGCGCCCGCCTTGTGGAACGCCCTCCCATCAGATGTCAAGGAAATAAGCAACTATCTGACTTTTAGAAGACATCTGAAGGCAGCCCTGTTTAGGGAAGTTTTTAATGTTTGATCTTTTATCGCTTTATGATTATGATGATTATTAATATTCTGTTGGGAGCTGCCCAGAGTGGCTGGGAAAACCCAGCCAGATGGACAGGGTATAAATATATTTTTATTAATTTATTAATTTATTATTTCCCCACTTGAGTAATGTTAGTCAGATGCTACCACTGCTCACAGGGCACATGCCTACTGCAGGCATGTTACATACTTGTCAGTACAGTATTAGCTAAAACCCACTCACCATTTCCTGCAGAAAAGCATTGCTTACTGATTATGCTGTACTTATTTGGTGAACATCCTTAGAAGCCTCCACATGACTGGGAACCTTGATAAGGCAAAGCAGTCACAAGGAGACTTTTACATGCATTTAGTCAAGCCTGCTTAGAAGACCACATCGGACCTTCTCACTCAACATGGTTCAGGTGCACACAAGTGCACACGAGGACAGTGGGGGCTCTATGCAGTCTGTTTAATGTGTAAATAAGGCTACAGTTTGGGTTGAGGGATTTTCTAAGGTGCTGCTTGGTGTTAGATTTTTTTTTAACTTTCAGCCTGTCTCCATATTTTAGATTAGGGAAAGGGAGATGTTTTGGGTCCCTGGGCCAGGTCCTTATCAGAATTGGCCTCGTGGACCAAATTTGACAGGTGGGTGCTAGTTTTGCCAGCCCTGGGTGCTAGTTGCCACCTGTCTTGCCACCCCCTTTGGAATGGGCACCAGCTCCCAGCCAGTTGTTGCCCATTTCAGCATACTCCCCCCCCCCCCGAAAATCTGCTCTTGGGAATCTTATTAGCAGCCTGAGTTGTATCAGCTCTTTCCTTTGCCAATGCCACAGTGCTTGCCAAGGAATGAGTTACCCCCTTAACCATTTTTACAGGCAGATCACCGACAGAAGTCAATTATTTTTCCAGATACTTTCTTCTTCAAAAAAGCAATCTGATGCAGTGTCTGTTTTTCTAAATATATTAACCAGCTGGCAATATTTTCAGTTGTATTGCTTTCTAGTAAGATCTGGATAAAACTACGGCTATTTAAGCTGATTTTTCTTTCCCTCTGAAAATGGAATGTTCTGTTCTGATAGCTTTTTGTGTGGGTGGAGAGTATCGTCCTGAGTATTCTGGTTTCAGATGTTCCTTCCATTCCGTTTATTCCTAATGGCTCCAGGGCAAACAATCTGAGACGGCTGCAGCTTCAGATATGGACCGAACTTTAGATGAGGCAGCACATTTTAAAATCCTATAGGGCAAACAATGGTCTCTTTCCCTGCAAACATAGCCTATTCTACTTGTAATAAGCAGCTGTTGGTTGTATCTGGGAAGATGAAATGCTCTTGTTTTCCTAGTATGCCATTTTATGAAAGAACCCAATATTCTGTTTATTTGGGGGCTTCATGGACATGAAAATATTACTGCTTGATGGGCTGTCCCACCTCTGTCCATCCATTCTGTTTGATATGTGCCTTAATTTTGTTCTTGAAAACCTTCCTGCCAACACTGTGATTTATAGCCAGTCCCTGGGGACTCTTCAGCAGAAGATTTAGGCTTGGAACAGGAGAAATGCAGAGCTTCAAAACCCAGCGCTCTGCATGCTGGAGGCTGTACTCAGGGTGCCTCCAGGCTGTCGGTGTTTTGTGGAAGGGATTCAGGCGCTTGCCGGATCATTAGCTTTATGCAATTAAAGTGGATTAAAGTGTTCTGTCTCCCTAGCGCAACAAATCCACTTTTTAAAAAGGACACTCTTCGATTTGGAAAGTGGCAGGGAAGTGCACTGAAGTGCGAGTTGAACAAATGATTAATGGGAAGATGTCTAACTACCCAGCAAGCAAATTGGGATGAGTGCAGGATGAATGCTCATTGTCTCTACAACAACCCAACTGGCACGAATGCTCAGCACAGATTGGACTTGATCTAATCTCTGTATAAGCTTTGTGCAGACAAATTGGGAAGAATGCTGAATAAACAGGTTGTCTTGAAGAGCCCTAAGGCTTTTGCACCTGTGCCTTCCAGTAAAGTCTGTCTCTGCACTTTTTTCAGGCTTTTATTCTCGGCCATATGCATGAGAAACCCTTTTAGGTATCCTGTCTTCTTTTTCCAACAGAAGGCAGCAAGCAAAAGAATTATAAAAATGCAAATTGGTTGGAGCAGGACAATGGAAGAGGCAGGGGAGGTGGCAGGGTGTCCCTTTATAAAACGAAAGCATAAAACCCTAAAGATTCCAGACTCTTTGCTAAACAGTGCAGATGAGTAAGCGCCCTGACACCCTCTTGCCTTGAAATGCAGGTGAAAATTCATTATTACCCAGTAGCTTTTCTTTCCTTTTTAAGAAAGGTACTGTAAAAATAGAGCAACAAACCCCCACTGAGCTTTCACCCTGACTCATTCATGTTCCTGTCCAGGGTGGCTTTGAGTACAAGCGAGCCATTGTTGAATGTATCATCGGCATCATTGAAGAGAACTCAGAGAGCAAGGAAACCGGACTCTCCCACCTGTGCGAGTTCATTGAGGACTGCGAGTTCACCGTCCTGGCCACCCGCATTCTCCACCTGCTGGGCCAGGAAGGGCCGAAGACCAACAGCCCTTCAAAGTACATTCGTTTCATTTACAACAGAGTCGTCTTGGAACATGAGGAAGTCAGGGCAGGTACATGCACACATACAAGGAGCTGATTGAGTCAGGTTGTCGGTCAGTCTAGCTCAGGATTGTCTGGGCTGCCTGGCTGTGGCTCTCCAGGATTCAGGCAGGCAGGAGTCTTTCCTGTCCAGAGGTGCCAGGATTGGAACCTGAGACCTACTGCCTGCAAAGTGTGACAGCCTCTCCTCCTCTTTATGCCGTTGGGGGTAGATGAACTTTCCTGACTTGAAATCAAAGCAAGGTAAATGGGTCACTTGCTGGAATGGTCAAATTGAGGTAAATGGTCACCCAGCTGGAAGGGACAATGGACAGGGATGGTGGAAATTGTAGTTCAGCAGCATCTGGAGGGCCACAGATTCTCCATTCCTGATGTAAAGAATGTACTGATAAAGAGCGATGATACCTTAGATGTTATAAGAGGATATCAGCTGCAAGGGATCATTCAGATACTTGTGTTATATGTTAGTTCAGATACTTGTGTTATACGAGGTTCTAATGATAACGTAAAAGCTATTTGTTCCTGGTTCAGTCCTGTGAATATATTCCTATTCCATGCTTGGCTAAACCTTTAAGGCAGTGGTTTTCAACCAGTGGGCCATGGCACCCTGGGGTTCGCACCATGCATGATGGTCAGGGGTGCTGCAGGCAACACCAACCTCTGTCCCTCTCTCATTCCCTCCCTCCTCTGATGCCCTCTCGCATCTCTGCCTCCCAAAGGCTTGCACAGCTGCTTGTTGCAGGAGCCCTGGCTACAAGCTCCCCAGGCGAATGATGCCTCTGGGGCTGGCCAGGGGGTGTTTCCCAGGGCCCTGTGGGACAGCATGAGGACAGGGGAAGCAGCTCAGAGACCAGGGGCAGCTCCAGCAGCTTCCTGGAGGACTCCCAAGGAGGTGGGAGGAGAGAGGAGGCTGAGGGAATACTTCGCAAGGGAGAGTGTTTGAAAAGGGGTGAGGGACTGCCAGCTCCACAGGCAAGGGGTGACATAACTGGGCTCCTGAGCCCCACAAGGATGCTGCAGAAAGAAGGTAGTTGGTCAAGGGAGCCATGGACCCAAAAAGGTTGAAAACTTCCGCTTTAAGCAGCTTCCCACACTGTCTTCTCCAGCTGATCATCCCTGTTTCCTTTCTTGCTTACAGGTGCTGTGAGTGCTCTGGCTAAATTTGGGGCTCAGAACGAAGAAATGCTCCCCAGTGTCCTCGTGTTGCTGAAGAGGTGAGTTGTGATTAGAGCAGCATGACCACATAGATCTAGCACAAAAAAAACTCTCCCTGGGAAAGATGTGTAGTTTTTTGCTGTTGAGACAGCTCTGGAAAAAGCCAGACATGCTGACTGTGTGGCCTAAGCTGATTTCATAATTACTCCTGCTGCTGTGTGGTCAGAGAGGGCTGGCATGGACTACAGTACCCTGCAGGAATCTGATTGGATGTGGAAGTCCTGCTGATTTCCCCCAAGCAAACGATGCACAGACCTGCTTTAAATTTCTGGCTTCCTTCTGATTCAGAAAAACTGGCTGGCTGGTCAGTGCTACTGGAAACCCAGCCAGATAGGCGGGGTATAAATAATAAATTATATTATTATTGTTGTTGTTATTGTTATTGTGATACCATTGCAGAAAGGACTGTTGCTGTTGGATCCATGTCCCTGGCCAAAGAGGCAGAGCAAACAGAATTGAGACATCAGGGTTTCATGTGGCTGGATTTGAGGACAGAGTCAGTACAGAAGGCTTAAGAAAATGAACAAAATATTTTTAACGGGAGCAGTAACGTCTCACTTTGCAAATCCCCAAAATAATAAAAACCGGGGGAAGGGAAACGCAAAATTGGAAAATGCCGGATAAAAATATAAGACTTCCTCAGATGGAATGGAGGAGAACTGTTAGAGGCCTAAACATAATAACCAAAAAGTGCTGACACAGCCTTGGGTTTGCTTCCAGAAGGAGGACCGAAGGAGGGCAGGGGTTGCGTGCATTGATGCAGTGCTCTGATCTTAGTCTCTGCAACAGATTAGGAGCTTAGCAGGGTCAGCACAGATGCCTTGGTCAAAAGAAGGGATTGTTCCCAGGCTCAGATGCACTGAGGTGGCCACCCATTGCAGATTCACTCTTGTATTCGGCACCACAAAACAGTCTTAATGGGCTCTGAGTAAGCAGCTGTTTCCTGACAGTTGTCAGCACTGGGGCAGGCTATTTATGCTGCTGATCCCTTCACCACAGAGCATGCCGTCCTCTTTATTGACCATCTGGATTGGATTAACTTGGATAGATCCATGTGAATTCAAGTGATTCCCACTGAGCAGAGCTCTCTGATCTTGATTTCAGGTGTGTGATGGATGATGACAATGAAGTGAGAGACAGGGCCACGTTCTACCTGAGTGTCTTGGAGCAGAAACAAAAAGCCCTCAATGCTGGCTACATCCTGAATGGTAACCAAGATGCCGATTTGGGGGCATGTGAAACGTAAAGTCATATTTACGGCTAGAATTTGCCAGAATGTGGAACGGGTGTTTTGGGGAGTTTAAAAAAAAAAAAATCTTGAAGACTGTGACGAAGATTTGACAGTTAGAATTGTAGGTGCTGTAGTTTGGTTTGAAACTTCTGTTGTGTTTTTCTTTTCTTTTCTTTTCTTTTTTAAAAAGCTGGCTTTCAAATTGCTCAGGTTAGATTGGGAAGCTGTTTTGTAGCCCAAAGTCTCAGGGCAAGTTTTATACTGATATCAAAATTGTTCACAATCACATAAGACAAACCAAAAGGAAGGTCATGCATACATCTACTGAATAAATCCATAGCTCTAACTCAAATTCTCAGCTTGTTCACCCTACCACCCCAGAACAATGCCACCCCTGGCTTACTTTTTAAAAACAAATAAATAAATTATATTTTATTGATAAGTTTCAGTGGGAAAATAAAGTAGAAGGAAGGGGGGGGGGATGAAAAAGGAAGAGAGACCCGTAGCTTACTTAACTCTTATTTTTGCTAAAATTCACCACATTGGCTCTTGCCAAAGCTATCTACAGACTGATAAGGCCAGCTCAAAATGTTTACCTGCCTGAAGTGAAGCAGAAGTCTGCCCCTTCTCCTCCCAATTCCCCATTCCACATGGAGAAGCCAACTGGCCTGGCCCCTGAACCTTCCTTTGACACTGGTGATGGGATAGCATCCTGTGCTGCGTGTGAGACAGCTGGCTAGTTTGGGGGAGCCAAAAGAGGCTGCAGCATACGTGCAGGTCTATCCTCCAATGGAAGGGAATGACCAGGAGGCTTAGGAGGGACCGGACCCTGCTGCCCATCTACCCCAGTATCTGCTGCCCAAGGCACTTTGCCTAACAGTAGAGCCGGCCGTGCAGATTGATTTCCCTTCTATCCCAACCTAGTAACTGTCACCTTCCAACCAGCTCATCATTTCCACCTTTAACATAGTGCAGTTCCTCTCAGCCAAGGGGGTTGGTTAGAAAGAAGGAACAGGAAGGAAGGCAATAGATGACTCCTTATTTCCACACCCGCCAAGCTAGAACACCAAAGTGCATTGTGCAGCATTGATGAATTGATGGTGGTGTAGGGGAAGGCTTGATGGATAGCTCTGAAGGCTCCTTTTTGGTTGCCAGCATTTACTGATACTTTTCAGGTCTGTCTAATCTATTTGTGGGTTAGCGGAGATGGCTTCGTGTAGCATGAAGGGCAAATAGGGATTTTAGCCTGATTTCCAGATCTGCTTCTCTTCCTGTGCGGATTGTATAATAAGGGATAGCAGAGCCTCTGTGCCCCCTGAGCCCTGAATGGGAACAGATGCAAGCCAGTTGTTTTGTACGCCACTCTCAGGAGGAGAGTCGTCTCCATAGGTACCCTTTTGAGATTATGAGTGTCCCCAGCTCCCTGAAATGCAGATATTCATCAGGAATGGATTTGCAGTGAAGCATTTGGTTCCTCTGCATCTGGATAGGAATATCTCCTCAGTGGGTAGTTGCTCCTAGCTCAATCAGCAACCCATTTAAGCTGTAGGGGATTAAATTGGCCCCAAGCCAAGCCCTTTAAGCAGGTTTTGGGATGAGGCCATATGGAAGAGCAGATGTGGAGACTTAATTGAGCTCTGATTTATAAGGCGACAAAGAGGTCCCTGGTTTCCTGTTAAGTTCAATTTTGGTCACCCTTTCTCTTCTCCAGGATTGACTGTATCCATCCCTGGCCTGGAGAGGGCGCTGCACCAATATACACTGGATCCTTCTGAAAAACCCTTTGACCTGAAGTCTGTTCCCTTGGCAACTGCCCCCATCACTGAACAAAGAACAGGTAATTGTAGAAATAACAAGGGACAAACTTTCTCATCAGTGTCTAGCACAGCACGTTTCTTGGGGACTTTCCAGTTCTCTCTGCCCTTTCAAGGTGGCCCAGCTTGAATTTCATGGGCCCTTTTCACAGCAGCACCTGCAATATTATGAATTGCTTCAGTTTCATCTTGCTAAGACATCAGGGACCGTTTTCTTTTCCCCTTATGCTGCTACCTGATCAGAATATTGGTGCCATCTTCTTCCATTACAGTAATCAACCTGCTGTTTGTTCCAATTCTGGCTCTCCTCCCACCTCCTGTCCTGGTTTTCTAAATGAGCACCAAAAATAAGGTGCTGTTTCTCTGTAAGAGGTTCAATTCCCCTTTTGAATTACCACAACAGAGCTTCAGGTTAGCAAACGTGAATTACTGTACATGTGCTGTGTTTTTCTTGCTCCATTTGCAGAAAATGCTCCGGTGTCTGCCACCAAGCAGCCAGAGAAAGTGGCAGCAACCAGACAAGAAATATTCCAAGGTATGATATCACCTTGTATTTGAGTATAGAATGTGACAGTTGAGCAATTTGTAGGATTATTTCCTCAGTCTTTCGATATCTGAGATTTTTCTGATAGATGTAGTGTGTTAACTAGAAATGTTTTTGGGGAGAGTTGAGTCAAGACTTTTTAATGTATATAGCAGGTGGGGGAACTAGATCTGGCCATTGGGCTAGTTCCTTATCTCCCCCACTTGTGGGCCGACTTTGACTAAATAAAAACGGACAAATTGCCAGTTCCAGATGGCATCCACCTCAAGAACTCAAATGTGAAATTGTTGATCTTCTAAACAGAAATGTGAAACTTGTCCCTCAGATAAACCTGCATACATTAGCTACTTTCCAGTTCTCAGGTAACACCATTTTTAAAAGAAGGATCCAGCGAGGATCCTGAAAGTTATAGGTCAGTTAGCTTAATGTTTGTTTGGGGGAAGCTGGTGGAAAGTATTGTTAAGGATAAAATAGCCAAGCATATAAGAACAAGTATTGCTGAAGTAGAACCAGCTTGGCTTCTGTGAGGGAAAATCCTTTCTCACAAACCTATTAAGAGTTCTTTGACCGTGTCAACAAGCATAGATAGAGGTGATCTGTGGTGTTCTTTGACTTTCAAAAAGTTTTCCACAAGGTACCTCACCAAAGACTGCTGAGTAAGCAATTCCTGGATCAGGAATTGGTTAGGTGCTGGAAGCAGAGAACAGGAATAAATGGAAGTCACCCAAGGATCAGTACTGGGACCTGGGATCTTTAACTTGTTCATAATTGAATAGGATGCTGGACAAGATGGGCCATTCTCCTGATTCAACAGGCTCTTCTTCTGTTGTTCTGTACTTAAATGTTTTTATCCATGTTTTACAGATGAGGGAACTGAGGCTGGGAGTTGTTTATTCCCCTAAAGCTATAGTCTAAGTAGAGCAGAAATCTTGAATAGGTTCCACTTGTCAATTCTCTCTCTGTGTGTGTATTTTAGAACAATTAGCTGCTATCCCAGAGTTCCGAGAACTCGGCCCGTTGTTCAAATCCTCTTCCGAGCCAGTGGCTCTTACAGAATTGGAGACGGAGTATGTGATCCACTGTACCAAGCACACGTTCACAAACCACATGGTGTTCCAGGTGGGTACTGCGTTGAAAATACATGAGTAGTGACAGTAGTCTCTTCCATTTATAGATGGGTTAATGTCTGGACATCTCAGAGTTGTTTACAGTATAATAGATGCACAGTGGGTGCAATAAAAATAATGTCACATGGTTTACCTTCAAATAAGCGCCAAATATGGTTTCCATATCCATGAAAACAGTATCAGTAGAAATAAAGTCAAATAGCATTTGAGGCAGCATAAGGTAGAATCCTAACAAACATAAAACACCCTTTTCATACCGCCACTTGCCCAGTCTCACGCTCACAACATCCATTCCCCAATCACTACAGTCATTCACTACCTCTGTCAACCAACCAATTGCACTCAGCACCCACATACAAAGAATTGCTGCCAATCATATACATATAAGAGACTCTCCTTCTCTGGAGGGTAGGACCCTAGCCAATGGATTCAAATTACAAGAACGGAGTTTCTGACTAAACGTCTGGAGGAACTTTCAGACAGTAAGAGCTGTTCCAGCAGTGGAACGGGGTCCCTCGGGAGGTGGTGGACCCTCCTTCCTTGGAGGTTTGTAAGCAGAGGTTGGGTGGCCGTCTGTCATCGATGCTTTAGCTGAGATTCCGCCATTGCAAGGGGTTGGCCTAGAGTAGACGATCCTCAGGGTCCCTTCCAACTCTATGGTTCTGTGGTTCTGCATATGCTTGCACACCTCTCTGTCCTCCATTCAGGCAGTCAAGAGGCATACTTAGAGGTCAAGGACATATTCTCGCAAGATAAAACACTCAGAGGTTCGAAGTAGGGCTGTGGCTGGTGAAGAGATTGTGGCCTGGGTAAAGTCTCAAGAGGCTTATTAGTTAAAGAGCTGCCTTTGGTCCCTGGTTCTGAGGTTCCCCATCCCTGCCTTAAGACTTAACCACATTGGGTCTGGGTTTAAACAAAATGAGTAACTGTGGTTCATTAGAAACAGAAGCAGAACCTTCCAATCTTCTTGTGGCTGAACTGGAGGAGGAGAATGGGGGGCATGCAAATAACATGGAGGCCTGGTGCCTAGAATGATTCATTTGGGGTTGTCCCTGCCAGAGGCCTCAGACCAGAGCATTTCCCTCAGCTAAGCATGGTCAGATAATTGATGCATGCAGCACAGCTCCACGAGGGTAGGTTGGATTAGCTTATGGCAAGGCACAGGTTCCTTTTTATATCTGAAAGATGGGGAGATGTCCTAGTGGGTGTCTACCTGACCCCGTTACAATGCTAAGAATCACTTTTGATGCTGATCCTAAAATATATGCAGATTTGTTTTACTACTGAAACTGTATATGCCTTGGGAAATGTGCACTCCAGTGGTGATGCTAGAGGGTGGAAAGCCATTCTTAAGGATGTTTCAGCCCAAGAAATATTGTAGCACAAGAAGCCAATGCAGGCGACTCTCAACTTACACTGGGGTTATGTTCTGGGGATAGGGTGTAAAGCCAAAATCGTGTATTGTCAAAACTCATGGGGCTCCATGGCATTTTCCACCCATTTTTTATATTTGATTGATTGATTGATTGATTGCCAAGCACTTAAAGCTGAATAGTTAAATGTGTGTAAGTTGTGAGTTACTGTATATGGAAGTTGGATCTTCATGGAAGCAGGCTCTGTGCCTATGCTGGCTCAAGAACTGCACTGGCCTACAGCTTAGTTGGGTGTGGAGGGTCAACCCAGGACCAGTGCAGGCACTATGTCTGTAGATGCACTAAAGCAGATGCCTTCTGCAGTTATCGCCTTAAATGTGGGTCTTAATAGTGTGTCTTTGAGAACTATTGTTGGAAACCAGTTAATCTGAAAGACCACCTACTCCTCTGTAAACCAGCAAGATCGTTTATATCCTCTGTATATCTCACCCTACAGAATGTTATAGGATGGTGCCCCCAAAATGGGCATTTTCCGCTCTTGCCCCTATATTGTGGAACACCCTTCCCTCTGAAGCAGCAACCACCAGGCACTTCAGATATCTTATAAAGACACATATTTTGGCCCAGGTTTTCCCTAATCCCTAAGATCATACTCTGTCTTAATGTAAATTCCCTGAATTTTTGTTTTTATATATTACTTTTATATTACCCTTTTACTGAGCCCAGGATCTCCGTACATATTGCCCAGGTTTGCGCTGTGGAGAGGTCACTTCGGTGCTGCTAACACAGCAAAAACAACATGGGGGGGGGGCAGCAGTTATGAGTTTCTGGTCTTTGCAGCCACGGCAGGTTGCTGTGATTCTCTGACAGCCTGGCTTTGCTCCCAGAAGGACACTCCGTTGTCTCTTAAGACAGACAGATACCAACAATTGGTTTTATGTTGTATTTTGTTGTTTCGTTTTTGTGTTGTATATTGCTCAGAATTATTTTTAAAGAAAGATTAAGTGACTTAGAAATGCTTTTAAATGAACAACCCCAAACTTTACATTACAGCACAGTAAAGTACATTCTGTATTTTGTGCCATGACGTTCCTTGATTTTCCCTGATAGTTTGACTGCACAAACACCCTGAATGATCAGATCCTGGAAAATGTCACAGTGCAGATGGAGCCAACTGAGGCATATGAGGTCATTGGTTACATACCTGCCAAAAGTTTGCTGTACAACCAACCTGGCACTTGCTATACATTGATTGCATTGCCCGAAGAGGACCCCACAGCAGGTAACAAGATCTTCTCTGTTTTCTTCCCTTCTCAGTCAGACCAAGCTGCCTTATAGTTCTGAGCTTGCAGCCCCTGTCCATTTTAACAGACATTAAATGACTTTTGGGAATTCACGTACTTTTTATTTGAAGACTTGTCTCAAATGCAGTGCTTGGTCATGTCAGTGCAAGGATCTATTTTGCACAGTGGGACTGACTTTGCCCGCACGTGCCCTGCACCCGACTAAAATGCTCCAAATGCGAGCCGGGTGGGGGGGATCCTGGAACAGATTTAGAGGCATACTTGGAGAGAAAGGGGAATGTACCATTGTGCCAGTGTAAATCCTTGTGCAGATGGGACAGTTTATTAGCACTGCCTTGGACACAAGCCTATAATAACTGTGTGAATTGTAGGCCTAAAGACTTCTAGACACCCTTTCTGTGGAAAAACCTTGTTTACCTTGAGTGAGGTTGGTAGGTTAATTTGACTTTTCTGTCTAGGGGAGAACTGTCTTGTTGGGAAATTATAACATTACAAGCACTCCTCTCAGTCCTCAGTGACTTTTTAATAAATAGGCAGACTGGACATAGGAGCTGAGACAGGAATATAAATTAACTTGTACATTTCACATTTCTTTGTGCTTGATTTTTTTCTTTTTCTTTTTCCCCTTTCTGCAGTGGCCTGTACGTTCAGCTGCATGATGAAATTCACTGTCAAGGACTGTGACCCGAACACCGGTGAAGCAGAGGAAGAGGGCTATGAGGACGAATATGTGGTAAGAGGAGATTTAGCTGCTTTCCTGTCCCTTTTTCAATGTCTCCTGGTCAGGTGGTGAAATGTGAGCCAAGGCAAGGCCATCCAGGGTGACATCGCTTTGCCTCCTGACCTCCTCTGGGGAGCTGTGGCTTGATCTAACAAATGCATTAGAAACCCTGTCTCATCAGGGCCAGAGGATGGATTGACCAGCTTCTGAGCTAACAGGCTGTTGAGTCTCAGCACGTCCAGATGGCTAAGTGTCAAACCTGGGGTGCCCTGTCACCAGCTGCTCACACACAGACCTGGCATATAACCAGCTGAATGTTGGCAACCATTTACTTGACGGCTGTGACGTCTCCCTGGGGCATGACTACTCTGAGCTCCCTGTTCTATCCCCACATTTCATGGATAAAATGCTCCAGCAAAGCTGTTTTGCTTGTAATCTTTTGGGTAAGGAAGTTTTTTTTAATCAAAATACACCCTTCCCGGCACACTTAAAATACCAAAGGCTCTATTTCCCCCCCCCCCCAAGTATGAATACATAATAATATGCTTTAGAGAATGTAGCTGATGCGCTGTGTGGAGGATACTGATGAGCCAGGTTTTATGTATTTTATGTATCAGGGGCATTGATTTCCTGTCAGCTTAGGGCACCGTGGAAGTGTTCTGAGTGTCAAACCTACAGGAACATTTTGCAGGGAGGGCTCCTTTTCCCCCCTTGCCTGGGAGTTGTTGTTTTCTACTCCCACCTGCAACTGATATTTTGAGCCTGGGCTGTTTTACCTACTGCTGTGCAGAGATTTTGCTTGCCCTAAGACTTGTCTTCGCCTTGCAGCTTCAGTCCCATTACACAGGGTGGCATTTCTTATTTCTGCTCTGAAGAGCAGACTGCACAATGCAACTTGAACCTGGCTCTGATCTATTGATTTTGCTTCTCCGTTTCTTCCTCCCCACCCCCGCCCAAGTGGGGGTGGGGAGAGTCCAAGTGGGGATGGAGACTCTGCTGAGAGTCACATCCGCTGTATGCGCTGCTCCAAAAGCTGCCCACTAAAAAGATCATCATTTAAGAATGGAAAAAAGTGACAGCGTTCAGTCTGCGTTTATGCCTTATTAGAAACATAAATGACACACTGTGTCATGCTGCTAAAGGCTCAAAACATATTCTTTCTCTCTCTCTTTTGGCTGGTGTGCAAAGTTATTTCTTGGAAGGGCAGCACAAGCCCCTCCTTCATATGCAGACCACAATGTGAGTCAGGCTCCCTACAAGGAGGCCTTGTGTTATGAGGAGACCAAGCTTCCTTCTTCACCCTCAGGAAATATCATGCAGATCAGTCTGTTTTGCATATTCTTCTTCTTCTTCTTTGGCGATCACTCGTAGCCGAGTAAGATTGTCTTCCAAAAGTTTTAACAATGAGTCCGTAAGTGACTGTGGAGGCCAATTCTGGACCCACACGTCCTTCCACAGTGGGGACATTGGTTCCCGGGCGGGAGTTGATCATGGTGTGGATTTGCCAAGCATGCCTTCCTCCTAGCACGTTTCTCCCTTGCGTTCCGAGTTCGAGTGTCTTCAAAGTCCATGACACCTTTGGTAAAGGCTGTAGAGCACCCAACTCATGCATAGCGGGCATGATTCATGGGATGAACACTGTCAGCAGAGTGCTGCTGCTTGTGCAGCAGGGCTTTTCCAACCACCTCTTCCACTGTGTGCCCCCTCATTGGCTTTTGGAGGAGATGGTCGGGAAAACACTCAGAAGAGCATGCAGGGAGAGGGGCAATTCTTCCATCTGGCAAGCTGATGTTTGTAATGGCGTGACTTGGAAGGGGACACCACTCCTCCGTCCAGCGTGTGATTTGGGTGCTGGCCCAGTGATTCTGTGGAAAGATGGGCATTAAGGGATGTTGAAGACTAGATGGCTGGTAAAGGAGAGGGAGTATAGAAGAGGAGGCAGAGTCACAGGCATATAGAGTACAATGCAAAATGCAGAACACCTTGGGGACCATCCCTCTAAATCCAGGGGTGAGGAACCTTTTTGACTCCAGGGGCCAAATCCTCATTAGGATCAGCCTCATGGGCCAAATTCTGTGGGTGGGTGTGGCTGCTGATCTGTCAGTCACATGACACATGATTGGCAGGTGGCCAGCCTGGGGAAAAATGCAAGCCCTTTAAAACATTCTCCTGTCTTAAAGCTGCTAAGTGCCCTTTGAAGCAGCCTCCAAACCCTCCTTTAAATTGGAAGGGGAGAGTTGCCTTAATGTGACGGGGGTTACAGCTGTTCAATGAGCCAATGGCAAAGCTTGATACAGAGTGATATCATTTCACATATCCTTTTTTTATATATTAGCTGGAAGACATTGAGGTGACCATAGCAGATCACATCCAAAGGGTTCTGAAGCCAAATTTTGGAGCAGCCTGGGAAGAAGTTGGCGATGAGTTTGAAAAAGAAGAGACTTTCACGTTAGCCACAGTGAAAACACTGGAAGGTAATATTTGCGGGGCTCTTGATATGCTTTCTCCCAACCCCACCCCGAGTTTTTAAGTATTTTCTCTTGGATTCTGATATGGTCCCCAATATATTTCTTTCCACAGAGGCAGTAGGCAATATTGTCAAATTTCTAGGGATGCAGCCCTGCGAGCGGTCAGATAAAGTGCCTGAAAACAAGAACTCTCATGCCTTGTACCTGGCAGGTGAGGAGTTGTGCTAATATATTGGTTTCAATTTTTATGGTGATCCTAATGGGTATGGCTGAGTAGATAACTTATAAAGTAACTACACAGGATAACTGTTAGCCAAAACATTATTAATGTAAGAGCCATTCTAATTTTCAGGTCTTTTTCTTTTTTCTTTTTAAGTGTTGTATGTTTCTTTGGAATTTTAGTTTAATGCTCTCGAGGTAGCAGAGATGCAGAATTTTTGTAAGCATTTGAGATGCTGATGGATAGCCTAATGCTATTGTCGTACTCATATCTACCACAGGTGTATTTCGGGGTGGCCACGATCTCTTGGTTCGTTCTCGTCTTGTCCTGACAGACACTGTGACAATGCAAGTCACAGCACGGAGTGGAGAAGAACTTCCTGTGGATGTTGTCATGGCCTCTGTTGGTTAAACACAATATAGGACTTGATATTTCAAACTCCGAAGCCAAAGGGCGTGTTGGAAATGTATCCCCACTACTCTGGATGCTGAGAGAATCATTAGAACATTAGCTCTTTTTCTAATTGGGGGGGGGGGGACATTGTGTGAGTTTAAAGCTATTCTTCAAAGTATGATCAGAGGTTTTCTGAGATACTGAACCAGTAATTTTTTTCAGGATCTCTAAACCATTTCAAAAGAGCATCCTTTTCATATCAAACTCTGCAGGATCCCATTGCCTAAAGATGCTCACACCAGCTCCTGTTGTAGTAACAGAGTGTCAGATCCTTTCTGTGATCAGTGAGAGCCCTTCCCATTATGGCAATTTCTATTTGTGTTTGACATGTTTTAAGCCCTTCAAAACAGATCATAAAACTAAAAGAATTAATTTACTCTCATCGCTGCTACCAGTTTAGTTTCTTTATGGTGGCATTAAAACAGACCTTACCTGTATCCAATAAAATACAGTAATGCAAAAAGGCTGCCTTGATATTCTCAAGAATTTGATAGGAAAAAAATGCCTCAGAGTAGTATCTCTTGCCCACATTAGAATGCAGTTGCAACCACAGAGTACAAATTCAGTGGACCTATTACTTGTTCATATGAAAACTGACTGACTTCCCTTTCCATTAAGGATAGTTGACCCCAGTTTTTCTTTCATTAAAACAATTAAGTTATGCACAAATGTAAAAAGATGTTTCTGGTGGCAGTAATTGGCAGCAGAGAAGCAGCAGGGGTGATCTAGAGTGGAGAAACAGTGAATAGAGAAATGTTTAGCTTCTGACCCCACTATATTGCTCCTATTCACCCTCTACCAAAGCAGTTTTTCCATGCTAACAACAGCAAAATAAAGCAATTGGCCTACCATGTTACACAGTTTGCTCCTAAAATAGGATGTCTCTTTTTTGTATTTTGCAGTATCTGGAAAAAAGAATTGGTCTAATAAATTGCTGATCATCAGATTGCTTCATTGATTGTAATGCAACTGTTTAAATAATTAGCCAGCATTTTATTTTATTGAAGGTACTTGGAGTTTTGTTTTATTTATACGTGCTAATATTGTGCTTTGTTCTACTCTGCATAATTTTGTACATAAAAGTTGTGCCATGTAAGCCAAGATTTAAACAGTATAGCGTTCTTTTTGAAAAGTATGTGGTTGGTCATTATGGTTGTGAAGGGGGTTGTGTACAACCACATTTCATAATTATATGGCTTTGGCAAGGAGAGGAATAGTTTTACAGAGCATATAAGGGCAAGTTCACCCATAAGTTATATGCTCAGGCTTTACATTCAGCAAAGCTCCTGCCAGTTCTGGTTCCTTCAGAGTCTGCCTGCAGAGTCCATACATTTTCAAACACATCACTCATATTCACATTATCATTTATAGGGGTTGTTCCCCAAATACCTTGCATGTAGCTCAAAAAATGTGTGCAATGGCCCTAAGAATTGTCAAAGACGGCACCAAATATGTTCAGCATTAAAACACTTCTCTTCCATCTGCTTCAAACTCCCATTAGCAAGATGCCTTATATCAAGTCAGATCATTGGTTCATCTACTCCAGGCTTGTCTACTCTTGAACAGCAGTGACCCTCCTGGGTTTGAGATGGGTCATTCCCATCCCTACCTGGAAATGCTAAGAATTGCACCTGGGAGCGTCCATTTGCAAAATAGTTTGCTGTTCCACTGAGCTACAGTTCTCCCAGCAAGTCTCTTGCTGTGTTGTGATCATTCTCCCACCCTAGCAAATGCACATCTTCTGGTTTTGCCTTACACATTGTCTTTTCACAGCTCAGAAGTTTGGGGTACTGATATTCAGGGCTTGTGACGCCTGTTTTTATAGCTGTTCTAAAGTCTGTCTTTACATGGCAGTGGGCTATCCTGCGCCAGGAACATATCCCCTGGATTCATCAGCTTGATTATATTTCTATACTCTGTTGATGAAGTCAGCCTGCTGTCCTTGTGCATTCAAAGCGTGTGGGGAAAGCACATGCAGCGGCACAAATGGGGGGGGGGGGGAATAACAAAACAGAAAACAGCCAGGTGCAATGACTGCCAACATCACTTAATGGCCTGTAGAAAAAGAGAACAGGTTATCCTCTCAGTGGCAGAGGATGGATGATGTCAGGGTGGAATTCAGGGACAGGGAGGGCAGCCAGCCTGCCTCCATGTTTTAAAGAGTGGCCTCACCCTTGGAGTCTCAATATTAAACCTTTTAATTGTCTTAGTTTAATAGAAATATATAGAACATATATAGAGATAACATAATGGAAGATGACAGGGTCCCCAAGGATGTGCTCTACGGGGAGCTGGCTTCAGGCACCAGGCCTGTTGGCAGGCCAATTCCATGTTACCAAAATGTCTGCAAATGTAAGCTTAAAGGCAGGGAACATCAAGCCCGCTGTGTGGGAATCCCTTGTAGGCGACTGCAGGACCTGGAGACAAGTAGTCACGTCATATATCCATAGTAGTGACCAGGGGAGGAATGACCGGTAGGAAGAATGCAGAAGGAAGAAAGGCCATGATGCATCTGCAGTAGCACAACCGGATGCCTTCATCTGCCCCAGCTGCAACAAAACAGGTCTCACCTGTATCAGATTTTACAGCCGCAGCAGGCGCTATAGTTCTCCAACACATTGACTTCACCCCTGAAGGTGCACTCCTCCATTGTCTCCCGAGACAGACAGATGCCAACAAGCTTGCAAGGAACCATGGCAATGTAGTAATTGCTGAGAGTGAATTCCTGTTTAATTATTATTTGTTGCTATTTTGAGAGTTAATTTTATTGTGTACTATCCTAATGCATTATTGAATATTACTTAATTAGATATAAGTTGTTTAAGTCTATTTTTATTATGATTTATTTGTATTGGATCAGATTGCTAAAAGATGTGTGATCTTTACTTTTTTCAGCTGTAAACCACCTTGTGTTAGTAATATAGAAAGGCGCTACATATGCAAATTAAAAGTGAAATGACATGAAAACGAGATGTCCCATCCCAAGTGTGTGGCTCCATACTGTAATCCGGACTGCGATTTAAGTAATCCGCATTGAATATTGCAGGATCTGCCTCTGAGTAAACATGGCCTAAGATTGCGCTGGATAGTTTTACTGCAGAAATCCTGGGGCATACACAAGAAGCACGCTTGGTAACATGCATTTTGGGGCACGAATGTTGCCTGTGGTTTCAGCTACTTTGGCAACTACAATACTGTCATGATAAGGTTGTATAACCACCCTGGGCTCTTGCAGGAGAAAGGGTAAGATAGGGTAAGGTAGAAATGCAATAATAATAGTAGCAATTTATTATTATTATTATTATTATTATTATTATTATTATTATTATCTCTGTCCTACTCGTTCTCCTGCAGGAGCCCATGGAAGTTAATAATTGCCATTATTATTATTATTATTAATGTTTTATATGTGTTGGAAGCTGCCCAAGGTGGCTGGGGAAACCCAGCCAGATAGGTAGGGTATTAATAATAATAATAATGTAACAACAACAACAATTTTATTTAAAAGTGGGCCTTTCTTGGCATTCCCTTGAAAAGGGCCGAGTTGTAGAAACCCTAAGTGTGCCTAGTGTTGCACCTATGTAAGGAGGCCAGATCCCGAGGGGCCCCGAATCCTTCCCCCGCCCTCGCGCGCCCCTTCCTCGCTCGGCGTAGCGCAACGGCCCATTTCCGAGGCGGCGCTTTGAAAGGCCCGCCGGGGCGCAGCGACGGGGTGGAACCACCGGGCCGGGCTGCTGACGTCACCACCAGGCCCGGAGCCGGAGCTGCGACGCCGCCGAGGAAGGCGCGAAAACCCCGCGAGCCCCCCCGGGAGGGAGAGCTCTCTCCCCGCCTCTTTCCCTTTCCCACCCCGTCACGCGAGAGCGGAGCGCACGCACAAACACCCTAGCTGAGGCGAAGAGCGCTGCGGATTCCGACGTGCGAGTCCACCTACCGGGCGCCGCCCCGGGACGAAGGTTGCCTTCCTTGCCAGCAGCTCCACAGTCCGCGCTTCTTTCCCTCGGCAAAGGTGGTCGCCGCCTTTTTCAGCCCTTCAAGACATCCCACAGGTAAGGAAGTTGGCCTCTCTCTCCCTTCCCCAGCCTCCGTTGTTTCAAAGCTGCTACTTTTTCCCTTCTTAAACCAAGAGCGGAGATTCGTGGGGAGGGATAGTTTTCCCCTCTGTAATAATGCGTCTTTGTCAAGTTGCACGTTCTGATGACGACTTTCTACTGGCTCAAATTTCAGTCTTTTTTAAAAAAAATAATGCAGGAAAGCTGTTATTTGCCACAAGGAAGTTAAACGTGGACTAGAGGTGTCGCAGAAGAGCTGGATTAAGGGTTTTTTGGGGGGGTCTTTTCTGCAGCAGAGATAGGGCAGGTACTCACATCTGAACTTTTTCAGGAAGGGAGCCTATAAATGATAGTGAGCTGTGAAGCTCTAGGTCTTACTGGCAAATTAAAATTTAACACACACGCTCCAATAAGCTCTTAACTCGAATGTGAAATTGCTGATCTTCTGACAAAAGTATGTGGCTTGTTTCTACTTTGGGCGTTAGTACCTGAGAACTAGAAAGTGGCTAATGTAGCAACTTTTTTTTTTTTTTTAAAAAGAGGGATGTAAGGGGGAATCTCGGAAACTGTAGGCAGGTTAGCTTCTGTGTGAATGAGTGTAAAGGAAAATTTAAAATAGAATTATCCAGCATATAGAAGAAGAAATCTTGCTGAAGAAAAATCTGCATAGTTTTTGCAAATGTTAAGTCCTGTGTCTCACTAACCTTTTAGAATTGTTTGAGTGTCAGCAGACATGTGGATAGGGGTGAACCAGTAGATACTGTGTACTTTCAAAAAGCTTTTGCCAGAGTCCCTCACCAAAGCCTCCTGAGTAAGCTTAGCAACCATGATACCAGAAGACAAGAATCCTTATTGATTACTAACTTCTTAAAGAGCAACCAGCAGAGAGTTGGAACAAATTGGCAGCTCTTACTTAGAACAGAGGGATGTATGAAGTTGGGTTGTTGGCATCTGTCTATCTTGAGAAACAATGGACTGTGCCTCTGGTGGTGAGATCAAACCATTGGAGAATCACAGCACCTGCTGCGGCTGCAGAAACAGGTAGCTTGTAACTTGCTGCCTCCCAAGATTGTTTTTGCTGCATTAGCAGCATCGAAGTGGCCTCTCTGGGGCACAAGCCTGGACACTGTGAATGGAGGTCCTGGGCTGTCCACACTACAAGATCCCCCTCTCAACCATCCTGGAATGATCTCTCCAGGAAGGTTTGGGATTTTATGAAAGGTGCACATCAAGGGCACATGGAATACTAGATTTACTTCTCTGTGTTTGCATTTCTAGAACTGAGACATTGGAGATTGCAGGGGTGTCAGCCAGATTCATAGGCCTTTGGTCTGAGTACATCTGCTTTTTGCAGGCCACTGAAGAATGTGTGGGCGAACAGCTGTTGTACTGGGAGCAGATCGTATCCGCCGTGCCTGTGAATACCGTGATAATCAAGGAAACAGAAGGTGTCCAGAATGGAAAAATGCTGACAAATACAGTCCATCCTACAATAAGAGCCCACAGTCTAATAGCCCTGTGCTTCTCTCCCGACAACACTTTGAAAAGGTGAACCCCCCAAATATTAGATTTGTGCTTAGCGTAACTTTCTGTTCAGCTACTTTTACATGTATAGGTGCTTTATGTTAGCTTTGCGAGATCAAAATTTCACAAATAAGGGGAACTGTGACTGTCTGCTCAGTGGAGCATTTGTGTTCCAAAATTAGAGACATCTGTTATATTCTGTAAGTCTAATCATCTAGAATAGAGAGCTTCTGAAGAAGCAGTCTTTCAGAGTAAGACATTAGTCACTCTTTGCTTTATACGTGAGGCCAAATTTTGACCAATCCATCTTTATTTAAGACACAGATGTGGAACTTGTGTTGCTGGACTCCAACTCCCATCAGACCCAAGTAGCATGGCCAGTGGTCAGGAATCCTGGGAATTTTCATTCAACAATGTATAGAGAGCCACAGGTTTTCCCATCCCTGATTTAGGGCTTTATGGTCAGTGTTGCCTTCATCAATGACTCCAGCAATGAGGCATGGTTGCAGTAATCTTTAGTGTTCACTGTTGTCAGAGCTGGCTCCGGGTCCCAGCTCACCAAGGACCAACGCTAGCCGGTAGTACAGTATCAAAGTCTTTATTGAAGAATAGTCTCCATTTACAAGTCTCAGCGTCCCAGCTCTACGTCTGAGCTTTAGACCGGCGAAGCTCTATCTGGATCTCCGCCCCCTGTGCACCAGCTTAACACTCTAATCTTACTCCACCTCTTCCTTCTCTCTCTCTTCCTCTGGGTCTTACTACCCCCCGGTGTCTCTTCCCTCCTGGACTCTTCTGACGCCGAGCTTGACCCCTCTGACTCCTCCCCCTCTCTTCGGCGGGCTTTAGGACCTGGCTCCCTACCCGGGCTGCTCACCTTGCCGCCCTCCTGTACATTTGAACTTGGCGCGCGCGCGCGTTTAACTTTCCTGATGACCGTTTCCTCGCTCCCTGACGAGGGTGTGGCCACTCCTGCCTCACGTTCTCCCTCTGCCTGCGCGTCCCCTGATCCCGATGCCTTGGACTCCTCCCCCCTACTGCCCTCTGGGGGGGAAGCTGGTCCGGATTTCCAGCTGTTACTCTCTGAGTCCCCTCTGGCCCCTTCTTCCCGAGGTGTCCCCCTTGCCCTGACCATGGGGGCCCCTTTCTGTGAATCCTCCGAGTCACTGGAGAGACTCAGAGACCTCGGACTACTGTCGTCGCTGACATCTCCTTCAGACTCCTCTCCCTCGCTCTCCGTTTCCTGCCTCTCCTGCGACTCTTCTCCTGAACCCCTGACAACTGTGTTTCCAGTATTGCTGAGGGAATGTTTCCTTGTCTCCAAGACTACCAAACCATCTTTCAGCAAAATACAGTTTTGGTATATCAGTGGGGAAATGGTGTGAAGGTGTTGGATTCATATGAGATGTTAACTGCAGCAGCCCTCTATAGAAACTTTCCACTATCCAACAGAGTGTTGAGCTGGATGTTCTCAGTAGCACTAGATCCAGCTGACCCCCGTCATGCCATTTCATCTTCATAAGCTCTTGACTAGTGTTGATAGCAGCCCTAGTAAAGGAGCCAAGACTGAAGTCTTTGTGTCCAGGCATTGTGACGGCATCACACAGGTCTATTGCAATACATAAATCATTTTCTTTTCCTTCTGCATCGCCCTATTTTTTTCAAATAAAAGATTTAAATGTTTAATAAATATGCTTACATTCATCTTTATATGTAATACAATCACCAAATAACAAGTTTGTATACTGAGAAATTACTAATAATTACAAAGCTTAGATTTCATTTAACTCAATCTGCATAGGCCGGCATATGGAGGATTGAGTTGCTAGTCTGTTTGAGAGTGAGAGGAGAAATGTATGGGATGTTGGGAAGTGAGAGATAGAAACCCTTCCATCAGCCAGAGATGATTATTTATCTGTAATGGAGCATTACAGTCTAAGCAGGCTTCTCCGCGCTACCATGTTTCCACAGGGTGCTGTAATTGTGTGTGTGTGTGTTTTGTTTGTTTTTGTCTTAAAAAAACAAATTCCTGCTCCAGCACACAGACAAATATAATATTGGATTGGTGGTTAATTGTGTTTTCTTTTTTGCAATAAATCTGAGTTCTCAAATCTTGGAAGATAAGCACTTGTTCTGACATGATTTCACTCATAGTACAAGTGTAAAGAAGGAAAAAAGTGATTTTTAAAATAATCTTTGTCTCAAAATAGTATATATGCACAAACCTTTTCAAACCAAGAATTTGCAATCCTCTTTCATTTTCCTGCCCAGACAGGAAGCTGCCTAAGTGCTTGTGGTTGATTAGTTCTTTTTCAAATGCACATACCAAAGGTATCTTGCCCTTGTTGGCCAGAGGAGCACAACATAATTGCCTTTTCTAGGCAGAAGAAGAGAGTGTATATGCAGGAGTGTCAGGTGGATTTCAAAACAGCAGGGAAGTCAGCAACTTGGAGGAGTGAAAGGATGTCTGGCGTCCTCAGTACACTGCTCTTCTACCACGGATGTCAATAAACATTTGCTACGCTGTATTCCTTAACAAACTAGTTTCAGTGGTATTTACCATTAAGGAAAAGGTATCATACAGATTGATTTAATATTGAATTAGAGCTTGTGCTGTATTTTCTGATGTTTACATATGTATGCATGCTGTAAAATCTCAGACCAGTACGACTATTTTGGTATTTGTTTTCATTGAAACCATTTTAAAAGTTGCCCTTGGGATAACACTGAAACTGAATTTGAATAGAAACTGGCAAACAGAGAAATGAAACCCGTTGGTCTGTTTCAATTGTTTCAACTGAGAAAAATGAAAGAAATGACTCATAAAAACCGGAAGGTACATTGGGAAGAGGGTAAAATATCAGATTTCAAATTCTGACAGCACAATCCTACGCACGTTTACTAAAAATTAAATCCCACTATGTGTTCTGCTTGCCTGTTTTCAAATGGTATTTTTTAACGTGACTATAACTCATGTCTAATTTACTTCAGCAGGACCCTTGCATTTTGTTGGTTCCTTCTGTAACTATTGTAGTCATAGAGTAGGGTCTCATCACAACACAGAATTAGAACAATGAATCCCAGAGCTGTTATAAAGTGATAATTAACTTGCTGCCGTCTTTTTAAATATGAAACTTGGTATTTTTGTCAGTAACTGACTTGATTAGAATCACTTTGCTTATATAATGAGAGACAATGTAGAAATGTAGTACACCCTTTCACCCCAATCTACTACCTAGGAGGTATAAGTGTATAGAAGTTTGCATCTCTAACTGGACAAAGAGCTGCTTGTGCCAACAGGCGCTCCACACACGTTTTCCAAATCTGAACACCTGGGGCTGTGCACCCAGCCCATTTTAGAAAGGTAAAAATCCCTCCAGTTTGGAAAGGTGAATTTATCAACCATTTTCTGCATTCCAACATGATTTTTCAGCAGGAATTTTGCTGTTTTCTGTGTTCACACTGATTACTCTGAAATCATCTTTCTGTGTTTTTGGATGCTTCTCAATATTTATTCCTGTTTCCACTTTATTAAAGGATGCCAACTCTTCTGAACGTGTCCTTGTAGCTATGCGTTGGGGGCTGGTTCCAGCCTGGTTTAAGGAAGCTGACCCATCTAAAATGCAGTATAACACTGCAAATTGTCGGAGTGATACCATGATGGAGAAACTTTCTTACAAGGTTAGTTTTTGTGTAGCCTTCCATTTGAAAATAAACTTTTTTTTTTCCTTTTCCGAAAGTCTGTCTCCTCCTGGGCATGCTATTTACGGTATGTCTTTTGAGCTGTACACAGAAAGTGAAGCTTTTTCCTAGAGGTATTCATAACAGTTGCCTTGCCGCACCAAATGTAAACAATTCTGAACTGCATGCTGTGAACACAGCATCATGATTTTCCTGAAAGGGAAGAGCCCAGCAGGTGATAGCATTTCACATGCTGTGCTTGACAGAGCAGCTTCAAGATAACTGGCTGTTTGGTATCTGTGCAGGTTCGATTAGAGAAGAACATAAGTAATGTTGCTGGTATGGGAGGCTTTGGGAAATACAATAGCAGAAGTGGAAGTCTATGAAAACTCACTGGAAAAACAGTTTGTTCTGAATACTGTCACCTCTTTCCATTTGCATCCCACCAACTTCATGCACACAAATGGAGGGTCTCTATTGGGGGGGAAGCAAAGGGTCATGAAGAAGTAACATGCATTCGACAGAGGAAATGAGAGATCACATTGGAAAGTTAACCCTCCTTGTTTCTCTGTAACTCATTTATTCATTCATTCTGTCAGATTTCTTACCCACCTTTCACCAAAATGTCTCAAGGCAGGTAACAATATAATCATACTATTAGAAAAACAGGTAAACAGTTCCAAACAAAAACAGCTCAGTATAGATTAAACAAAATAGTGGGTCCTCAAAAACCAAATATCCTCACTATCAAAGTCTAGAGTAAAGAAGTATGTATTCAGCATATAGTAAAAGCTACATGATAAAAATGCTAGACACACCTCTGTGAGTTCCACAACAGAGAGGGGCCCACTTCTGACCACCTTTTCCTGCACTTTTGAAGGATGGTGGAACTATCAAGAGAGCCCCTTCTGCCAACCTTAACACCTGGGAGTCTTTTCCTCCAGCAGCACAAGTCATCATCTAACTGTGGAAGAGCCCCCTCAAGGGCGTGTTGCCATCACACAGCAGTTTAGTCGATGTTTGGGAGGGGAAACCTCATTGTTCCTCTGACTTTGTAAATCTCTCATTTTCCAGCCTATAAACACATTCCATACTTCAACACTTCCTTTTTATTTCTGAGCACAGTAAATGCCCTAAAATAGCTAAACCCCTTGACTCAGCATTATGTAGAAGTTGGAATAGGTCATGGATAAGCTTCTCTCAGAGCATGCTAGACAGTGCCTTTTAGCACGTAGATGGGTGTCTTCCTCTGGTCATTAAGTAGCATTCTCAAACACTTGTTCATTAATGTTGGATTCGGGATGCAGGCTTGAACCTTTTTTCAGTTCTCTGAAATTGATCATGGTATTGACCCATCCCAAGAAGAAATCATTTGCTAGAGAGGCGTTGCAAGGCTGTCTTATGTGAAATGATTTCACCAGTGAAAGTGCCTTAGCACTCAGGAAGTGTGAGTCGCATTGGTGCTAGGAATAGAAAAGCTTTCATATGAACGGTTGGTGCATCAGACTCCTGAGAAATTGGAGAATTTGCACCATGCAAATACAAATTTAATTAACAACAACAGAATGCGAGGTGGTATGGTGCTTGTTGGCAGCAAGACTGTTTCTCCCCAGTTTCTCCACCTGCTTCACAGCTCCTTTTGAGAGCCTTTGAATGCAGATCAGCTAGCTTTGTTGCCAAATTCTTCCGTTCCAAAACACAACATTGAACTGCCTCTTACTATGTTGCTGTCACAGTCTGGGCTCTTAAGAGCAGAACTGAGCAAAGTGCACTGGACCCTTTCTTTTCATCCAGTGACATAGCCTTGCTGCAATTGCACATGCTCCCAACTTTTTGTGAGAATTTTGTGTGATGCTCCGATAGTGTGATTCCTGTCAGCTCTTCCATCCTAATTTCTCTGACTACTTCTCGGAACAGGAGCATGGCAAACCTTGGGGATTCCTCCCTATTGCTCTCCTACCTTTTTCTATGTTACAGGTGTGTGTTCCTCTTTTAATAGGTGGCTTTGTTTTCATAAAAATTCAACTTTAGAAATGTATTACATTCGATCCTAAAAATAAGATTTGTCCTCAAATCTTCATGTAGAGGCACAAAATAAGACTCATAAGACCTTGTGGGAAAGTGGCCTAAACACTCATCTACACTTCTGGCAGGGATGAGCAGAGGCTTGTGTAAGGAAGGCCACTTTTGGATACATCTCTGAGATCAGTAAAAGCATCTGTTAGGCTGATAACGCGGGTTAATTAGAAAGGTGTAACAGCTAGAACCAGAGTAGATAAAAATACAAATAAGCACTCTAAAGGGATAGTAAGGATTCTTAAGCATGACTTGTAAGTGGAAAGCTCACAAACACTCATTAAGGAGCAGAATGATAGAGGATAGGGGAATTGTTCCTCACACCTCGTATATGTAGAAATCGTTGCAATAGTATCCCCAAAAAGCACCTGAGCTGCACCAGGAACTAGCACAATTGTAGGACTGTTGCGAGTCACCACCATGTTAGAATCCCTGTTGTGTTAGGAATGTCATTGGGTCAATAAGTGTAGATGTAGTAATTAAATTTCTGTTTCCTTCCAAGGATTGTAGTGAAAACAAATGAGTCTGTCAATTTTGTCAACAGCTCCATGTGAATTCACATTTGCTCTGAAGATCATTTCTTAGAATCCTATGTGATACTGTTTAAGTCATCCCATCCCAAATGTTTGTTTTTAACTATTTGACTTTGCTATTTGCGTGAATTAATATTTCACTTGCTCCTCCTTCCCTACATCTCTCTCTCTCTCTCTCTCTCTCTCTGAAAAGGGGCCTCTGGTAAAAGGCAAACGCTGTGTTGTGCTGGCTGATGGCTACTACGAATGGCAACAACGAAATGGGCAGAAGCAACCCTATTTCATTTACTTCCCCCAGACCGAGGTTAAAAAGGTACAACAGCAATATGTTCATATTTAATGCTGAAGTGCTCATTGGCTCTTTCATTTTCATTTACTTTCCCTCAAACTCTTAACTTGTTTCAGAAGGTTTTGGCTTTATTATTTTGGTCGGACTGCCTTTCCCCATGAAGCAAGGCCACCCGAGGGTAGCTGTTGCTGAAGGTCATATGATTCTGTTCTCCGTTGGCCATGCTGAAAGTTCAGCATAACAGTGTGTCAGAAATGTTCACCTTTTATACATGTAATTTTTATTATTTCATTTCTGAATCTCTTCCCATGAGGCATCCTGAAGCTATTTACAATATTTAAAGTGTTTTTGCATTGCCATTCAATTCAAAATTCCCAGGACAGTTTAAAATAACTGAATTCTTTTAGTTACTAAAAGAGTACAATAGAAAAAGCAATTGCAGCAAAGTGCAGAATACATCGCAGGTTAAACCCATAGGGAGAAATGGGTATTTGCCTTGCACCTCAAAAGAAACAAAAAAGGCAAACCTCCCTAACGTGAGAATACCCCTCTTCCATAGCCACCCAGAGGCAGATTTAGGCGTGTGACCAATTCATTTGCACTGGGCATGGAGTCTCAGGGTTGCCGCAACTTTGATGTAGAATGGAAGGGGGGAGGCACTGAATTTTGGCATTGCACAGGGTGCTGCTGAAATCTGAAACCCCAAGATCTGCCCCTATAGCCACACAACTCACTACAGATCATGAAGGGAACCAGAAGAAGACCTCTGAGAAGATACTGGCAGGTTGAGGTGGGAAATGTGTACTTAAGTAGCCAGGTCCCAAGCTATGCAAGGGTTTAAAGGTAAGCACCATCAGTTTGAATTGTGTGCAGAAATAGACCAGAATCCAGTGGATCTCTTTAAGAACTAATGAGTAGTGGTTACAATTCCTGGTTCCCTGAGGCCTGCTCGTCAGTTAGTAGCCAGGCTGCTTTGTTGTGAACGAAAAGCAGTCCTGAGAGTCTTCAAACACAGCTGCATGTACAACATGATACTGTAGTAAAAGGTTACCAGGGCATGGATAAGTGCAGAAAGTTTGTTTTATCCCAAAGGGGTGCAGCTAGTGTACCAGCTTCAGTGGATGAACAGGCTCCATGCTGTTGTGACCACTTTATCCTCTAGTACAGGGGTAGCAAATGAGGTGTCCTGCAGATGTTTTTGGACTCCAACTCCTATCAATGCCAGCATTGCCAGTGGTCAGGGCTGATGGGAATTATAATTTAGTAAAATATGGAGGGCACCACACTGGCTACTCTGCTCTGGTGACATAGCTAGAGCAATGGACATTTCTAACTAGATCAAAGCACGTTGGGAGCTGACAAGAACACAAGTGGCAGAAGTCTCTAGGGAAATGTCACTGAATGTACTCCCGTTATTGAGCTTACTCTGGTTGAGCGTAGGAAATACTTCTCTGCACCTTTGAATCCTTGGGGTCCTATCTAGAAGAGCTTTTCTGAGTGGCTTAGTGTCTATTCCAGCTTGGCCCACTGGGCGATGTTAGTGACATGTTTGTTAAGCACTTGTTAAGGATGATGTTTCTCATATCTGCCTCAGCCTAGATTCTACTGATTCAGCAGTTCAGTCTATTGATGTGTCCAGAGCACCATCTAGTCTTGGGTTAAGGAATCAATTTCACATATTGAAGTCTGAGGACTTGGAGAAAAGCAGCCTATCAGTGTTTTCTCAGCTTGTGGCCTTAGCTTATTACATCTAGTAGGAGAGGGATAATATGGGTCTAGAAAGTAATAAAATTGCTTGTTATAAAGAGTCCCGTCTGCCTTGAAGGAGGTAGTTGTGATGCCATTCTTAAAGGAACCCTTCTTGGACTCCAATAACTGCAGTAACTATTAGCCAGTTGCAAAGATGCTTATGAAGTGTTGCAATGCAACTCCCGACAATATGGGATGAAAAAGACCCTGTGGATCAATTTTGATTTGGTTTCATGAATGGTTTTGGCACAGAAACAATTTTGGATAACATTCACTGGGAGAAGAACATGCCCACTGAGATTCTTCCGTATTTCTCAGCAGCTTTCAGTACTATGGACCATACTATTATTCTTGATTGGTCTTCTTAGTTGGGGGCAATGTGTTTCTGTCAGGGCCAGCCCACTCATTAAGTGAGGTGAAGCAGCCACCTCAGGCAGCAGAAACCCCCGAGCTGATGCTTGACCTGCCTCTATCTCTGGTGGAAAAGCAACACCAGCATCACCATAAATTGGCACATATGCTGGCACAGCTTCTTCAGTGGTGGAGGCACTGGAAATGTGTGGTGCAGGGACAGGAGGCATGGCAGAATGGCATGGCACTTCCTGCTTTGCCTCAAGTAGCGAAACAGGGCTTGCTGCCCCCAGTTTCCCTGGTTCTGCTTGTAGCTGAAGTGCCAGTTCTAGGACTTCTGGGCAGCAAAATGGCACCTATGCTGTGGGGTCCTGGTGGGCTATTGTAAACATACAACTTGAGAGTGAAATCATGGAAGTGTTGAATTGCTGCCTGGAGGCAGTGATAGTCCTTATGAGGCCGATAGTCCCAATGAGGGCTAACAAATTGAAACTTAATCCTGACAAGATGGTAGTATTGTTGATGGGTGGTTCATCTATCCAGGGAGGTGTATTCAACCTTCTCTGGAAGGGGTTGTGCACTTGATAGATTTATATTTTTAAAAAACACGATTCCTTAACTTTGCAGCTCAGCAAGCCAGATGTGGACGGTGAGGATGAAGATTCAAAGGACAGGAGGTTACTCACCATGGCCGGTATTTTTGATTGTTGGGAGCCCCTTGATGGAGGAGAAACATTGTACAGCTATACCATCATCACAGTAAATGCTTCAAAAGATCTAAGTTCCATCCATCACAGGCAAGGGAGAATAGCTCAATAAGTGTTTGGTGAAAATCATATTGTACAGTGGAACTAGTTGAGAATAAGTCTCAATTCCCATCACTTCTGTGTACCAACTAGTGTGGCATATGATTTTTATATTATATATATATATAAAAAATCACACCTCTATATATAACGTATAACTTTTAAAGGAAGGTCAGAGAAATAAAAAACAACAACCCAAAAAAACCTCCTTTAAAATTGTCCTCTTAGAGAAGAAGATCTGAATAGAAGTTACTTGTTCTGAGTGACAGGTTTTGGCTCATAAAGAGTTTATATTATATTTTGTGGTTGTCATTTGAATTATTACAAAATGGTTACCTGACTTCGTCATTCAGACCTCTTGAAAAATAGGGTCTCTTTTGAATGATTGTGCTGCAAAATTCATGCAGATCTTAGTTGCTGAATTCTCCTTCCTTTATCTCCATCTAATATTAGGAATCTGATTCTTTTTGATGCTTCAACTGTTGTGTCTCCCCCCCCCCCAAAAAAAAACACACACCATAACATGCTGTAGACTAATTTGGGTTATTCTATTCACTGAGATCTGTATTGTTTAACTTGTTTAGAATGCCAGCTGTCTTGGATGGGGATGAGGCAATCAGAAAATGGCTGGATTTTGCAGAAGTACCCACACAAGAAGCTGTTAAGCTTATCCAACCCACAGAAAACCTTGCTTTCCACCCAGTCTCAACCATAGTGAACAATTCCAGAAATAATACACCAGAATGCATTGTACCCATTGAACTGGAGATCAAGAAGGTAAGATTTGGGATTTTAAGGTTTGGGAAAATAGGTAGGGTTATTAGTCTCACGTCATATTTAACTTCAACTAGGGCTACATTCACACCATACACTTAAAGCACCATGATACCAATCCAATCCGAATCACTTTATTGTACTAGCCATTGGCCATGACAGAGCTGAATGAAAAATAAATACAAGCTAACAGGGTGTCGCACCACACTATGATACCACTTTCAACAGTCATGGCTACCCTTAAAGAATTATGGAAACAATAGTTTGATAAGGATGCTGAGAGTTCTTCCCCTCACAGAGCTACAATTCTCAGAGTTGCCTAGGAAGAGGAATTGATTGTTAAAACACTCTGGGTATGGCTCAGGGAGGAGAAATAGGGATCAAAGAACAGCTCTCAGCACCCTTAACAGACTACAGCTACCAAAATCCTTTAGGGGAAGCTGATTGTTTAAAGTAGTATCACAGTGCTTTAAAGGGGTGCTCCAAAAACCATGATGGTAATAGGTAGATTCTCTAAACTACTCTCATCATTCCTAATCAACCTTTACTTCATGATAGTGGTATACTTTTCTAATGGTCCTTGTTCTCTGTCTCCTAGGATACCAAAGTTAGTGCAAGTAGCAAAATAATGATGAACTGGTTAAAAAACAAATCTCCCAAGAAAGAAGATGATTGCGACGGCTTACCAAGATGGTCCAGCCAGTTTATCCAAACCACACCACCTAAAAAGACCAGTTCAAGCTTAATACACCAGTGGCTCAAGAAGGAAGATGGAGAACCTTCTGCAAAGCATCCCAAAATTCAGTGACCTATTGTTACTTGCACTTTATTCTTAAAACACATTTGGCAGTTTCTACTGATTTGAATTTGCGGAGTAGGATTGCAAATATTCTGACTATGTGGGCCTTGACATTTAACACTTTTTCTTGTCTGTAGTACAAACTGGGGTGTGCATTTTATGTACAGTGTTGCTATTCCCCTGCCAACCTTGGGAGAGCAATTGTACTTCAAATATGTGAGACACTTAATATATTTCTCCTCCTAGGAGAGAAACAAAGATTCTGTAAGGCATGTTTCTTGTCCTGGTGTCCATCCAGTACACTTATTGGATTCTTTGGCGAGAACAGAACATCGTTATAACTAAGATCTCCTGTTGCAAAAATAAAAATAACTGTGTTCTTAAAGCATTATAAATATCTTATGTTCATCTTATGTGGCGTGGGGTGTCTCCTTCACATACTTTGTAAGTATGAGCTGTATTAGTGGGAAACTGCTGTGGTGGTATGTCTGTAGCTACTGTTTTAATTATAACTGCCCAAATTTGTGATGAGAAAATGAATAGCAAAAATTCAGTACACTAGCATTGTAGAAGGAATGAGAGTTTGGGCCTATTTTTCTGACATCAGACTTACTCATAGTCGGAATTGTACATGTTTTCATGTTTTAAGCAAGGTTGCCTGTTTCAACAATAAGAGATACTTCTTTTGGTTTAGTTTCTGGCTAGCAGTGTTCTTGGCATATCAAAGGATTATTTTGTAACCTCTCTTTTTAGTACCGTTGAGCTGCTCTGGTACTCTGCTGTGTTGAACAACACCTGCTAAAATTGATCTTGTAAAAGGGACAAAGCACATGCTGTGATGTTTGTGGTCTTAAGTTTTGAATAAGCAGGTGCAAATCTTACTAAAGCTCACTATTTGAGCACAGTTTAGCGGAAGCCAGGCTCTCTGGAAAAACATTCATTGCTTTTATTTAAATAATGGTTGTAAAAAATAAAATGTGTTTCTATCTCGTTATTTTTTTGTGCATTGCCCAATTCCAGCTAATCATCAAAACACTCGTATAGGCTACAGTGTTTACTCAGAAGTAAATCCCACTTACTCCAAGGTAAGTGAGGTTAGGACTGCAGCCTCAGAGGCACTGAACAATATCCCTGTCTTGTCTTGAAGACTGTAACAATGAACATTAGCACATGAATTTGTAAGAATTCTGGCTATGTTAAGAATTAATGCTGTAAGTGTATCATGCTAGCCCATGAGTTTGCAACATTTTGTAAGTTCAGTACAGTGGCACCTCAGGTTACAAACACCTCAGGTTACAAACTCCGCTAACGCGTAGTACTTTGGGTTACAAACTTTGCCCCAGGATGAGAACAGAAATTGTGCGGCAGCAGGAGGCCCTATTAGCGAAAGCGCACCTCAGGTTTAGAACGGTTTCGGGTTAGGAATGGACCTCCGGAACAAATTAAGTTCGTAACCAGTCTTCGACAAAGTCAGACAATTGGTCCATGTAGCTCAGTATGGCCTCCACTGACTAGCTGCCTCTTCCAGGTTTCAGTCAGGGGTCTCTCCTAGCCCCACATGGAGATGCCAGTCATTGGACCTGGAACCCTCTAGATGCAGGGCAGATGCTCTACCTGGGCCTTTTGACACAATGTCTCTGAATGCAGTTCTTATTACCTTGTAAGTAATGCATATGAATGACTTGTGTGTTTAATAATGATACTGCCACAAGCCTGGTGCTCTTTTCTTATGAGGTATGTGATGGAATATGTGTCCATCACAAGCCTCTCCAATTCTTTCAGCTCTGGAAAGCCTCCAGAAGCATGAAGGCAAATTGTCTCTGTTCTAGAGCTTTCTTACAATGTATATCACAGTGCTTTTGAATGTAAGTGTTTTGGAGGATGCCTCAAATTTCTGTACAATTATGTCCAAAGTTGGTCTTCCTACCCATGGGTTGTCCGTTTCAGTAATTTAAGGAAATAATTAACCTAGCTTGCTTAGATTCTTCTTGCTTAACGTCTAGCTGGGCCTAATTTCTGCTGAACCTAGAAACGATTTCACTCTCCCCTGGCCCTAGAAGCGTATCCCTGACTCAGCGGTTTCATCTGCCCCCTAAAGTCCAGTCTGGCAATTACAAGTGTTGGGGCATGCTGGAGACTTAACAAGATTTATTGCAGCAAGCATTTGTGGACTAGAGTCTACTTCAGCAGATGCATATTCAACCGTTTCATCTGGTAAAATGAGACACTGGTCCACAGAAGCTTATGCCATAACAAATCCTGTTAGTCTCTAAGTGCCACAACATTCTACTGTATTTTGCTGCAACAGACTAGCACAGCTATCCCTGTGTGAAGTCGCTGGTCTGGCGGACAATGTTTGATTTAGCATTATTTGCAGCAGGTTGTTTTTTTTTAAACTAACTAGAATAGGAATGCTTGTGATTGGAGCATGGCCTGCTTGGCCCAACATACAGTACATCACAGAACAAGCTTGTTGGCCAGCCTCTTCTAAATACAGACGGCTTTCTCATCAGCCACAAAAACAGTAACAAAACCAGGCCCAGCATAGCAGGCACAATTTGCTGATCTATGAAGGTGGCACAACTCTTACTATAATTCTAACCCCATATAATCTCAACCAAAATCCTTCCAGATGGGTATCCCCCCCTGCCCCCACCCATCGATTTAAACTGGTGTAAACCCTCACATCTTCCCCGGCAGATTTCCTGAGTTAAGGCAGCTCTTTTCATTTCAGGGCAGCACAATATACTGGTTTTAAGAATGCAATGTGACCCTTAAGACACTGACTTCAAATTTCACTTCTATCCATGAACTCCCTACAACTAGGTGGCTTTAGACATGCCACTGTCTCTTAACCTCCCCTGTAAGAACTTAGCAATACTGACTTTTACTAGATTGTTAAATCATACCAGGATAACACATGCAAAGTGCTCTGTGCAAGAAAGGCACTATATAAAATGCTAATTAGTTATTGCTGGATTAGGTTTCCCCAGCTCAGATGTGCCAGTCAAGAAATACTTGATTTGGCCTTTTGACCAAGGTTTGGTTGGGGTTTGGGCACAGGTTTGCCTGCCTGCTGTGGGATAGGCCAGCATCTTTTTTAGGTGTCTTTGCCATAAGGGTACCGCTAATTAGGCTATAGAGAGAAAGCAATACCCAACCGAGAGGATCTATAAATAAATAAGAAATGTCCTCCAGAAGGGCACCCAGATACCGCACAAATAAATGGGAGGAGGCGTGTAATCCTATCATGCTCTTCCTCCTCAGGCCCTGCCTGAGTTAAGTTCCCCTTGTGGAAAAACCAGACGGCCTTAAATGTTTGCCTTTATATTGCGGGTGCTGCATTTGCCCTAGGGCGCGGCAGTCGTGATCCTAAGCTTGGGTTTGCACCTGCGGGTTAGCCTTCAGCTGGGTTTGGGGGGCAGACCAAGTATTTCAAGCAATTCAACTCGGGAGAGAGGGGATTGGGGAAATTCTGCTAACCTTGGCTGCCTTCTCCTTCCTTACCCAGAGGGACGGCTGCTCCAGGTGGCATTATCAGGAGCAAGTGCAGCAGCCGCCCGCCCGCCTCCTCTTTCCCCCGGTGCATCCCTTTGTCACGCCGCGCCAGAGACCCCCCGCGTCTCCCAAAGCTGCTGCTGCTGCACATTAATATGCTTCACCAGCAGCTCTCTTTGCAGGCGGCCAAGCCTGCGCGTCTGTTGCCGCTCCAGCTCCCTCCGAGTCCGAACATGGACGACGCGAGCTCCTATGCAAATCAGGGATCGGAATACCCGCCAATAGCGGCGCGGCTCTGCGCTCGCCCCCGCCAATGGGAAGCCGCCGACAGGCTGGGCTTGGATTTATATCCTCCAGCATCTCGCGCTTGTTATTGTCACTGCAGCTGCGGCTCTCGGGCGGAGCGCTCCGCTTGGCGAGGCGGCGAACGGTGAGGGGAGGGAGGTGACCCCTACGCGCGGCGCTAGCTGGGGGCCGCCGGAGCGCGGCCCGCAACCTGCTCCCTGCCAGTCCGCTCCGGGGTTGGGTTGCAAGGCGGGGTGGCGCGCAGCGGGGAGGGGGCGGAGCTGCTCCGGAACACGCGTCAGGCTCGCAACCTGCGTTCCCACGTTACTTTGCTAACACTCTGTGGTGGCGGTGTTTTTCTCCAGGTCTTTCTCCTCCTCTGCCTGCTTCGCGCCGGGCCTCGGCTTGCAGCCCTTTCAGAGCGCCCCCCTGCCCGCCCCCTCCAGCCCAGCCGCCTGCCCGCGATGTCCGGCCGAGGGAAGTCCGGCGGCAAAGCGCGCGCCAAAGCCAAGTCCCGCTCGTCCCGCGCCGGCCTGCAGTTCCCGGTGGGCCGCGTGCACCGGCTGCTGCGGAAAGGCAACTACGCCGAGCGGGTGGGCGCCGGGGCGCCGGTCTACCTGGCGGCCGTGCTGGAGTACCTGTCGGCCGAGATCTTGGAGCTGGCCGGCAACGCGGCGCGGGACAACAAGAAGACCCGCATCATCCCGCGGCACCTGCAGCTGGCCATCCGCAACGACGAGGAGCTCAACAAGCTGCTGGGCGGGGTGACCATCGCCCAGGGCGGGGTCCTGCCCAACATCCAGGCCGTGCTGCTGCCCAAGAAAACCCAGAGCTCCAAGAAATGAGCCCGGCCCTGTTTCCGAAGGGGAACAACAAAGAATGGGCCGGTGATGTGTCCCCGCCACCCCACCCGCAGGATCCGACCCAGCGGGCACCGGACATTTTCTCCCTTTTCTCTCTGCTTCACTTGGAGCAGCCAGCGCCGGGCAGATCTCTTCCTCTCCGCCTCCTCTGCCTTGGCGCAGCCATCGCTGGGCCGCCTCTGCGCCTCCTCTCCTCGCTCTGGTCCTCCCTGTCCGCCTGGCGCTGCAGCCGCCGGGCTTCCCTCTCGCCCCCGCCAGCCCTCTTTCCTTCCAATGATCTGCACCTCGCTTGGCCCTCCTGCCCTCTTTCAGTCCCAGGGATTGGAGTGGGAAGAGCAGGCTTAAATCATTTTTCTGTGTCGCGAGAAGGGCACGTGCTGCGGGCCTGGTGGCTGCCACCTAGTGCCCTGCAAATTGATTTCTGTATTATTATTTTTCCTCTCTCTCTTCTCATTCTCCCTCCCATCCCCATGATTTATCCCCTAATCTACTACTCTGAAGCTGCTTATACCTGCAGCATCTGTGCAATTAGCTTTTCTTTTCCCTCCCCCTCCCTCCCTTAAAGCCACTATTAATTTTTCGGGAAAGGGGATTTGGAAAGAAAGGACAGTTTTGGAACTAGAAGAATGATTTGTGCATCTTGTTTTTCTTGCATTGGGACTAACTGGAAGAACGGAAGTCGTGAAGCAAGGTGGAAGCTGCAAGCCTGCCCTAGGAAGGCAAGGGACTTGGCAGTGTGCCACCATTTGTGACCATGGAGGCTTTCTGCATCCTGTCTGTGCACCTGTCGGGGAGGGAGGATGAAGGCAGAGCCCCTCCATTCATTACTGTTCTGCACAAATATTCCGTCTACTCTCTTAAAACTGCTCTGTCACGAAGCTCAATACAGTGATGGATGGATCTATCTACCTGTTGTTGCTGCACATCCCCATTCAATGTGATCACAAACTTAATAAAATGTTGGAGGGGGGAGGGGAGAAAAGGAAGCTGCCAGAAAAAATCGTAATGTGAAAAGAGCCACTACTCTTGTCGAGAGAAATATTCATCTCTTCAAGTGCTAAGCTTTTTTTCTCCCCCTTCCTTGTTTGCTTTATGATGAGGTATTGTGTCACTGTATTTGTACTCCATTCCTAATTGTGTGCTCGTGTTAAATTTTGATTTTATTGTTGCAAACCTTTTTTAAAGAAAGGGGGAATCTAGTTTATGAAGTTAACAACCTTGGGCTGGAGGCAAACAGTAGTGTGTGTGTATGAGAGAGAGAGAGAGAGAGAGAGAGAGAGGAAGGTTATTGGACAGTGTCTTCAGTTTCCTAAGGTATACACATCTTGTCCTACTGTCACTTCTGGCCAGACATGCTTGGGGTAGGGTTTTGAATGACGTGAATCATTTGGGCCAGACACAAAAGTGAGATGAGTGCACAGGCCAAGAACAGTAATTGTCTTTCAGACCAACTCTTCAGAGAGGGAAGGCTCCTATTATCTGTCTCTAGCTTTGATTGGTGCTGCATTCAGATCTTCTGAATGCGCTTAGCAGCTTAGCTGGAACCTCATTTTAAGCAAGAGTTCTTGGATTTAGGTCGTATTTTTGTCCTGTTGACGTCAGCAGAGCTAAAATCAAAAGTATTTTAGTATAATGGCTTTTGTGTTTTTTCAGCCTAAGTGATGGTAGGTCTGGAGGTGCCTGAAGCTTCCTTGAGACAGAAGCAATTACGTTGTGTTGTCTGTTCTGTCCTCCTCCCACCCCCATTCCCTTTTGGATTATTAATTCTGTTCTAGACCTTTCCCCAACGATGGAGGTTTGGCATTCTGTATCTTTGTTTTGCACTTTAAAACTATACACAGTTTTTTCCCTGTTCAGAATTTCACGCCTGGTGCATAAAATAGAGTGCAATTGTGGCATCTGTTTAATTGTAATCCTCAATGGATTAATTTTTGGGATTTGGGTTTTTCTAGGGGAAAAAACTGAATTTATACTAGAGTAAAATATCTAGTTAATGTGTTGGTTTACTAAATTGGTGTTTGGGTAACGTATGAGCATGGAAGATGGCCTAGCCAGTCCTGTGGTGCATAGTAGCTATGGTACTCTAGAGATGGTATCGGAGCCAAATCTTGCTTGCTTGCCTAGGTGAAAAGTTTATAGAACCACGTGCATGCAGCAGTGTCTAGGCTATTGAGCAAGTAGAACTTGTAATATTTATGGGCAACTGTGTATGTGCTGTCAAGTAGCATGTGTTCAACCTATCAAGTGAGGTGTAAATCTGTGGATGAAGTATTGTCTTGCTCTGGTTCGACTAATAACGCATAGGTTAGTGGAACTTGGATGCTTTAATACCTGGGTAATGAAGGTGGTTTGTTCACTCCTTAGTGATACCTAAGAGGCAGAACCTTGATCTGCTCCTGTCTGATTTGTCTTGCCTATCTCCCACTGCAGACCCAGGAAAAAAAGACCCATTGTTTCTAAGTTGCTATCTCATTCCTCTGGCACTGGACCAGTGTAAGGCTCTTGCTTTCTTCTAGAATGAACATGGATTGCATAATTGTGGGGAAGAGATTGTTTAAATGCAAATAACTACTGAAAAATAGGAAATGAGAGTTTGTGTTTTTCTGTCTTTTATTATTTAAAGATCAGTATTTTGTGTTCTGTCAAAAGACTGCTTTGTATTTATTAGAAAATGCAGAACTTGTGATACTGGAAAAGTGCAAAACCAATATTCTTATTAAACCGATTCAGTCTTGAATGCACGTCAAAGATGTCTCTTGTCGACGCATCACTTAATTAGCTGTTTGGGGGTTACTGAATCCATGGAAGTTTTTTTGGTGGTTTGAGGTCTGTAATGTGCATTTATGCCCTACTGTCCTGAAAATACTGCTGGAAGAAAGGGAAGGTGGGCAGTGGAAGGTCAAAGGTTTGGTCTAGTAACTCTGACTTGGCTGCAGTCTGAGCCATCTGTCTTTCAGCTCCCATGTTCCCTCTTTCTATCTAATAGCAAATTAAATGGTGTTGATTAATAAATGGGAAATTAATGTCTGTATCAGATCTTAAAGCCCATTTTGCCCAAAGTATCCCTTCTGTGGTCCTGGCAGTGGAGCCCATTTTTAAAATATTTATCTGACTTGCACAACCAAATGCCTCATATCTTCCTCACTTCTCTGGCACCCAAATGACACCCTGATCCCAAGATTCCCCTGCATGCAGAGAACTCTGCACAACCCAAGGTTTCCCATTAACTTACATTAGAAGTGCACTGGGTTATTCCTGACATCAGTGCAACCCATGCTCTATTAATCTGTGTTAGAACTCGTCAAGCATTTATTTGGTGGTGCCCATTCAAAGTTGACATGACTTGCTTCCGAAAAGTGCTAGCAACAGAGTATAAAGTCCTGAGGAAGCCAGTTCAGTTAGATGCAGTATTCAAAGTAAATGGAGACAGGATTAAGCTGTGCGGTGCATTTCTTGCTGGCAGAACTTGCATTGTGCTCTCATGTATTCTCTGTTCAGAATTAATGAAATCTGTTTAGCAATTAACAATTATAACCTTCCTAAGCCCTCATCACATGGCCCCTTGGTATATTTTACTTTTAACTGTGTTTTAAATGTAAAGCTGAAGGGAAGAGAACATGATTAAATCAACAGATGGTAAAAAGTAATATTAGAAAGGGATGTCAGTTCTACAAAGGGGGCTTCGCTGTGAAGAGCTTAGGGTCCCATATGTGAGCATCTAAAAGCCTGCAGCCTCTCTCCCCCTCCCTTTAGTACCTTTCTACCATCTGTTTATGTCAATGGGTAGAGCTGGCGTGTGGGGTTGTGAAAACATAAATGACACTAAAAGGAAATATTGCTCTTGTCCAGAAATGGCATTCCTGACAATAGCAGGTAGCTTGCTCTTCTATCTGTGGGAGTCTATAGTTCAGTTTGCAAGTAACACTAAGCCAAACCATGAATGTATTGATGTCCAGACTGCCAGAGAGGAGAGATTGTGGCTACTTTGTTCTTCCTCTGAGCTAAGCTGTGATTTAGTTTAGCATATTATCCAAACCCAGACTTGTAGTTTGCCTTGCTACAGACAAACGAGGAACTGTAAACCAAAAGGAAGCCTTGGAGTTTACTGGAGCAAGACAAGCCATGAGCCTGGCCTGCATTGGGATGACATGCTAAGCTAAACCATGACTTTGCTCACAGGGGCAGGAGCTAAGTGGCTATGATCTCCAGGAATCCCGATGGTCTGGCTTAGCATGGTGTATGAACTGTGTCTGTATAGTGCTTAAATTAGTGGCACAAATGTGAGCTTTTCTGCCCTGTCATAAGTGTCACCATTAACTCTTCCCTTTAATGCAGATGGAAATGAATGAATGGTGGAAACTAGATTCAGGAAGAGAATGCAGGTGGCAAAGTGTGTGGAAAAGCTTAGAAGTGACTTAAAAGCCGCAGCCTTTATATCCATTTTGGAAGATAACTTTGGATTGAGGGTGAAGACAGGAAGTCTTGGTGATCGGTCAATTCAATTGTACAGTATTGCTTAGAAACATAAGTCATTGCAATATATAAGGATCTTGGTGAACAGCATTAATAGCCACTCTACAGAGGACCAAAAAATAAAAATTTATTCTAAGTTTATTAGATTCCCAATAGTGAACTGAACAGCCGTCTTTAACAAACTGGGGATATGCATTTAAAAGGCCTTCCACCCATACTATAGAATACTGTTGAAATCTGATGTGAGCCGCAGCAGGTAGGTCAGGACCAGTACTGTGTTGCCACACGATGCCTCTCAACACATTATTTAATATAGCACTTGGATTGAAAAATGTGCTTCTATAATCCTTAAAACAGTTTAAGGTAGTGGACACAGAGCTTGTGTAAAAGGAATGAGAGATCTTCAACATAAAAAATGTCTCCAAACTCCCAGCGGACTCTGCTACCTGCTACTCTTCTGTTTGAACCTGTAGCCTGAGAGCCTTGCAAATTATAGAAGGGAGTGCTGTGGTTTTTCCCCTCTGCCTATTTTTCACGTGCCTGTTTCTGCTTCTTGGAAATATCCTTGCAGTGAATGAGGGTAATCATGGCTCCTTTTGGAAAAGGTGAAGTCATTTAATGTTTCCCTTCTCTTGGAGAAACATACCATGCTGCTACAGTGGTGGTTGTAGCTACCTGCACTTAGATATAACAGGGGTAGCCAGAGTGGGGCCCTCCAGGTGTTGAACTACAACTTCCATCAGCCCCAGCCAGTAGTTCCAAGGTAATGGATGGTGGGAGTTGTAGTTCAACAGCTGTAGCACATGGTGTTCTCCCCCCCCCCCCGTGTACAAAGCCCATAGCTTAAGTGTGGCTTAGTTGGATGCTGCTGGTTAAAGCTTGAAAAAGTTGAACTGTAAGAAATGTGAAAATACCAGTTCACAAAAGTGAAAGTATCTCCATGCATGATTTGAATAAAGTCTATCAATATAGTTTGCAGGGGGGTGCCTTGCTCCTTTATGTGCATTGGGTTGTGAAGCTGGGAGAATATCTTAACATCCTGTCTTCTTAAGTAGTTTATCAAGATAGAGGTTTTTCCTGAAGTGCCAAAATCTGGCCCACTGCAGTTAGTTCTAGGCCACAACTCAGGCTATATTTATTATAAGGATCTTTCTATGCCACTAGTTTTATCTGGACATTTAGAATAGTATTATCACCCTTTTTGTACAATTTGGATACCCCTTACAGCGGCACACTTGCTATGTATTATTACATTCTTCAGAACTATATGGTGGTGGTTATATTTGCATGATAGTGAGTTCTGGCACCTATTAGGGACCATTTCATGGTGGGTGATACATTCTCTTACCCTCCCCCTTATTTGTAAACCTGAACTGTGTGCTGTGTGTTTTATTTTATGTAGAGGATTCCTTGTGGACAAGTGCAAAGATTAAAAGTGTAGGAGAAAGTCAGGCTGCTCCTTCTACAGGCTTGGTCTTAGTTCCTGATCCTAATGTGCTCAACTCTTGGAGCTCCTTTAAGTGTTCTCCAAGGGGCTGAAAGTTAGACCATAATTTAATATGTGGGGTGACATTTGTAGTTACAAGGTTTGTATTAGCAGGGCCCCACTCTACTGCACCGTTTCTGCCACCCTAAGCAGGTGCCCTTCAATTCCCTTAAGGTTATATACTTCCCTACCTGAGTAGCCCCATGGCAAGATCCTGCAAAAGCAGGGCTGGGGCTAGCCCAGCTTCCCTCTCTCCCAGGCAATATTCTCCCTAGACGACCTTTCCCCTATCCCAGATGGCACCGGGGTACCAGCCTCTGCCGTTCATTTCCCACTTTCACCTCTTCGTTTGCTGCGACTGCCCCTTCATATCGCCGCCACTGACAGGTAGCGAGCCGCGGAAGGTGCAGCAGTGAAGTCCCTTTTCCAGCTCTGGGGTGGAGCTCTTGTTTTTCTTGCAGTGCAAAGCGGGCCACTGGCAGGAAGGGTGGGTGAATATGCAACTACCGCCCAGCATCATATGGGATAGTTAAGAGCAGCACTGACTATATATATAGTCACATATAGTTTTTAGCTTAGGTAGTGAGCTACACTGCAGGGCTGTTGTAAGCCACTCCCGCCCCTTACGCTGGATAAACGAGAGGGCGGGTGGCAGAATGCAGCGGTAGCAGCTCCGGAGAGACGATCAATTCACGACTTAGTTGAGCACTTTGGTGCCGCCTCCCCCCTTTCAACCTGCTGTCTGCGAAAGGAGTGACGCTACCGGTGCAGCCGAATGGCTTGACGTAACCGCCCCAGCCAGCCAACCAGCGGGCGTTTCCCCACTCGTGCGCACTGGCGCCCGATGACGTAATCCCCCATGTACGCAAAGGCTAGGCTCGCCCCCTAGAGGCTTCTTTTTAGCAAGGTGCATGTGCGGGGTTTTGGAGGGGAGGAACCGCCAAACCAAAGGATTGCCTCCTCCCTGGAACGTCAGGTCCGGCAGCCGGACTCCGGCTCGGATTTTTATGTGGACGACGACCTCCAACTTGCAATACCTACTACGATATGGGTGAAAAGTGACCAAGGGCAGAGTTTTTGATAACAGGGCAATGCAATGCCTGCCGGCCTTTGCAGAAAATGGAGCTCAAATCAGAGAGGAAAGAGCTCGTTTGAAATGATTGACACGCCCACCTCCGGAAAACTCCACACCGGCAGAAAATTAAGCGGGTGGAATGCGCATCCTTCCCCCCCCCCCCGCACAAGCTACAGCCCCCCCCCCGCCTGGTACCCAGCCTCCTCCACCCTATAGCCGCACCCCCATTATCTCTGGTTATTCCGACTAGGGCCACCTTTTTCCTCCTTCAGCGCGTGTCAATTCTAACGCCCCCATTTCCCACCCTCCCTCGCCATTTTCATTTGCCTCTTGCACACTTAAAACACACGGAGGAAGCAGCGAGTGAAAAAAAGCATTTTAAACGATTTATTGAACAAAAAAAACCAAAAAACACAAGTGCGGAGGGGAAAGGCTACCGAAGGCAAGACACCATTGAAGGCAGTATGATGATCCTCCACGAGAGGAGGGAGATCCCCTCCGATCCCCACCTTCCCTAGAACTGAGCATCTACGCATCCCGCCCGGTAATGGCTGTGCAGGCCTCTCAAAGGCAAAAACGAAATAAAAAAAAGCACCCCGCCACAATCCCACTTGGTCCCAACCGCTCCCCATTTCTCCCCTCCCTCCTTGCATCCCGAGAAGCGGCTTTTTAAAGGGAAAAGCCCAGACGCCCTTGCAAAGCCGTTGCCATGGCGCCGCAGCGGCATCCGAGGGGCGGCCACGACGGGGAAACTTTCGGAAGGCAGCCAAAACGCCCCCGTGAGCATGGAGAACCAGGGGCAAGCAGGGAAGCGGCACCGCCTATCCTCCATATTTTTCGGGGGAGGGGGGCAGGAAAAAATAAACTATTCCAAATTAAAAAACAAAAGAACCCCGCACAAGCCCTCAAGTCATTCCCCCCTTTATTAAAAAAATAAAATAAAGGGCTGGGGCGAATAACGTATTCCTCTCCCCTGCAAGGAACCGGCGGCTATGAAGAAAAGGTGCGCCTCCAACCCACGCCCACCCCTCACCCCCCAAAAAAAAGAAAGCTACAGAAACGAAACCGGGTAACATGGCTGTGCTGAGAGCAATAAGTCACAATGTCTGGAGGCTCCACAAGTCCAGGGCCCCCTGCCCTCTCCATCTGCGCCCCATTCATTTCCTGCTCTTGAGCGCCTTGGGCTTGGCCGTCTTCTTCACCTTCTTGGCGCTGGGCGAGGCGGCCGTCTTCTTGGCGGCCTTCTTGGCTTTCACCTTGTCCTTCTTGGCGGCGGCCCCGCCGGCGCCTTTCTTGTGCGACTTCTTCTCCAGCTTTTTGCTCTTGGCCACGGGCTTCTTCTCGACCTTGCGCGACGCGGGCACGGCCACCGCCTTCTTGTGCGACTTGGCGTGCGAGGCGCCCCCGCCTCCTGCTCCGGCGCCCCCTTCTCCGCCCTCCAGCTTCTTCCTGTTGAGCTTGAAGGAGCCGTTGGCGCCCGTGCCCTTCACCTGCAGCAAGGTGTCGTTCTGCACCAGCGCCTTGATGGAGTACTTGAGGTAGGTGCGCCCGTTCTGCTGGTCGAACCAGGCCACTTTCTTGGCTTCGTTGTAGATCTTGGCCAGCGAAGAGCCGTTGCGCTCGCCCAGCTTGCGGATCGCCTCCACCACCAGCTGGCTGTACTTGCCCGGCTGGTTCTTCTTCTTGCTATTTTTCTTCTTCTTGGAGGGCGACAACACCGACCCGCCGCCGCCTTTGGCTTTCTTGGCGGCGCCTTTCTTCTCCGGAGCCAGAGGCGCCTCTTCCGCCTCGGCCAGGGGCAGGTCGGCTTCTTCCAGCTCAACAGACATGCTGGATAAAGCGGGACGGCGCTCTCCTCAAGAGAAAAAGACCAGGCTCGTGTGCGCGCTCAGTTTGCACAGCTCGCCTCTGCTCCGCCCGAGAGAAAGCCGTCTGCCTGGGCGGGCTCCGCCACAGCTCTTTATATGCGCCAGGAGCGGACCACGTTGAGAACAACAACAGGCAGCGAGGAGGCCGGCTCCAAGTTGTGCTTTTTGTGGCCCCTTCGGCGAGCTCTCCCGCCCGCGTCCGGCGGCCTAGGGTCGGGCTGCCGGCGCCAGCGGCTGCTCCCGACGGTGCCTGACGGAGCTGCCTGGGCGCCGCAGCCTCCCGGGGCTGGGAAAGGTTCCCTGGAGGCGATTTTAAGGGCGCACCCTATGCTGGGGGAAGGCAGAGGATGGGGGCGCCCTGTATGGAAGGCTCTGGGGGCCCCCGAGGGATCCGCACGGCACGGCCAACGTGCGGGCCCGGTAGAGAAGAGGGCGCCGCGTGCCGCTGGCCAGTCGTGGGGCGCCGGCGACCCTCGGGGGGGTGACTAGCCCAGGGTTAATTTGTTGCAACTAACACACTGGACGCCCTCACGTGGTCGGCTGCAGCAGCAACGGAGCTGTGGAGCTCATTCCAGGGGGGTCCCCGCCCGATCTGGAGGGGCCGTGACTCAAGGGGTTGCGGGGCTCAGAGAGGGCAGGATTTGGCCGCCCAGGGATCCTCGGTTGTAGGGCGGCAGCACCTTCCAGTTTGGGCTAGAGGGGGTTGCAAGCCCTCCCCCTACCACGCAGGCACTCCCGACGGAGGCGCGTTTAGTCTCTAGTATGAAGTGGTATGGAAGGGCAAAGGGGCGCTGCTATCTGTGCTGCTTTTGGGGGGCGAGGAGGCGCGAAGTATATTTACCATAGGAAATGCCCAAATTGGTGAAACAACCGATGAAGCGAAGGTCGGGGGGGGGATTCTTGAACAACCAGGTGGAGGAGCCTGCAGAGAAGGCGTTGGGTGCCCACTCACTTTATTGCTTTTGAGTTTGTATATATTTATATTTGCGAGTTCATTATATCAGCCTTGGTAACTGCTGTTAGATGGGGTTGGGGTGGCCATGTCTCAACTTGGGCTTCGTGCGGGGAAATGAATATGGAGGATGTTTTCAGGATCTTGCCACTTGTCTTTAAAGACACGGGTAACATTGCAAGGCACCCGGAGATAAGAGGGTATGTGAAGTCTAGCCACGAGAAGTCTCTCCGGGCTACTCAGCACCCCACTTCGAGCTACCCAGAGAGGGGGCGGCGCCCTTTAGTTTCTGGTTAAAAGAAAGCGATAATCGGAGGCGTGCAAAACGGGGAGAAGATCAGCGCCGCGGGGTGGGGGCGGTTTGGTGCAGCGGCTCCTTTTCAGCCAAGGCGCACCTTGGTTTTTTCCCCCCTTTTCCGGATTTGATTGGAAACAGAACGGGTGGCAAAGGACACTTCCTTCGGGGAGCAGCTACTGGCGGCAGGAGGCATCTTGCTCCGCACGCGGGATGCCATGGATTTATCCCGCCTGCCAAGTCTCCTTCCCGCCCCCCAATTTGGACAGAATTTAAATTCCCTTTTACCCACGTTAGCTTATAAGCTATCTGAGAGGGCGCCCGATCCGGACGCATTTAAATAAGGGGGGGGGCCGCATATGCTCCCCCATAGGAAGGGGGCTGGCAGGGAAAGGGGGGGCGGGGCGGCACCACCTCTGCTTTAGAAGTGCAGACAGCCCTAGCCAGTGTTGCCAAGAGCACTGTGTAAAATGTGTGTGTGTGTGTAGGAGGGGGACGTTTCTTTTTATATTGGGGGGTGGGGAGAGAGATCTTCATGCAGGGAAGAAAACGAAAGCAACCCAGCGCGGTTACTGAAGGCAAGGGAGCTTTTTAGCCACGGAATCCGCCTACTCCATCAAAGCCTCTTCTCTGCTGCCACCTTTTAAAGCTGCTTCACGATCGCTCTGGGAGGGAGAGAAGCAGGCGCGTTACACCCACTTTCAACTGCATCCTCCTACGCAGGAAAAGTTACCCCCACCTTCCTTTGCCTTGAATCTGATTTGCTTCTTATGCCAAAAGGGAAAGGGGGGAGGGGAGGCAATTCAAACCCTCGAGCTCCGCAGCTTGCTTTCTCGCTCCCCCTCCCACTTTCGATAAATCTGACACCCGTCCTCCTCCTCCTCCTCCCATGTCTTATTATTTTCTCCGCCATTTCGCTCGCCCTGCCTCCCTCTTGCACGGCTTTAAAAAACAGCAGTTCTGTGCAGGAGGTAAAAACCGCGCTCTGGGGAAGAGCCCACCCCGTAGACGTCTTGCAAAGCATGTTGGGATGAGGTGGACCTCGGTTTACCACACAGCCTCTTCTGCTCTTAAGCAAAGGATCGCTTTTAAACCCATTGGTTATGCCTTAAAAGAGCCAGAGGTTTCTATGTAGATGTAAAAAAGCACGTTGGTGAACCGTGGGGATTTTATTTTTAAAACCTGCAAAGCTGAGACCATATCACCACACTGCTTCTCATCTAACTTTTGTTTGAGAAGCAGAGTTCAAATCCCCATGCATCCAGGTAACTACCGACTGGTCAGTTTGACATTGATACCAGGACATTGATACTAGAACAGATAATTAAACCATCCGTCTGTAAGCACTTAGAAAGGGAAAAACCCAGCATGGGTTTCTCAAAAACATGTCATGCCAGACAAATCTTATTTCTTTTTTTTTATGGAGTTACAAGCTTGATGCATCAGGGGAATACTGTGGACATGGTGTATCTTGATTTCAGAAAGGCTTTTGACAAAGTCCCCCATGATGTGGAGAAGCTGCTAAAGTGTAGGCTAGACATGGTAACTGTTAGATGGATTTGTAGCTCCTTGACTCACCGAACCCAGAGTGCTCACTAATGGTTCCTTGTCTCTTGGAAAAGTGACAAGTGGGATGCCACAGGGTTCTGTCCTGTGCCTGTTGCTGTTCAACATCTTTATAAATGACTTGGACAAATCAAGGATAAGATAATCCAATTTGCAGATGACATGAAACTGGGAGTGGTAGCTAATGCTGCAGAAGACAGAATCAGGATTCAGTATGATCTTAACAGATTGGCGAACTAGACCTAAACTAATAAAATGAAATTCAATAGAGACAAATGTAAGGAATAAACTTAGGCACGAATAACCAGTTGCAAACATAAGATGGGGAACACCTGGCTTGCCAGTAGTACATGTGAAAAGGATCTTAGGACCACAAGCTTAACATGAGTCAACAGTGTGATGTATCAGCAAAAAAAATAATGCTACTCTAGGCTGCATCAACAGTAATGTCCCAGTCAAGGGAAGCAGTAGTTCTGCTCTGTTCTGCCTTGGTTGGATTACACCTAGAGTACTGCATCCAGTTCTGGGCACCACAATTTAAGAAGGATGTTGACAAGTTGGAACGTGTTCAGAGGAGGGCGACCAAGATTATCAAAGGTCTGGAAACCAAGCCTCGACAGCCTTACAAAACTGAATTCTGCACTTTTCCCCAGGCTCTGATGGAATCACAGTATACACACATCCCCAATAATAGGGAGTACAGTGTAAAATATGGAAATGCTAAAGAGCATCAGCCTAGAGGTTGGCCAAATTTCCACATGGAACCCAGTAGAGAAAAGGGAGTGTTAATAAACAAGCTAAAGAATTACCAACCCAGTGTGGTGTACTGGTTAGGAGCGGTAGTCTTGTAATCTGGGGAACCGGGTTCGCTTCCCTGCTCCTCCACATGCAGCTGCTGGGTGACCTTGGGCTAGTCACACTTCTTTGAAGTCTCTCAGCCCCACTCACCTCACAGAGTGCTTGTTGTGGGGGAGGAAGGGAAAGGAGAATGTTAGCCGCTTTGAGACTCCTTCGGGTAGTGATAACATGGGATATCAAATCCAAACTCCTCTTCTTCTGACCAAGGCAATAGAGTAGGCCTGTTACTTCCCTTGAATGGCTTCCATAACTTCCTAGCCCTTCTTATTACATGTGTTAAAGATGCACAGCACTCAGAAGTTTTAATAAATTTTATTCCAAACTGCTTTGGGGCTAGTGGCATTGGTGATTTGGAATACATGGTCAATCTAAGAGTTTACCGCTCTGTCAATGCATTATTAGCTCCTGCTTTTGCCTTTTTGAACCATAGCAGCTTTGCATGTGTGCGGAATTGACAGAGGACATGCCCAGTTGCCATGCATCGCAAGCCTTGTTAGAACCCAGAAAAAAAAAAATTCAGTTGATATGCAGGATATCATTATCTACTACACTCCTATGTCCTATACAGGACATTGCATTCCCCCAAACAGGCAGACTCCCAAGAAAAAAGCTAACCTATTTTGTCTAGTCTTCCAACTTCCAAAAGATTCTAGCTGATATTTAAGGATACTCAAGTGACATCATTATGGGGAAGGCTATAGAAAATCCAAATTGTTCTATGCCTAGGAGAAAGGAATTCATTATAGACCAGTTACTAGAAATGAAATCATTAATATGAACTTTTCATTGAATCAGCTGGTCCAAAACAGCTTTTGATCTAATAAAAGGAATCAGTTGGGGGGAGCCCTTTTTGATTATTACCTCTGTACCGCCACCAACTTCCACCCTGTGGTTTTTTTTGGGGGGGGGGGCTTTGAATCAGCAAAACTCTCTTCTGTTAAGAGATGCCTCTGCTGGACCAGAAACCCTTCCCTGGGGTCCAACCCACTGATGCTAATTCAAGTCATCACAGAGCAAATATGAGGTTTTCTAATGAGGGTCCATCAATATGCTTTTGAAAGAATGTAGATCGAAGACAGTGATCAGACCATTCCAATTTCTACAGAACTATGGTATAAGTGAGAGCAGGGTCCAAAGCAAAATAGCCACTCCAAGTTCAGCAGCATTTTCTAACTATACTACAATGGCAACAGCCATTCCCTGTATCACAGCAGAAGTTTCCTGAAGGTATATTGGAGGGCAGCTGTCAATGGTTTAAAATCCTAAAGTGAAGACTTGTTGCCATGACAATTTTATAATTCGCAAGCATTCTTGGTGTTCACAACACAGAAATTAATAGTGGGCTCTGCTATGACATTTTCAGTTCCTCCTGGGTTGTTTTGATTTGTCAGCCCTGGGAGGCCTAATGTTACAAGATGCGGTTTTGAACAAGTCATGCTTTTCAAGTGGCAATTTAGTTTGATCAGTGAAGTACGCTTGAAGATACTGAAGCAGCTGGCTACACTGAAACCTGCAACGGCAGAAAAGGCTGTGCCATCGCAGCGCAGCTATGAAGTAAATCAGCTGCAAAACTCTTTTGGAAGACAAAGAGAACATTTCTGAGAAGAAACCATAGACCATGAAAAAGGCAAAGAAATTTAGAGGAGCCCAAACCATATTGCAACAACCATAGCACATATCCATTTTGTGCCATTCATGTACCATATAGCCATGGGTGGATGTTTTGACAAGTGAAAGAAACTAGCTGCACAGGCAGAACAAGCGTACAGCAATCTGCACTGAAAAAAACAGTTCTCGATCTACCTTGTCAAAGGCATAAAGGTGGGACATTGCAACAATCCTTCTGACAATAACCATACCAGAAGGCCTGTGCATACATGGTAACAGAAGAGGTTACATTATATACTGGCCTAGATCATCCAATTATTCCTGGCATTGGAGGTGAGCACCATCACTGAATGCCCGGAGGATAAAGAACAGCAGCAGCTCCTTGAGAAATGTTCTAAGCCTTTCCCGCTATAGAAGAATTTTACTCTGAAATACTACCAATTAACTGTGTTTGCTTTCTAGAGCTCAAGGCTTTTTGAAAATCACATTGACCTCATACACAACCCACTACCATGAATGCATGGTTTCAGCATTGCCGATGTTCAGAGAAGCAGAAGTGCTCAGTATTTTTATCCATGTTTAATTTTGGAGGGATACTCCACACATGAGATGCCTTGAATCTAACGCTTTCATGAGACATCTATATGGCTAGTGGCCTATATAGTGGTAAGGTTTTGGAGCCAGCTATTGCATTAAAACAATCCGTCCTACATTGTCCAGCAAGGATTTGACCCCATTTCTGTTAAACAACATATACAAACTACAGGAACTAAATATCTGTTCCTTCTGATATGGAACAAGAAACTGCAGTACAACAATGAGAGCTCTATTGTTCTCCAGGCAATTAGTTAGCTATACAAGACAATGGCCCAGTTTGCACTCAGTGCTAAGCCAAACCATGGCTTAGCACAAATATGCAGGTGTGTGGGTTCCTGGGATGTAGAATGCAAACACTGTGCTCCTTCCCTGGTCCTGCTGTGCTACATAGGAATAAGTCAGGGTTTAGCATTGTATGAACCTGTGGTTGTGGTTGGTTTCTGCTCAAGCCAAGAACAACAAACCTCGAAAATGGGCTCAGTTGCAATGCCAAACCTTGGCATAGTTCTGGGTAGCTGGCAGTAACAGGACAAGGCGTTTGGGAGATGGCTTTCAGCAGAATTTTCACTCCAGGAACGCATTTGCTTATTCATGTTAAGCCATGGTTTGGCTTAGCTTACATGCAAACAAGGTCAAAGTCAAGCCACAGAAACTATCCATATAGCTCATGATGAGAATTAGCATGGTAAGTCTGAGCATGTTAATGTTTGCTGTCACAACTTTTCCCTAACAAGAATTAAAAATATTAAAGCAGCACAGCTTTACTTCCTCGCTGTTGCAAGCAGTAGCTGAGATTTCTGCTTCATTCTACCCTTTCCCTGGCTGGCTAAGGTTATGCTAAGGGGAAGTAATAGAACAGTTAAAAGTGGGCAGTGGACAAGAAGAGATTAAAATTAGCTCAGGAGCTTCAGTTTCAGTAAGGTGATAAAAATAGAAACAGGAGCAAGAAGTTTTGTTCTTGTTAAGTTTATTGGCATGTTTCTTTACAGAAGAGCTCTGCCTACATACTAGAATGTAGACCTCTGGGAAAAACAGTAGAAGGGCTCCATTTAAGAAAGCTACAAATGCAAGAACAAGGAGAGGGCAGAACAAAGTTGCCAAGTTTCCATCCAGAAAATCCAGACTAGTGACAGTAAGAGAGAAAGGGGAAGGTGCTCTTAGTCACCAAGAATGACCATCACAACCCATATGGAGATTGTTCTACAAGACAGACATGTTAGATTCCTCTTTACATTTGCAGAATTAATCATGAAGGGTGGTGGTGGTGGTGGTGGTAAAAGGCAAACAAAGTGATCATTCTGAAAGCTGTATTTAATTTTTCTTTTTAAGTCCAATAATCCAGTGTGCAAGGTTATGCAAATCATCCTTTGAAGATTTAGCTACAAAGAAGCCAGACAATATTTTTCCAGAAGATGAAGCTTTTTGGCTCTTAAAATCAATAAAAATGTTTACATAATTCTTGCTTCTACTGTACAGAATACTGCCTCTATCCGGACTTGTGTTGCTAGCACACGGCATTCCACAAGTGTCCTGTTCACTTCCTAAACAACCTGTGTTTCAGTACTTAAACATGTAATTCAAGAATTTTACACTAATTTATACATTTTAATTGGTTGCATATATTAACATGTACTATAAGATTTCTCCTAAAGAAGCCATTACATAATACGTGGATACTGTAAAAAGATCTGATTAGTTAAAAGTAACAAGCATTAACAGATACATACAAAACTCAACCTAGTTGGATCGAATGCTGAGCTTGCAATGAACTATGAGTAATCAGCCTTTCCAGTTGCAGCCTTCACAGGGGAAACACAAGACATTAAAAGGTAAATTGTTACAGATTCTGTACATAGTTTCTTTCCGCTGGGACACCTGGAAGTAGCTTAAGTTCCAAACATAGTTTCCTCTTTTTAAAACTAGGAGAAAGGTCTGCTACCATGAAATAATGAGATGGGATGTAGGGACATGGGAGGCGTGAAAAGGAATGGGCTTACAAGTTGTTCATGGTAAAATGGGTGATTTTGGCCACTGAAAATAGGATCTCGTTTCTCTTTTTACACAGAAGAGGGGCTGTGTGTATATGTGTTTGAAGGCCTAAGTGTGATATCTGTTTGTGAAGGACTGTTCTCAACCCCTCCAGCCCCACCTCAGCAGCTGCAGCTCTCCGCAGAGGCTTTCGCCCGGTCATTCTTGTCTAGTTTGATAGGTTCAGGAAATTCGTTGTAAAGCTCCACTTCAGTTTCCTATAATGAAAGAAAGAAAATGTCACCAACTGCAATTTGATCCTTTTATTCAACTAAGTGGGTGCTAATAGCACCACTTCACCATCATGTCCAATACCTGCCTCCCCAACTCCTGTTCTCTGGAGGAAACAGGCAAATCAAAGACTTCCTAGCTTGGACGGAACCAAGTTAATACTACAGTTTATGACAGGAGAAGGTGCAATGTAAAAACCAGGTGCAGCACACCTGGAAGTGCCATGAACTGAAACACACAATTCCAACTGCTGATGATGTAAGAGGCATCACTGCCTATGGGGATGTATGTTCATCCCACTTTTGCCTTTGAAAACAGGCTTTTGCAATGTTTCAGAATCCTGTTCAACTGGAAAACATATTGGACAAATGCCAGTGCACAAAGGCATCAGTGCTTCCATCACCTATCTCCAGCCATCGCCTGGTTTGATATTGCATATAGAATAAGGACCGGACTGCCAGAAGAGGGCACTAGAACTCATACCTGCTTAAGTGCATTTCGTGCAATTGTTTGGAAAGCCTGTTCCACGTTAATGGCCTCCTTGGCACTGGTTTCAAAATAAGGGATATTGTTTTTGCTGTAGCACCAGGCCTGTGCTCGTTTTGTAGTAACCTGTAATAGAAGCAAACTCCTTTAAGCTCTTTATAATTACCAAGAGTCAACCGCATTCATCTTCCATGTCCGTACCAGCCATCTTTTTTCACTGCCAAAAAGCACAGCAATTTGCCATGCTAAATGTAAAACCCCATGTTTCCCAGAATCCCCAGGAAACATTGTTCACCAACTGTTCTCCCCATTTCCCCCCCACTCCCATTGTTTACTCTTCACTATTTAAAAATAGCAGCTTCTGCAGACAGGATTCAGTTTAGTATCCTTAGGAGATCCTGGTTAATGGTCGTAGATTCAGAATGTTTGCTTTGATGATTATTCTAATTAAACCCCACAGTATGCATCAACCAGCTTACTTGTCTGTTTTCAAGGTCAATCTTGTTTCCCAGCACAACAAAAGGAAAGTTCTCAGGATCCCGCGGACTGGCTTGAATGAGAAACTCATCTCGCCAGCTGTCGAGAGTTTTAAATGTGTTGGGAGCCGTTACATCAAACACCAGCACGCAGCAGTCTGCTCCTCTGTAGAAGGCTACTCCCAGAGACTGAAACCGTTCCTGCCCTGCTGTATCCCATATCTGCAAGACATTGGAGAAGAACTCTTAGGGACAAGCTCAGATCAGGCCTCAAAATCATATTGACTGAAGTTCCTCAGTGCCATAACGCTGCTTGTCAGAATGCCATACAAATTTGGAAGGAGCACATTCGTGCCTTTGGAAAAAGTATCAGCATGCCCCTAATGGAGAGTAGGTTCTTAAAGACCAATAGTGCCAATAGTTTGGGAAGTGAATTTGGAGCAGCCTGCCAAATGTGGGAAGGAAGTGCCCTTACCCCTTAAACAAAGCAGGGCCATCCAGAATTACAAACCATTCCCCACCCCACCCAGTTCAGAAAATTGCAGGCCATGCAGGGGAAGCTCCATGCCATGCTGAGCTATATAAGAGCAGGCTAGTCTTTAGTCTGCATGGCAGAAAATAAGCCTCTCCTTCTCAGCTCTCCTGCATCCTATACTTGTGCCTGTGATTTTTTTCTACCTAGATGCAGGACTTCACATCTATCTGTTAAATTTCATCTAATTATTTTTGCTCAGGGTTGTTTTTGCTTATGGTGTTGCTGGGAGATGCCCAGCATTAGAGCAGGTTGCCAGAGGGAAAAGTTTTGTGATGCTACTCAATTTGCCCTCTAGCACCGCAGGGTAAGGGGCAAGCCACTCTCACCTCTGTCGCTAGTAACAAGACACCATAACATAATTTAAGCATTTGACAACGGCTAGTTTAGAATAGTTGTCCAACTATCAAATATGCCATCCCTAGTAAGATCTGATTCTTTTCTGCTCGTGTCAACGCATCAAGGGTCTCTGTCTCTCACGCACACTCATGTTTGCCACTGCCTCCTCCAGAGGCTCGAGAAGAGCAAGACATGTTCTCAACAGTGTGCTGAGCCTTGGGACCACCAGTCAATCATCCTATTGCTTTCCAAGCATCAATGCAGGGCCTGGTGTGACTGGCTCTTTCGAACTGGGCATTCCTCCCTACCATGCTGTCAGCCCTATCAATGCTGTCTAGCAGAAAGGCAGATTATAAACACCTAAACACAAAATACAATGTGTAGATCTCTGCAAGTTGCAGAAATGCAATGGATATAATCCTTACCTGCATTGTGACTAGCCTGTCATCCACCATCACTTCCTTTGTGAGGAAGTCGGCTCCTATTGTAGCTTTGTACTGGTTACTGAATTTCTTGTTCACATACTGGTTCATGAGAGATGTCTTTCCCACCCTATGGGAGGAGGAAGAGAGAAAAGCCATAAGGATACAAAGAATACATGTTGTTGTGCACACACAATATACAGCCATATTCCATTTACAGAAGAATACAAGTTACCCTGCATCACTTTTGGATTTATTCAGGAGTGTTTTAATCCTTAGGACTACAAACTAAAATGCTGGTGCATTGGTGGCAAACTTACGACTCTCCAAATGTTGTGGGACTCCTAACTCCAATTAGCCCCAGCTGGCATTGCCAATGGTCAGGGATGATGAAAAGCTGCAGTCCAGCAACGGGGGGACGGGATGACAGGATACGCACCCCACCTTAGATCTGAAGGTACGTGAGACCACCACGTTGCTGAAGCTAACAGGCCAGAGTCTGGTCTGGGTCTGCATGTAAGACTGTTTGGAAAGCACCTACATTGCATTGGGTTTCATGATGCAAGAATAGCAGGATATAAATGAAAAAGGTAAAGAAATCCAAACAACTAACTCCTCTCAGGGTCATTTCAGTGGTGGCCCTGTATTTAGGTACATCTGGGATCACTTTGACATAACCCATTTAACTGAGAATACATCCTAATTTGTTCACAGGGGGATCAGAAGATGATGCACCAAGCAAATGTCACTCTCCTTGGCACTGCATTTGCCTGTCACTTTCCTTCTTGCAAAAAGTATGAACTTTTGTTGAATCAGTTAGTTGAGCAAGACCTCAAAATCAACTTTAACTGCATTAAATTGAATTTACCACAATAGAATTTCACCTGAAAATAGCAACAGTCTGGAAGCACCCAAAGCCTGTCACTTTGCTTTTAAGTGGGCTTTGAGTGTTTTTATTGGCATCTGTTTTTTACTGAAATGATCTTGATCTTGAAATGCCATTGCTCAGTTTTCAATTACAGTATAGCTCTTTTCTGGTCTGCCTGGAAATTTTTGTATCCTGCTGTTTAACATGCATTTTCAAATACATGTTTTTAAGTTTGTTTCAAGGGTTTTTGAAAGGCAACATAAAACCCTAAAAAATAAGACAATTCAGCCCCGTGTTTAGCATTCTACTTATGAAAGAAATAGTTCACCCTCCAATTCATCCCTTTAATAATTTGAGGTTGAATTAGGGTCAGGAACATGTTATCCCACAGAGTAACTGAAACAAAAGAGGCTCAAAGAGGTTGCATGAGCTATCTGAAGCAGCACTTTCAAATATAATGATTAGATGAATACATCAAATGCACTATCAGTAAGGTGGGTGCTATATTCTTTGTCTGGAAAATAAAGGATTTGTTTCAACATGCCAACCTTCACAAAAGTGGAATTAAAACAGCAAGTTGTGCTGAAAGCCTTGTGTGTCTACTGGACTCGGCTTTAATTCCATTAGTATCTTTAGGTGCTGAAGTGAGCTCTTTCACAAGACCAGTATCGAGATGTGGCCCAAATTTATTTTCTATTGAAGCGACTCTGCCTTCTAGGTGATACAGGGTATGAAAATATGTGAACAGTCTGCAACTGAGGAAAGGAAATTAGTATAGATGGAATAGTTTTGGTCTTTCACTTACACCTTTCCTCTAGTATGATACAAGATCATGTGTGTGTACAACAGATTGTTTAAGGAAGCTTCACTCTATCGACTGAGAGGCTGGTGTGGCACATTAGCAGAATTTGCTATTTCACAACTATGACTGCAGCGGCCAATCTCTTTTGCAGAGATGTATTCAAGATGGTCACAACATCTTTCAGAAGCCTGGGCCAAGTGACATCAGATCTGTTTATTAAGAGTAGAATTTGGGTCACATTACATTCCAGGCAGCAAATATGAAACTGCTTTTCCACTGACAGTTGTGAAACAGCTTTACTCACAAAAACCCCCATCCATTTGCATTAAGCATCTATTTGGTATTCTATGACAGCATGGTTTGTACCGTGCTGCTTTAATGCCTAGAGCACTGCTCTTAAGAGAACTGGTGGAGCTTTATGATCATTGATTTTTCTGTCGCACATCTGCTCGCTCTCTTGTGGGAAGCTCCAAAATGCCTGGATTTCCTCAGTCATGCAATATGTAGGTGAAGCAGTTAATTGCCTAGGCAGCATAATGCAGGTAGGATGTTTTGACAATTTATTCAGCACTGAAGGTTAGATTAGGCAGCAACAATATAGTTGTTTTTAAGTTTACACACCATCTGACTCTGAAGAATTACTCTACAATAAAAAATAGTCTTAATTCTACCAGGGTTGTGAGTTTTTGTAAAAAAAAAAAAAAAGTATCTGTGTAATTTGAGCCTTTAAACAATTTTCCCCAGCAACTACGGACTGAAAGTGGAATGCTGGTTTATTTATTTTTATTATTTTCTTCATTATTCTTGAACTTGTTTCAAAACCTAAATCCACTTCTCCCTTTTGTGGTAATTCACACAACACATGCAACACTGCAGGCCAAGTTGCTTCCTTTACTTTTGATCACAATTCCATGGCAGCAACAATTTGCATTTCAACAAGTGTTTTCCTGGATTCTGCATGGCTCCCTGATGCTGCACAGCAATTTATACAGAGCCAGTAAAGCACACAAAACTTAGGTAGCTTCACAGGTAAGATAGATAGGTCCCCGTTTGTAAAGAGCTTCCAACTACCCCAGTCATATGCATTTCAAGTGAGCGTTTTAAGATGCAGCAAACATTGTGCTACATCCAATAGTAACAGACACCACTTTGCTGAGGCTCCACTTACCCCGAGTCGCCAAGGATGATGACTTTGAGTAATACTTTCTTCCTAGAAGTCATTGTTCAAGGGTTCAGAAGCTCAGTTCCAAGTGCACTTACTGGACCAAAAAAAGAGAGAGAATACTATTTGTTAAAAAAATATGCAGCTCATTTGCTGCTTGCAGCTTCTCAAAGTACAGGACAACCGATGAGCAGGTTGTGTGGCTTCAAGCTAGGTTAACAGGTACGTACTGCCTCTTCAGATACATACTTGTTAAACCCGTAGGGTTTGGCCTACTCTTATGACTAGAAAACACGAGGACCCATCAGGCTCTTCAAGTTCTGGGAAAGTCTGGCCATGAAAACACAAGTAGCAAGGAAATAAAATGTATCCAGGCAAGAGCAGCAAAAAGTTGCTTGACGGGGAAACTAGGCTGCCACACTATCTAATAATGAAGAATCCCAATGATTAACAATGGCTTGCATGCAACATGTTTTTTTTTTTTTATCCAGCTGCCTGAATGCTAACAGTCTTAGTCAACGCTCCTATGCACACTGCAACTTCAGTCCTCTTTAGGCTTCAGATTTCGCAAGGATTATCCCTTGTGAAAGAACAAAGTCTCATCTTACCCCTATTCTGTGCATGAATCATGCATTACTAACCAGATTAGACTCTGCAGCAAGGACTCCAGTTCAAAAGTCTTAATTTTCACCAAAAGATCTATAACAAGTTTAGAAAGCGGTTTGGCTATTGCATAGGGAGAAAAGAAATGCTCAACAAGATTCAGGTTTACACACACCCTTCAGGGATACAAACCCCTTCAATCTACAGGTGGCCCACTGGCAGTTAGTTGCAATGCTCTGCAATGTTTGTATACCAAGTGCTGGAGAATGAAAACAGGCAGCAAGGAAGCTTTCACAAGCAGCCTCTTCCAAAGGAAGCAGGATGAAGGAGAGCAGGGGCTTTTAAGAAGAACCGATGAAGGCACAGGAGCAAGGAAAAGGTTTCACAGTTCTTTGAATGCTGGACAGTCACTATTGTCAAGATAGCAGCATCTGTAAGTAGTTCATAAAACAGCTATAAAGTTCAGCTGGTCAGCAAGTGTAGAAGAGGAAAATAGCACAAGGGGCAAGCAGCAATTAACCAAAAGTTCTATATGCAATTCAAACACTAGCGATTGCTAAGTTGCACTGAAGCTTATGACAGCAGCCTTTTGCAGCTTCTTGTACGGCAATGGTTAATTACTGGGCTTGCTCATCGAATGCACAAACTAGTATTTGTACTCAATTCCTTAGAATTTGTTGTTTTAGCTGGCACTTAAGGGACCCAGACATTGTGCAACAGACTCATTGCTGTAAAATTCTACTGAAGGCAAGGGAAATTTCCATCCTGTGTACCATATTAGGCCCACACTATTTATTATTTTGATAAGCATGAACTAATATGCAATTGACATAAGTGACACATTGTTAATATCACACTTTTAGCAGAAATTGTTAATACACGTTTTATTTGGTGTTCAAAATAAAAATATGTTTGGGCAACCTGTTCCTTCAGTACTTCAGTTTTCAAAAGACTATTATTTATTGTTAAACTCCTTAGAATATTGTCTATCCTTAGCATATACTTTGAGGCTTCAAAGCACATACATTTCAATAATCCTTGAGTGTCAGTCAGGCACAAAAAAAGGGCACCCAGACTTTTTGAAGTGCTCAAAAAAGGAGAATCTTTAGATGCAAAATGCACGTGGAGCCCTGCTAATTTCAAGCCCTGCATCATAGTGTCAGGAGAATGACAGGAGGGCAGTCCCACCCTCTTCAAAGTGGTCCACAATAGGTGGGTGAGGTCAGGATCCAGTACACCAGAGGTTCCCAACCCCTGTTCTAGAACTCTGATTTTCCACACTGACAAACCAAGGCAACTATTACTTCAAGACTTAAGTGCACAGCCAGACTCTAAGTGAAATCATTTTTAAGAGATCACCTAAAGTATCCAGGAATTTTTACTTGCTTTGTGCTTTTGAAATTATATGCAGAAATGCAGCTTGAAATAGTTCTACAAAAATTCTCTTTTGAGCTGCACAAAAGCACTACCACATAAGCTTCCCATTCCTGCAGTGTCAGGAACTCAGATACAGTCGTACATCGGCTCCCGAATGTCTTGGAAGTCGAACGTTCTGGCTCTCAAACGATCGGAAACCGGAAGTGAGTGTTTTGGTTTTCGAATGTTCTTTTGGAAGCTGAACGTCCAGTGCTGCTTCCACTATTGTTTCCGGTGCGCCTGCGCAATTGGAAAACAATCAGAAGCCGTGCCTTGGTTTCCAAACGTTTCGGAAGTCATACAGACTTCTGGAACGGATTCTGTTCAACTTCCAAGGTATGACTGTATACAAGTTAGGCACCAAATGGCTCCTTAAACCAAGGCTGCAGTTGCCATTTTGGTTAAGACAGCTCTAAAGTCTTATTTTTCAAATGATGGACTGACTGATAATGATTCTCAGTTCAGCAGACAATTTTGAGCTGGTTTAAGAACTTTTAGAACTTAAAGTAGAAAACTCACTTGATCCAGGGCCTACTCTGATCTCTTTTTCTTAAAGGTGACTGCTCCTGCTCAGGCTGCACAATAAAAGCAATTTGGTTCCAGAAATTCATTCCAATTGTGCAGATAAAATGTAACTGATAAAATTCTACAGGATTGGGTATTAGTGTGTGAAAACAATCTAGATCCAATGATCCCCAGATGATGGAGATGTCAGACCCCCAGGCATCCTCACTTGGATACCAGTGGTCAAAAGCCTGGTGCCATATGCGCCTACCGCTTGGCTAATTTCAAACACTGCATTCCTGTTTGAGGCATTCAGTCTTTAAAACCCCACACAACCAAGGAGCGCTAGCAGTGCAGCAGCACAAGCAGTAGTGCTTATGAGAGTGTGTTACTGCCCACAAAAAAGAAACTAGAAAAGAGTTACAGAGCATGTCAGATGATCATGGCCACCTAACATTTTTTAAGGTGGGAAGTGTCATGCTTGGTACAGCTGTTCGACAGTGGAATTTGCTGCCAAGGAATGTGGTGGAGTCTCCTTCTTTGGAGGTCTTTAAGCAGAGGCTTGACAACCATATGTCAGGAGTGCTCTGATGGTGTTTCCTGCTTGGCAGGGGGTTGGACTCGATGGCCCTTGTGGTCTCTTCCAACTCTATGATTCTATGATTCCACACATTTTGTTTTCCATCTAGACACATTGAAAGAGCTAATGATTTTGGTTACAAGGTGTCTCATGTCTCCTGTTCGCTATTCACAGCAACAGCATTGCATTTGAGCCAACTAGCTTAAGAGGAGCTACACAGGAACAACTGGTATGTGGAAGCTTCCACGTAACTGAATTGCTGTACAGTGGTACCTCGGGTTACAGACTCCGCTAACCTGGAAGTAGAACCTCAGGTTAAGAACTTTGCCTCAGGATGAGAACAGAAATCGCACAGCGGTGGCGCGGCAGCAGCGGGAGGCCACAATAGCTAAAGTGGTACCTCAGGTTAAGAACGGACCTCCAGAACAAATTAAGTTCTTAACCAGAGGTACCATTGTACTAAAAAATGGGTGAGTTGAATACAGTGGTACCTCTGGTTACAAATTTAATTCCTTCTGGAGGTCTGTTCTTAAGCTGAAACTGTACTTACCCTGAGGCGCGTTTTCACTAATGGGGCCTCCCCCTGTGCATGTGCCTCTGGAGATTTCCGTTCGCATCCTGGGGCAAAGTTCACAACCAGGAGCAGCTACTTCTGAGTTCGTAACCCAAAGCGTTTGTAACCAGAAGCTAATTCCTCTAACTGCACAATTTCCAAGGAAACACTAGTGACTGCAGATCAGTTTTTCTATTACTGCTTGTCAAAGAAGCCTTCTCCCTTCCCACTGAACGATTTTGTCAGGCACAAGGCAACTTGAGGCATTATAATTCTGTTGCAAAAGCACGAACTGTAATAGCCTCAAACATTTTGGTAGGTACTGAAATTGTCTACTTAAGAAATGGGCACGTGATATAGGCATCTTTGATGAAGCAGCTCAAAAATATTAAGACCAATACTAAGATAATCAGAATATCCTGCCTTATGTCAACTTGTTATTAACCTGAAAATTGGCTTAATAACTGTTCCTTTAGACACCTCAGATATTGCCCCAGCATTCTCTCTTGCAGCAAAATAAACCTGAGACAGTTAACAGGACTTTTGCTTCTTACTGAATTCCAACAGCTAGCATTGCTCACACATAGTAAGGATGAATACTACCATTGAAAAGTAGTTTTTTGGAGTCACTTGTGAGAAATACTTAATAAGTCCATGTGACAGCCACAATTAGGAGAGTCAATTGTTCAAGAGTGGCTGCCTCATGCTATTCGATATACAGCCTTGGCCAGTTCAAGCACTTCTGCCACCAAGGCATGACTAAGGACTCCTGAAGACTCAGAAGGATCACATGCTTTGTAAACATCCACAGAGCCAGAGCTTCCTAGTGACGAGCCAACAACGCATCTCAGTTTCGGGCTTTATATAAATCCTCCGTGCCCTGCTGCAAATTCAACCTTTGGTGATCAGCTGGACTAGTTTAAGTACATCATGAGTAAAGTCAAATTCAGCATTTAGTTTTGGGCCATTATATTCCAATTACTCCAGAGGCCTAAACAGTTTGGAGTTTGCCACAATGAAGGCCAAGGTGCTAACAACTACCTAAACCAGTGTTTTCCAACCTTTTGCCAACCATGGCCCTTTCAGACTGTGTTTCCTTCCTGTGCCCACCCCCCCCCCCCACGGTCCTACCGGTAGAAAGGTAGCTATTTAAATGTTTTGTTTGTAAATAGAGTATGTTTTATTTTATAATTCATACCAAATACAATTACATTAAATGGTAGGAACCCAATAAAATATTGTTAAAGCAGAAAAAACAAAGAATCATAGAGTTTGAAGGGATCCAAAGTGTCATATTTCTAGTGCAACCCCCTGCAAAGTAGGAAACTCAGCTAAAGCATACATGACAGATGGCCATCCAACCTCTGCTTAGAAACCTCCAAGGAAGGAGGGTCCAGAATCTCCCAAGGGAGATCCATCTTTCATGTATTATAAAAAGTAAACAACACTTATTTGACTTCAGTTATTAGACAAAAAGTGGGGAACATACAGATTACAGCCCAAAACCATACCCTCCAACATTTCTCCAATGAAAATAAGGATGTTGTATTCCATAATAATAATTTTACTATTTATACCCCACCTATCAGACTGGGTTGCCCCAGTCACTCTGGGCGGCTTTCAACATATATAAAAACCATAATAAAACATTAAACGTTAAATAAACTTCCCTACACAGGGCTGCCTTCAGATGGCTCGGGGGTCAGATACCCTTCAACATTTTTCTGGTGAAAATAAGGACGTCCTAAGGAAAAGCAGGGCATTGTGGAATCAAATCAGAAACAGACAATTTCTGTAAATCCGGGACTGTCCCAAGTGGTCCTCACTGACCTGGTGCAAAAAGATCTTGTCATCTAGAGCCCTGGCTGCCTAGATAAAACACTATAGCCCCCCCACACCTTCACCTGGGAGTAAGCCCCACTGAGGTCAGTGTGGCTTTCTTCTGAGTAGACACTTAGTAATTTACTAGATACAAGTCAGCAGACCTTATCGGCTAGGCTCTGGGGTGGATCCCTGATCTGCTAGGTGCTGAGGTGGATTGCACCCCAGCGACTTGCAGAGTGTCCCAGGCTGCCACCAGCACTGGCAACAGCTACAAGCTGTGATCAAAACAGGAACCTTAGCAATCACCCTCTCCAGCTGGAAACAAACCAGGACTGCTCCAAGAAAATGCACGTGGCAAAAAGAAGCACTAGGCCACCCCTTACCTGCTTGTTATTAGCCAAGCATATAGCCAGCCAATCATTTATTTTTTTTTAGAAAAAGATCTTTTTCTTTTCTTCTCACTTCACTCTGTCCCCCCCCCCCCCGAGCCTCATACTATGCCCCCCATTTATGTAATTTTCACTGGGGGGGGGGCTGGAATATCCTGGAGGCCCCAGCTGGGGAACACTGACCTAAACCATATAGTCAGCAGCTGTCATAATGGAGATTGTAAGGAAAACTAAGAGCTATGCATTTTTAGGATTTAAGATGCCTTCTGCACCAATTAGTACCCCTGGTATTCCATCAACTCTAATTTATGAAGAAGTTGGACTTCCTTCAATTGTGGCCCAAATCCATAATTAACTGTTTTTAAAAACTTCAGATACAGTAAGATTCTTATTATCTTATGATACCTCAAGTTATAGAATTGGCTCTCCCGGAAACTCTGGAGATAAAAAAAAACTCTCTCAACATCAGGGGCTGGAAACCTTTCCGGCCCAAGGGCTGGATGCAAAAGTAGGCATGCAAATGCATGTAACTCTTACCTTTGTACAATAGATTTATATTCCAGCTGCACAAATGCCAGAGGTTTTTACAGACAAAGCTCCCTCCCTCCAGAATGAGAGGCATTTGCACTATCAAGGAAACATTCCAGGCAGTCAAAAACAGTGTGGCCTGGACAGAGTCCTGAGGGACAACTAGAAAGGTCTGGAGGGCTGCATTTAGCCCCTGGCCCCCAAGGTTCCCTATCCCTGCTCTATATACTCTTTGATTACCCAAATCATAGATGCTAAAATTATTGCTCTTAAAATTGTCTTTGTTCAAAAAGACTAAGTTTTAAGTTCAAAAGCTTCCAGCTGAACTTGACTATGTAAAGATAAACACTGTAGAGCTCCTATTTGGTTTAATCTTGCTTTTCCCAAGCTCAAGCAAGCCTTTATGGCTATTCGCAGAGTATGTCATTGACCATGATTGATGGCCAGTACTGCTGGGCTCATCTGACTCAGGATGCAATGTGGAAGATCTATTTTATGCTTCGTACTTAATCGTACTTCGTCTACTTTATCGGGATTACATTCAGCATCTTTTTTCTGCAATGGTACCTTTTTGCACTGGTTGCTGCATGGATATCTATTTATGTATTTATATTTAGTTAGTTAGTTATTAAGTACTGAACTTATATGCCGCCCTATACCCGGAGGTCTCAGGGCAATTCACAGAATAAAATCAAAACATAAAACCACAAAATACACAATCAAAATAAAAACAACAACCCAATTATCCCCCCCTCCAAAAGCCACATTTTAAAAGGGCATAAGATGTCAATCAGATTAACCAAAGGCCTGGTTAAAAAGGAACGTTTTTACCTGGTGCCTAAAGGTGTATAATGAGGGCACCTGGCGAACTTCCCTAGGGAGAGCATCCCACAGACGAGGAGCCACTGCAGAGAAGGCCCATTCTTGTGTTGCCACCCTTCAGACCTCTCGAGGAGGAGGCACATGAAAAACGACCTCAAAGATGATATCAGGGTCCTGGTAGGTTCATATAGAAAGAGGCGGTCCTTAAGGTATTGTGGTCCTGAGCCATTTAAGGCTTTATAGGTCAAAACCAGCACTTTGAATTGAGCCCGGAAACTAATTGGTAGCCAGTGCAGTCGGACCAGGATTGGTGTAATATGCTCAAATGATCTTGCTCCGGTGAGCAACCTGGCTGCTGACTTCTACACTAGCTGAAGTTTCTGAACCATCTTCAGAGGCAGACCTATGCACAACACATTTCAGTAATCTAACCTTGAGGTTACCATAGCATAGGCAACAGTAGTTAAGTTATCCCTGTCCAGATAGCGGCGTAGCTGAGCCACCAGTCGAAGCTGATGGCAGACACTCCAGGCCACTGAGGCCACCTAAGCCTTGAGTAACAGCTAAGGATCCAGCAGCACCCCCAAGTTATGAACCTGCTCCTTCAGAGGAAGTGTAACCCCATCAACAGCAGGTGATCTCCCACCCATCTGGTCTAGGGTACCACCCACTAATAGTGCTCAGTCTTATGTGGACTGAGTTTCAGTTTGTTGCTCTCATCCAGGCCATTACTGAGGCAAGACACTGGTCCAGTACTTCCACTGCCTCGCCTGCAGATATAAAGGAGAAATAGAGCTGACAACATACTGCTGACAACATACTCCAAACCTCCGGATAACCCCACCCAGTGGTTTCATGTAGATGTTAAACAACATAGGGGATCAATGTCCCCCCACCTTCAAATCAGCCTGTTGCTGCCCAGCCAATAAAATAAGGTCCAGAGTGTGGCTTGCCATGTGCTTTGTGCCGGGGACATACTGGGACAGCCCCATGGTTGTCATGGCAGCCATGAAGTCGTGAGCTGCCCCAGAGCCTGAATGTTGAAGTCTCCCAGAACCAGCAGTCTAGGAGTACCCAACACCTTCTCTGAGACCAGTTCTGTCGGCTCAGGCAGGGAGATTGCTGGGCAGCGAGGCAGACAGTAAACCAGCAGAATCCCTAATCTGTCCCAATTGTCCAATGCCAGGAACACACACTCTAGATTCCCAAGCCACCCCACCCTGGACAAAGAGCCTGGAGATAGAGACTTTCTATAAACCACAGCAACTCCCCCTCCCTGACCCTCGAGTCTAGCCTGATGCTGCACTGAGTGCCCAGGCGGGCACAGGTGGGTGAGACCAACTCCACCCTGCTCACCCACCCAGGTTTCAGTTAAAGATGCCAGATCAGCCTCCTCATCCATAATCAGATAATGGATGAGGGAGATTTTATTCTGGACCGACCTGGCATTCAACAGCATCAGTCACAGACCCGAGGGCTGGCTGATATGACAACCACAATTCCCCAGGTTGGAGAAGGGGGCTGGCACACAGCACAGTCACTAACTACCTGTGCCATGTGCACCTTAACTGGTCTACCCCACCTCCCATGCCATACCTTCCGCTACCCAGAACCACTGTAATTGGGCCTGCCCCTGCTTTCAGAGAAAGCTAGAATTATCAGGGTGATACCCAATTTAATTTTATTGCTTTCTTCATCCTTTGTTTTACTGCTTTCTTATCCTCGAGTCTGGCTTTTGTTTACTGTGCTTTCTATACTTTTTTTAAACTATCTGTATTTTCAAATATAATTTGTTGCATTTCTTTGAGCCGGTTTGAATCTCAATTTTTGCAAAGGCTCTAAGCAATAGAAATTTGACCTGCTCAATGAGTGCATAATTAGCAGTTAAGGTCTACGTTACATTTTTAAAGGAATATCTGGCACCTGGTAACACTTGGTAGTTACCACTGCTTAAGGAATGCCATGAATTCACACAATGTTTGCTACTTCAGCAGTCAATGGCATTTAGGGGCATGGTGTGTATGACCCTCCCTAAATATTTTTCTTTTGAAATCACAGTTTAAAAAACTATAACCTGTAACCTATCTACTGTGTCTGTAACAGCAGTACTTCACTACATAGAGTATGTTTTCAGATTTATATATACTTCGCCAAGAACCTTCCTGTTTTAGAGTTATGCTGGAAAGAGGCTCTTAGGAGTTTGGAAAAGGTTTGCAAGCTATGCCAGATACTACCTAATTCACACCATGTTCCAAATTCTGTAGTTCCAAAGCATTTTCTACTCATTAGAATTGTGAAGATTTTTTTTGCTGTTTTACTGTTTTCTATCACAACAGCAATTTATTTATCAAACAGCTTGCATAAAACAAAAGCTGAATTAAGTTATTACAGGAGAGGTGGGGAACCTTCAGCCCTTGGGCCTAGTTAGGCCCAGCACATGCCTCAATTTGGCCCGCCGAAGTTTCCCACAGACCGCAGCCACCTGCCACATACCTGAGGTCACAGGCAACATGAAATGTGAGGAAAGGGTGGGTCCATTTGTTCCTTTGCAAGTGTGGCTCCCTGTCAGCACCAGTCAGCTGATTGATGCTGAATGGAAGCCCTGCTGGGAATTCTCTAGAGCAGCTGTGGGGGCTGAAGGAAGTGATTTGAATCAGCAACTTCCTTTGAACTTGGACAGGTGTCAATCACCTGACAGATGAGTGACCATGCCCACTTATCCAAGGTGGCCTATTTTTTTTGGGGGGGGGGGGGTTGGAAACTGGCCCATCAGCAGGATCCAATTCCAAACCCCTGCATTATTAGGGTGGTCTCCAACCAGGTAATATTCAGAATACAGCAAGAGAAACTGACTTTTAGTCATTCCTAATTTTAAGCACATTAATTTTAATGGATCTACTCAGAGCATTACTTATGACAGTACCCATAGTTAATTTGCATCTGCTAATGTGTATATATTACCTCACATGGGGCAGATTATTCTGTATTTGGCCGCTAGGTATTTGGCCACAAGCAACTAAACCACCATTTCACAATCACTACCAGGTAGAATGTAAATTAGGACACTGCCAATTTAAAGACTACAGGGCGAACTATCAGTCACATAGGTAACAAGTCAGCCGCTACTAGCCTTGCTACTTTACTGATTTCCTGTACACTTGGCCTGAATATGCCTTTACGCTCCTGACCAGTTGCTGCCTCCTTTAAAGAGGTATTTGGACACCAGGCCTGTCAAGTGCCAATCTGGAGGAATGTAAAAAGTCAGAGGTTTCTGGAAAAGTACAGGTGGCATCCGCACTGGTTCAGCAGCTCTACATATATTTCATCTGATGAAATTGTCAGTTGTCCCATATAAACATGGGACCTACACTTTGCCACAGATAGAACAGGCCCTTTCCACATTACCCTTAGGAGTCAGAAACTGTTCTACTGAGTTAATATATGTCTCAAAGCCGAGCACACTGTGGTAGGTTTGTGCTTCCATATTGTAGAGCGCAACTATGAGGGGTGGGGCCAAAAGAGAGGATACCTTGAACATGCTATGCTACTTTGAAGGAAATAAATTCAGTTAAAACTGAACAGTATTTCAGTTTCTGCACATATTAAGCAAGTTCCTCTTGCCAACTTTCTTTCTGGTGGCATGTCTTCCCTCCTCCTGTTCACTCCCTCTGGTGTCCATAGGAACAGTACTTGGCTCAAGGCTGCACAGTCAGATTACAGCATCATGTGTGGGCTCAGGGTGCTTAATCACTTGCCCCCCCCCCTCCTTGAGAAAACACTCCATGTCTGCTTCCCCACCCTGTCAGAATGAGTCTTTGACTTTCTATAATGGTTTTATATGTATTGTGAACTCAGCACAGTTGAATGATTCTTTTGGAAGTGAGCAGAAGTATAAGCGATCAGCATTTCTCCCCTGAGTTTCTAAATGCAGCTAGGATAGAGCCACACATTTGAGTGGCAAGTTGTACTTTTCCCATAAATGCCCCCCCCCCTCAAATTGAGAAGCAGCAAAGTAACTAGCAAAAGCTTCTGAACAGCTGAAAGTAGGAGTTCTGCCTCTGAGGAGGTAGGGTGGAACTAGGCTTTGCAGTCTGATGTGCTCACTTGGTTGTTGCCAGACCCTAGATATATTAGAATGGTTATTTCACATGGTTTCTCAAAGTAAGCTCAAGGGCATGCAACACAAAATCTCACTGCTAACGCATGAATGATTCAATGGATTCGTCTGCCTTCAAATCCCTAACTCTTCACCACCTAGATCGACAGTCAACTTTGGCACATCAGCCCTGCCTCCCACAGATTCTGGAACCACTAACAGTTGATGCCTAAACATGACTGCCAGTGCTTGCTTCCTTCTAGTCCTTTAGTTCCAAGCTTGAGGCACATGAAAGCAACAGAAAAAGATTCAACAAGGGCTCAAGATAGGAGGGTTCCATTAGCATTACAATGGTATACTTACGTTACAAGGGTTTGAAAAAAATTAAGCTAGATACAGAAAACCAGATAAATCTACTGAGTTAACAAGAACTAAAATGAGTAATTCGTTAAGCAGGAAGTACAGGTAAAGACGTTATCCTGCCACACAACCTGTCCACAAGATAAAGCAGAGTACTGGACTAGTTTTAGATCAAGTCTTATTTCATCATTGTAAAATCTTCTAGCAAAGGAACAACTCACCTGGTTAATGCAACTGTTTCCTTACCTAGCCACAAGGATTTACTATCTTCATAATAGTTTATCAAATATAAACCAGGCTTCCATCTTACCGAGCCTTCACTTTTAATCTGGGCACAATAGGCAGTTTCAAACTGCCAGATCACACAGGCAAATGTATTAGACAACCTGTGTACAAGCTGAATTAGTGAAGCACTATGATTAAGTAACAGATAAGCCCCTCCCCTCTTTGAGAAGACACCCTATGCAATTTTTATTTGAGAAGTCAGCAATGCTAGATCTTGTATGATACAGGAATACTTTTAGTACTCAGGAGCACAATGCAAATCTTTCTATCAAGCGTTTATGGTCTCAACTCTGAATTAGCCTTTATGGCAATTAAAGTGCCACCTCCTTTAAATTTCACAACACTCAGTAATTTACAGGTTCGTATTTCACAACAGCATCTAAAAAAATTAGTTAAGAATAACTTGCTTGCTTAAACAGGCAATACTTTTTGCCATCCCCAAGGTTTATTGAGTGCTCCATGTTCTGGACAAAGTTGTGCTTCCACTAGAAGATCAGGTGGGCAGCTTGGAGACCTCCTGGCTCTATTACCACCATTGGAGGCACAAGTGCCACCCCCCAAGTGCAGGGTGCCTTCCAGTATTAGAAATCAGCCAGGCACAAGCTGCATTTTGTGACTGACGTGGGTCCAACTGCAACCACGTGGAGATTTCTGATGCCAGGTTGGTGACTCAGAAAAGCAAAATGTCACTTAAATTGAAATATTTTCCTTGAAGCTCGAACTTGGGGGGGGGGGGGGGACGACGACGACAGTGCCAAGACATTCCAATGTGGCGACCACACTGGGTTTAAAGTGTTATTGGGCAATTATATTATATATCCAAGTTTCTAACACTGGTCCCTTCTGCTGCCTTCAGTGTTTCAGTGGTCTAGACTACATTACTGCAATACATTATATGTATTATTGTCTTTGAAGATGCCGTTATAGTGCAGAACTCAGCAGCCAGATTATTAATAGGAACTAGAGAGTCTGAACATCTCACCAGTTCTGGTGAAGTTGAATTGACTAACAATATGCCACTGAGCTCAATTCAAAGTAATGGCTTTTACCTATAAAACCTTACACAACTTGGAACCACAAAACCTAATGGATGGCTCTGCCATATGCATATATCTGGAGCCCAAGATAGTCATCCAAGGCCCTTCTCAACATTTGCAAGTCTTCCCTAGTGAAGTCCAGAGGCTAGTTATGAGATAGCAGGCCTTTCAGCTGGCAGCCCCTGCCCACCCTCTCTGTTATGCTCTCACAGGTCAAGGCTCCTAGAATCAGCTCTTTCTGGCACCAGGAAAGATGTTTTGGTTTTAGCACTGCTGCCGTTTTAGAGGGCATTCTGTTGGTTTTGTGACAATTGTTCTTCGGTGAATGGAAATGATATTTCCTCAAGTATTATTGTTGGATAGACACTTCTTAACATGCTTTTGTATGGATTTTTATTCTGAAAGCTGCTTTGTGACTGCTTTGATGCAAAGCAACTCATCAATATAATAAACATTATTAGCTAATCAGGCTGGTAGGCTTGACCAGACTTTCCACTTTTGACAGTTTACATTAACAGCACTACTGAGAAAACCTGCCATGTAGTTAGGCTCTCTTCTATGTAAGAAATGGCTTTATAGAACAGCAACAATGACATCACCAAGGGCAGACCAGTGCTGGGCAGAGAGCTTCAAGCACAGCTGCTGCATGTAAGCTGCAGCTTTGGTTTAAAAAAACAAAAAGGAAAGCTCATCAGCAGATATGCTTGTAGCAATATGTGCCAGAACGATAGCAACTGATAACAGAATGCTCCATGAAATGCCTGCATGCTATACAGCAACTCCTAGTCTATTCATTTACCTACCAATCGTTCAGCTGTGATACATAACCAAGCCATGTTTATACAACCTACCTTGTTCTTAAGAGCCTGTCCTGACCTAAGTCAGAGCAACAGTCCTTGAACCAGCCCTCTGCTGGCTGAATTCCAAGTCCCTGAATGGACTGAAAAGCATTAGGGTACAAGTGCAAATTAGTGACTATCCCACTACACACAAAATGTTGTACTCCAGTACATCCAATGGTGTTAAAAGGGTGCTTCAAACTTTGCATTTGGGGCATTTGTATAGTGCAGAGTGGTTTCTTGAAAACCTATTTCTCAAGCTTAACATTAGATGTTTAATTCTACACTAGTCAGGGTCAACCCAGAATTGAGCTATGTTGAAGCTATGCAGGCTCTCTTTAACTGCATCACTGACCCTCATCATATATTGTTATTGGAATCATATTGATGCAAAGCAGTGTTAGAAACTCAGATATATAAGCTAATCACCAAATGGCACCTTAAACTTAGGGTATGGCCACCACAACGGAATGTCTAGTTGCCTTTTTTTACAATGGGATATATTATAATTAATTTCATTTATATATTTATTTATATTTTAAAGAGAATTTTTTCAAAGAGTTATACAACACATTAAAACAAAACAATCCAGAATAAAACAAATTCAAGCTTCAAGGAAAGTATTTCAGATCCTTCTCTAAATGACATTCTGCTCTTCCCATATTTATTTACCTACTTCATTTATATACTTTTGCCCCATAGCAGAAGTACTCTAGGAAGCCTCTGTGGTGTAGTGGTTAGAGTGTCAGAATAAGAATAAGAATCAGGGTTTAAATCCTCAGTCATGAAGCTCATTGGGTGACCTTGGGCCATCACAGCCTCTTAACCTACCCCACAGAGTTGTAGGGATTAACTGAGGAGGGGGCAAACCATGAACTCCTTGGAGAAAAAGGCGAGATATAAATGCAATAAATAAGCTTTTTTGCTTATCTGCTTAAGAAAGCTGGAGAGGCTAGCCAGATGGAGATGTCAGTCACCAAATCAGAGATCTCCATGTGGTTGCAATTGGACCTACACCAGCAGCAAAACACGCCTGGCTAATTTCTAACACTGAAAGCAATGTATATGGACCAATTCACAGTGCCTCCTGCCTGCACACAGTTCTATAGTACAGTGGTACCTCTGGATGTGAATGGGATCCGTTCCAGAGCCCCGTTCACATCCAGAAGCAAACGCAACCCGCATCTGCAGATTGCGATTCAACGCTTCTGCGCATTCCTGGCATTTGACTGCATGCGTGAACAGCGAAACCCAGAAGTAATGCACTCTGTTACTTCTGGGTCGTCGCAGCGCGCAACCCGAAAATACTTATCCCGAAGATACTTCAAACCGAGGTAAGACTGTATTAGGTTGAGCTCTCTGGGCAGGATTCATCTGAGTTGTTATATATGTGGCCTACTCGTGCAACTTATCCCCCCTCCCACTCCTGAATATGCTCAGGGGTGGGGGACCCCTAAAACAAGATTAGGGGGCATGCAGGGGAAGAAAGGGAAATGTTTCCTTGCACAAGAGAATTCCACTTAGCACTACATTAAATTCCAGCCTGTAGTTTAATTTTGTTATTTTTCACACCCTTGCATGAAATGGCAGATTGGAAGAAACATATTTACCAGCACTGGGGAGGGCAGAGAAAAACGTTGTTAAGGAAAGCACAGAAGGAAGAGTTTTGGACAGCTGAATAGTGGCACAGAAGATAGAGGGAGATATTATCTAATGGGGATGAATATAATTGTCAGCTAGTGTTAGGGTGAATGCTTCCAGCAGTTCACCTGAAATGCAGCTACTGTAATGAGATCACCCATCAGACATGGATGAGACCCCTGCAGAGTTTGCTCATACTTTCTTCCTGCACCTTATAACTAGTCAAGGCTAAAAGTATAAGACTTGCAAGTCAGCATCAGTGAGTGGATAGATAACCCCGAGAGATGGTGTTGCTGCAACAGAAATGATCTTGCCAATGATATTACACAGAGTACCTCCAGCTATTTCACAGAGGACTCCAAGAAGGCTTCGTGCATTCATCTCAGTATCACAAACCAACTCTGAGTTGGCTAATCCCAAGTGGGGGGTGGGGAGGGAGAAATCTACCTTAATGTTTTATCTTCTGAAGCTATCAAGAGTGTGCTACATGGCTAGGATCTGGATTTAAGAACATTACCCTCATGCATCTCACAGAAAATCAAGTACATACACATTTAACTTATCTGCAAAACTGGTTGAGGGTGTGCTTCCCAAAGAAGGTAAGGCAGGGCAACAACTGGTGCATTATCTGTCTTCAGGCTACTGCAAGAAAACTGTCACCCCAAAATTAAGGAGACAATGGTTACTCAATGTGGTGCCCTCCTAATGCTCCTGGACTACAGTCCAACTCTAATCAATCCCACAGAGTTTTCAAAATTAGCCAGGCACATTTTGCACCTGGCTTTCGACCACTTGCAACCAAGTGAAGATGACAGGGTGCCAGGATGGTGCCTGACATCTCCACCATTTGGGGATCATTGGATCTGGACTGTTTTCATATGCTAATACTCCATCCTGTAGAATTCTATCAGTTATATTTTATCTGCATGATCAGAATGAATTTCTGGAACCAAATTGTTTTTTCTGTGAAGACTGAGCAAGAGCAGTCTGCCTTAGGAAAAGCGGTCGGAATAGACCAATATATATGTGGAGTGTCCCTGAATCAAGCGACTTTGCACTTCTCAAAGCTCTTAACCTAGCTCAAGGTAGTCATCTGAACTAGCCAGATGTTTAACTGAGAAGCAATCACAGGCAGTCCATCATTTGAAAAATAAGACTTTAGAGCTGTCTTGCCTCAAAATAGCAACTAGACATTCCGTTTTGGCTCCTTGGTTTAAGGAGCCATTTGGCACTTAGCTTATATCTGAGTTTCGAACACTGCCAGCCAGCATGGCCAACATTCAAGGGTGATGGGACTTTTAGTTCAGGAATATCTGGAGGGCACATTGGATACCCCCTTCAAGTTTTATCTACTTGGGCTATATACCAATTGCAAAAATACCTGGATGGATGCATCTTGGAGAACAATTATGTATGTGGTTGTAGCTGCCTATTTAGATTACTGCAATGCAGTGTACAAGGGGCATCCTTTTAAAAAATGGCCAGGAAACTGCAGCTAGCTCAAGACAGAAAGACAAGATCATCAACTGGGGCTGGACACTCTGGTGATATTATGCCAGCACTTTACCAGCTATGTTGGCTTCCAATCTCTTTCCATACCCAATTTCAATGGCTGGTTTTAAGCTTTAATTTCCTTAATAGCTTGTGGCCGGGTTAACTGAAAGGTTGGCTTCTTCCATATATACCTACCTGAACCTTACATTCCTCTTTGCACTCCCACCAAGTAAGACCAGTTGGATGGCTACTAATATGGCCTTTGTGGTGTGGGCACCAAAACTATGAACAAGGTTCACTAAAGAAGCTTGCCTGGCACTGCTTCTAATTGTTTCTTCAGTGCCAAGTGAATACATTTTTATCCATGCATTTTAAACTAACTTATTTTAATAAAACAAAAAGGCAGGCTCTAACCATTTACTGTTTCGTCTGTTTGCTAGAAGCAAAGTTACATTGTATTTTTATTTTAACTGTTGCGTGCTTTTAATATTGCATCTTGTTTAGTTGGGGTTTGGGGGTTGGCAGATTGCTCTATAAACTGACTACAGAATATTTGTTGATGGGTGTCCACAAAGCTAATAACGATGATGCCAGCTTTCAACAGCAAGGTAGAAACTAGTCCACTGTATAAAAGTAAAATTAACATTCTTTGCCCTGGCCACTTTTGCTCTAGTTGCACTCACTGCTGGCATGCTGCCCAGAATGATATCCAGAAAAGAACACAACCAGCAGGTTCAAACAGATTCACCAACTATAACTACCATTTTTGGCCCTATTCAGTGTACTGCTCCCTCCAGACAAAGGCAGTCTGCCACCTACATAGACATTCATTTTAACAGGGAGCTTCCAACTATGGAAGGAAATCCAGTACCGTTTTAGTTGATTTAACATCAAGTGGCTTGCATTAAAAATGTTTGCTATAACACCACACTTCCAGGATATCCCTTGCCATGTATAATTTTGAATACAGGTTGAATTCAGAGCACACATATATAATTTAACTGTTGTCAGCTTTCTTTTTCCTAGGAGGCTGCCTTACACTAGGTCAGACCACTGGTGCACAGAGCTCAGTATCATTTACTCTTACTGGCAGTAGTTCTCTGGTAGCTGGCATAAGTCAACACCTGCTACTCTAGAGCCGCACTGAAGCCGGAACCTTCTGCACACAAAGCATATGGTCTCACACAGTATGAAATCAAATTTGTTGAACTGAAAATGCCTTGAGTCTTGCTTTAATAGCTGCCAGGTAAAGTAAAAAAATCTTCAATACCAACTTAAAAAAAATTTTTTTTTAAGCTTTGTACTGCAGCTTGCAGCTCTAAGGTGATCTATTTCCTGTATTCTGAGTTTATCCTTTCTTGCGTCTGTTTTTAAGAACCCTTGGCTGGAACTTTTATAAGTACAGTATTGCGTGCAGGAAAACATATGCAAGAGCATCTTTCTATTACTGAGACACTGAATGAAGCAGACATTTCTACAGATTTTGTACTATTTGTATTTTATAAGACTGAAAGTTATTTTTAAAGTTCATCTAGAACATAGAGGCTATGTTGATGAAGTCCAGGATGTGACCATTTCCCCCCCCCTAAAAAGTGATTCTGCATAAACATGCCAGGATTTCAAAAGACGAGAGTGACATGTATTTCTTTGCTTCCATTAAAGACATGGCATTTATTTGATACCTAGTCAAATCATAGTTAACTATTCATAAACTAAATCATGTGCTTAATCAGCTGCTGCTGAAGTCACAAGCAAGACAGTATGTTTGTTCTTCCCAACTAAGAGGGCATGGCTTAGAACAGGAAGAGTTTTCTGGACGTTTCACTTTTCAGCCTCTGAACAAAGTAAATATATTCTGAAAATGTATGCTGCCTATAAGAGATACTAGATTACATATGTTACATCTGACGAATAGTCTGCATCCAGGAGTGTTGCGTTATTGTTGACCTAAATATTATGCTGGTCCGATTTTCAGCTGGCTTTAAAAAAAATGGTTTTCTTTTACTATGGTAGTTAGTATTTGGTAGTCATTAGAGTAAAATCAGTTTTAGGGCCCAATACATTTTTGTTCTTACCATTTGGCTGATGCTTTAGAAACAACATGCTTCTATTGTGCTCATGCTGAAATATTTTTAGTTTAGCAAACTGGTTTAAAAGAATCAGCCTGACAAGATCTACTACAATAGGACTAAGATAAGATAAGATCTTTATTTAAGGACATCAGCACTTCAAACCTTGGAGATCAGAACACCTGCAGTCTTGCTCTGACCAGTGACTTCTAAAGCATTACTCAGGGGCAACACTCCAGGATGAGAAGATCACATTTTGTTTACCATCCCAACTTATCAATGACCTCATGTTTAGCTAGTAAGATAACATGTAGCTGGCCCCATTTATTTAACATTCAAGGTATTCAGAGCAGATTCTGTAATAGATTCTTCAAATAACTATTCTCTTAGTTCTCTGTGTAAATATCGCCACATCATTCCACACATGCAATTCACCAAAACTAGTATTGTCAAGTCACAATCATTACTAATAGCTTATGTGCAACACTCCACTCAGGATTAAGTCCAGTTGCATTCAATGGGACCGAGTGTCTGGCAGCATGCTGCCCACTAGGAAAAAGCACCGCCCTCCACCACAATCCCCCCCACCCCAAACTCTGCATGCACTTCGAGAGCTCCTTTTTAAGCACGGCAAAGGAACAAACCAACCTCCTCGGGTAATCACAAATATAAAGCTACACGGGAAAGGTGGAGAAGAGAGCAAAGGCTACAAAAGTTCGGCAATAACACGAACAGGGCTAACACCCCCACCGGGAAGTCATACAACATGCCTTGCTCCAGCCGGCAGCTACGGGAAGCTTTATTGTTTGGCCGGGAGGGGCGGGGAGAAGGAACTTGGGCTGGGCTTGCAAGCTGCTCCTCCGCTCTCACCTTCCAGCGCTTCCCGAGGACTCGGAAGCCGAACGGTCCCGGGCGGCCCGCACCGTGACAGCACCCTGGGGGAGGGCGGCCCCTTTCCCACGTTTCTTTGTTCCGGGGAGGGCGCTGGTGGAAGGGAAGGAGGGAGCCAGACAAGGAAAGAGGAACCAACCCTCCCCCGCGCCCCGGGCTTCTCCTGCCGGGTCTGCCACACAGGCACGGCCGGTGCTCGCGGGGGAGACCCGCTCCTGTGACACACAGGCGGAGGGTAGCGAAGCGGGTAAAATGTCCCACCGCCACCCCCGCGCCGCGAAAAGACCAACCCGAATTTGCTCCCCGCCTTCCTAGAAGACCAGGGCGGGGCCCAGCCAGCCGCTCCTCGACGCCCCAAACCCCTCAGCAAACGCGGACCCAACGAAGAGGCAGGAGGAGCAGCCGCAGCCGCTCCGGCGCCGTTAACGGAGCCGCACCCAGCCTCCTCTCCTTCAGCTCCGGCGAGCGAGCCGAGACCGCCGCACCCGGGGCCTCGCACCCAGGACCGGGCCCAGCGGCCCTAGATCCCGAACAGCCTCCGCCTCCGCCCTCTCTGTGTCTCTCGCTCTCCCGCCCTCCGCCCCACAGCATCGCCCCCTCCGCCCTCACCGTATACGAAAAGCTCGGCCGCCGCGCTGACTCGCCCCTCCGCTACCTTCGGCTCCCTCTATTAATGGGGCCAAACACCCTCCCTGCTTTCACTTCCGCCTCTTGCTCGCCCTCTTCCGGTCACGGGACCCGCCCGCCGTGTTGACGCTCTGACGTGATGGGGAGGCGCGCGGGTGGGGCTGGCAGAGGGCGGGGCTTGGTGTCCCAAGGCGGCTCGGGTAGAGTCTGGTGCGACGACGGGCGGGCCGGGCTGACCTCGGCGGTGTTTGGCCGGGGCCCCACGTGACTTAGATGCGGTTGAGGGGCTTCTGGGAAATCTGGGGCGGACTGCTCTTTGAGCCTTGGCAGCCTCCCGGTGCCGGGTCGAGTTTACTTTGAAGAAAGCAGGCCGCAACCCAGTTCCCCCATCTTGGCTCAGAGGCTTCTGGCATTATATACCGTGCCTCTCGCTTTCTCTCTCCAAGAGTTTCTGGCGCTATGGAACTTTGTGCCATTGCACTAGCTTGTTCTACGCCTCCCCCATTTAAAATGTTATAAGAATTCTCAATGTCATCAGCTTTTTATCATCTTCATCCTCGACGAGAGGTTCCCAGTCAGTTTAAAAGCTGTTCTCCCAGTACTGTAGTCTGGTTTCATCCTGGGTCAATTGGAGCCCCCACCCCGTTTGTACTAGTCCTAGCTTGCCCCCAAATGTTCCCTGGTCCCTAAAATACAAAAAAGCCAGCTTCCGACACTGTCACCCTCGTCTCAGCCACACGTTGGTCCACGTGGAACCAGCTGTACCTGTATTTCAGAGCCTTGAAGGTCCTGGCTTTTGACATCCTACCCGGCACCTTAAATTCTGATTCTAGGAGCTCTCAACATTTCCCCATGCCATTTATGTATTAATTAAATTTGTATATCGCCCAATACCCATAGATCTCAGAGCAGTTCACAACCTAAGATTGCTAATGGGTCATGGTCCATATTGTAATTTTTTGTAAGTCAATGATGATAAGTCCCATTGAAAGCTAGAGACCCCAGGATTTACTTCTGACTCAGAGTAAATTCTGAGTAAACAAGCATAGGTTTGTGCTGTTAATTCCCCCAAGGTAAAGGGTTTTTTCCCCATGTTGGAAGTTTTTCATTAATGTTTTTAATTGCTTTTCTTTCGTCTTTTTTGTAGCAAATTGGGCTATCTCACAAATAAAAACTTGGAAGAAAATCATAGAGAATATCAGTAATTAAAACCTCTACTATACTAGGGACAGAAACACATTTGTGCAACTGAAAGAGGTTATTCAAGAGGCTATTGCTTACTAATCCCCCTCCTGGCACTCATCAGAAAGCAATAAAATGGACTGAAGCCACAAAAGGAAATATTTAATTCACTGCAAAGTACCTGTGAGGAGGGAGCAAGAAAGTGTGCCAAGGGGCTCCCAGTCTGACCTGGAAGTGGTATTGCAGGGAGAGAGTCCTGAGGATGCAACACTGCTCTGTCCAACAGAGGATTAAGGCAGGGGGAAAGACACATCAGGTGTGGGTCCTCACTATCAAGAAGGGGAAACGAGCTAAAGAACCGAAGTATAGCAAAGGAAGCCAAAGTGAAAGGAGCAGCAGCAGAGAGCACATAGATGAAGGAATGAAATTTTATTATGTTATCTCCAAAACTGATTGAGCTATAATAATAGGCTGATATTTTGGCTTTATAATAGCCTCCAAGATCTTCAGGATGAGGCCTGTTTTCATTACCCCTGTCCCTGAAACTGGGATACACCATATTTCCAAAGATTCTCGGCCCTAGGGCAGATGTTGAGATCCTTTGGTCCTTCATCGGCCCCATCAAGCATTGCCAATGGCCAGGGATTATGGGAGAACATCTGCACCAGGGGAAGGGTAGGGAACTTTTATTTCTATTCCAAAGGCCACATTTCATTGTGAGTAACCTCATCCCAGTCAGGCAAGAGCATTTGTGAAGGAGGGCTGATGAAGAGTTTAGCCTGGAGAATGCAGAACAAAAAGAATGTCTGAAGGGGCCCTAGGCAGCAAAAACAATGCAGGAGGCAGCACTCCAGAGGCGTACTCATTGTCTCTCAAGACCTAACAGCTAACAGTAGTAGTGTAAACATAACCATTTCCTTAGAAGTCTCACTGAGTTCAATGCACTCTTTGTGTCGTTAAAAGCCTCTTCATTTTCTAACATTTTTCTCTCTATGCAGAGTGAAAATTTCACTCATCCTGCAAACACTGATTTGCACACCTGTGACAAATGAAACAACTGTGTTTTGATTGGCTGAGGTAGAAAGCATCTCATTCTGACAAATGAGAAGTCTGGCCATAAAGAGACGTGCATGACAATTTTGCTCTACACCAATGATTTATTTTTGTTATCTTGGAATGAAATTGGACTTAGAAGGATGCTGGTTAAATTTGGACAGCTGTGTAAAAAAGAGCATCTAAAAACTACAATAAAACCAAGGTATTTGGCAAAAGAACTACCAAGTCCAGGTAGACTCTAGAGCAGCCTTTCTCAACTTGTGGATCCCCAGATGTTGTTGAACTACAACTCCCATCACCCCTAGCTAGCAAGGCCAGAGCTCAGCTCAGGGATGGTGGGAGTTGTAGTCCAACAACATCTGGGTTGAGATGGTTGAGAGCCGCTGCTCTTGAGCAAGTACCCAGATTTAAATATCTAGGATTACTGTACTTATCGATGGGAAGTCACCATGGAAACCCCATCTGGAAGCAATTAAGCTAATATCTGACCGTTCTACTGGGCCCCTATATAGGTTCTTCCATTCAAAGGGCAGGCAGTTCATCAACCCAGCTATTAAGATCTTTGTCTCTAAAATCATCGCCAAAACGCTCTACGGAGCTGGCATATGAGGAATTGGTGTTAAATGTGAAATAGACACCCCCAAGAATAAATTTATGAGGCAGATTTTAGGCTTCCTTGCGGTACACCAGCAGCCCACCTTAGTGCTGAGTTGGGCCTCCCCTTGCTAGCAGCCAGAATTGATCTAGCCTATCTGAGATACTGACACAGGCTAAATGCCTTCAAGGATCGTACTCTTATTAAGCTCTGCTGGTTAGAGCAACTAAGGACACGGGGCTGGGCACAAAAGTGCCAAGATTAGTTTAGAGCTTATAATCTTCAAATGGAGAACTACTTAGCCCTTAGCCCACGTGACCTTAGAAATTGGATTTTTGGTCAGGGTGCCAACCAAGACAGCATGCATCCACTGCCACCAGTTACTCTACTTGGTACCCCCAAATTAAGACCAATCACTCAAGGCCCTGTTACCTTGAGACTCTGACCTTCCCACAACTACGCAAGGCCTTTGCAGAACTAAGATTCCAACAGATGCCCTCAGCATATTTAGAGGGGAGATATCAGGAAATTTCTCATGTGGAGAGCAAATGTATATTTGGTCAGGGCCCAGCCTGACTCCCTCCTCTGGCAACCTGCACAGAATTTTGCTTAACGGTTGCCATTAATTTGATTTTAATTAATTTTTATAATGAAATGTTTTTAGAATGTTGGATTATTTGGTTGTTTGATTATTTGATTGTTGTTAGCAGCCCTGATCCCAGCTTCGGCTGGAGAGGGCGGGATATAAATAAAATTTATTATTATTATTATTATTATTATTATTATATGGATGCAATCAAGTAGAAGACACCCCACACTATTTACTGATTTGCCCCCTGTATACAACACCCAGAAGAAAATTTATATCACCAATTCTTAATTGGCTTTCAGGTCATCTGCACAGGAAGTGACAGTTCAACGTCTAGCAGATAAACATCTATATATCATACACCTGGTAGCCAAATTTGCGCTGGCAACCAAGAAGCTCCGTTCCAGCTATGTGAATGCACTCCAATCTTCAGTTTTAATGTTGTAAATTTCTTTTTATCTTGTAAACTGCTACAGGTTACATTGTATGATTTTAGATGAAAGTGTCCTTTTATTATCTGTCGTCCATTGTAAAAACCTTTTGCTATACAGTAAGATTGATTGATTGACTGATTGACTAGGGCATGAAAGTTTTTGATGCAGCTTTTGTTCTTCAGCTTTGAAGCGAGTTATCAAACAAATGTTGCCAAAACTCTTTTATGTACTTATTGCTGGAGATTTCAAAAGTTTGAAAAGCAGGCCTATGAATGGCGAATAAGAGATTTTAGTTGACAACAGCAATCCCTCTAAAGATTCCTTATCGATTTAAATAGCAACATGTTATAAAAGTGAAAGGTTGCCTCATTTATTCCTCCTGGAATCAAGCCGCCAACACCCTGGTTCCACGCATAGCTACTTTGAAGTGACTCATACCAGACTTGCTGGTATGCAGCACAAACCAAAGCAGTGGTGGCTGGTACCCATTGACGGTGATACACCAGAAGGTGGGGACACCAACAGTAGGTGGGACCAGAGACAATTGATACCTCCCTGCTGAGTTCCACAAGGACTAAGGAGGGGGAAGATGACCCAGTGCAATCTTCTGGACTGGATGTAAAGAAGGCAAGGCAGGTGGGAGCTGGCGGTGGGCCAACTGAGGATGGTGGGGAAGTGCCCCATTTGCCCTAATGGACCAGCCTCGATGAATCTTAAGCATGTTTAGTGAGGAACAAGTCCCAATGAATTCAGTGGGATGCCCTGTGAAGTAATCAAGGGTCATACATGTGCTTTGGTTTTACTGGTTCCAAACACAGAACATTCAAATGGAGCTGTACCTTTTCTCTGCAAAGTGAGCAACCTGAAAACAGGTTAATCATACTTGCTACGGTTCAAAGGAAGGTTGTGTACTATGGAAAAGAACATTAATCTACAGTAGGAAGATTATACTAGGACTAACCCAAATCCTGCTATTAATGGGACTGCTCAAAAGAGTTTTTATTACAAACTAGTGATCTGGTGATCTGTTTTAGAGTATTGACTTTCCTGCTACACATTTTTGCATCCTACTAATAATATAAGGGACATGGGTGGCGCTGTGGGTTAAACCACAGAGCCTAGGACTTGCCGATCAGAAGGTCGGCGGTTCGAATCCCCGCGACGGGGTGAGCTCCTATTGCTCGGTCCCTGCTCCTGCCAACCTAGCAATTCGAAAGCACGTCAAAGGGCAAAGTAGATAAATAGGAACCGCTCTGGCGGGAAGGTAAACGGCGTTTCCGTGCGCTGCTCTGGTTCGCCAGAAGCGGCTTAGTCATGCTGGCTACATGCCCCGAAGCTCCCTCGGCCAATAAAGCGAGATGAGTGCCGGAACCCCAGTTGGCCACGACTGGACCTAATGGTCAGGGGTCCCTTTACCTTTGCTAATAATATATACATAAATGTGAACTATGCATATTTACTTAGAAGCAGATCTCTGTGAGTTCAAATGGATTTACTCCCAAGTGAGTGTGCACTTCTAGGTTGCTTTGTTTGGAGGCTGCCTGTTATGCAGATGCTGTGCAACTTCAAAGTTATATAGAAATGTTGGTCATCTAGTCCAACCCCCTGAAAAGCAGTAATCTCAAATGCTTAAAAACTAAAGCATCCATGACAGACCCAACCTCTATTTAAAAACCTCCAAAGAGAGTCTACAATTTACTGAGATAATTTGTTCCACCATTGAGCAGCTCTTACTCTCAGAGATTTCTTCCTGAAGACATCCTTAGGCTCAAAGCAGACCTGTGGGGGGCAGATGGGTACGCTTGGCGCAGGCCTTGGATGGCTAAGCTGGTCAGGGTCCTCCTTCAAGGACCAGCTGCCTTTTTTGTTTGAATTGATAAGTTTATTCTAACAAGACTTTCACCCTGGGCCTCAGATAAGCTCTGCCCTGACCTGGCTCAAAGTCTTTCATACTCCCTTATGCATGGGATGTGGAATAAACAGAGCTTTTTATCTCAGCCCTAGAATCACTGTTAGTATGAACTTCTGCTATTATCATTGTGCACTGTATTTTCTTAATAAACCAACTATATAGAAATGTAACATATTACACAGAAATATATCCGTAATACAGTAGTTATTAGAATTAAATTCCCATACAAATGGTAGAGCAAACATTGAAGTACTCGGAAAAAGCAGCTCCTAATCTTATATCTATACCTGTTATTCTGTTAGCAGTCTCCTGGCACCTGAAAAATCAACGAAGTGGATTGTAGCCCATGAAAGCTTATGCATTATAACTTTATTATAATTGATTAGCTACTCAACTTAATTTCCGTTTTCTATAAAACTGTTCTCTGTGTTTTCCCATAAAGACCTGGACACTCTCTCTCACACAAGTGTAATTTATTACAGTATTGCTTTTCTCACACTAATCCCATTGGCTGTTTTGCCCTCTGCTTTAACTAGAGACTTCATAATTTGAAAACCGTATGTTAGAATTTTGGAAAGGTTACATTGGAGAATAAAGGTCTCCCTGGATAAGCAGCTTACTTCTCCAAGAGCAGTTTACTGCCTTTTTTTTTTTTTTAAATTATTCGAACATCTGACCCAGTGGTATCCATTACTACGGCTGCTGCAATCTGACGCATTCCGGCAGCTTTCAGCCTGACGTTTTCTTTTACAGCTGAGGAGGCTCCTCCCTTCGCACCCTCGGTCACGTGACGGGGAGGGCCCCCGCTCCCTCTCCGTCGTCCGCGCTGCCATCTTGGAGCGCCGACGGCCTCTGGGCGCCGCCATCTTGTCTTTCTCTCGGCGTGGAGGGCGCCATCTTGTGCCCGCCTGATGAATGAACCTTGCCGCGAGGGAGGGGAGTCTATCCGGTTCGCTCGGCTGCTCAGTCTCTCGGCGTGGCCAGCCATGGAGAGCCGCGCCGCTCGCGTCTCCCTCCTCCTTCTCCTCTGCTTGGGGGGCGCCCTGGCTGCCCCGGAGCTGGTCAACGATGAAGTGAAGAGGACCGTGGACCTCGGCACTCACCTGGCCAAAGTGACGACCGAGCTGAGCCTGGCCAACCCCGCGGGGGGCTCCGGGTCGGCCGCCTCCTTCCTGCTGGCTCTGGACCCGGGCCTGGAAAGCCACCTGGCCTACCTGGGGGTGCAGGTGAGCGAGCTACTGGCGAGACGCGCAGCCTCCGCGGCCTTCCGCTTCCGAAGCCCTTCCCGCCGCGCCTCATGTCTCGCAGCCCCGTGAGCCTCGCTCGCCCTCTCCCTCCGGCCTCTCGCAGAGACGGCGCCCTCGGCCAGCCCTAGCGCCTCCCCGCTCGCGCTTCTCCTTTTCCTTCTGCGCTCGGGGCAAGTGTTTCTAGGAGTTGTGCTTCTGCCTTTCTTTCGCCTTCCCTCGCCGCGCCCAGGCTTCGAAAATCATCTCCCCCCTCCAACCCACTTTGCCTTCGCCTCTTGGTTTTTCCTGGGCATCTGCCTCCATTCCCTGCAGCTTTTCATTCCCTGATAAGTTCGCTTATTGGTACCGAGCTATTGGCATTTGAGCGGATATAATTTCCAAAAGATCTCCTCCCCTCGCCTCAACAACGCTTTAGCATTGCATTTCAGGGGTTTGTCTTTCTTAACTGTACTGACCGTGGTGTGTTTGGCTCCTTTCCCCGTATAGTTAGCAGGGATGGAGGCTAAACTGCAGATTTGGGGTGGCTCTCCTTTTCGTAGAGGAGGCCGTGCTGCAGAGATATATGGGCCACGAAGAAAACCCTATCAGTTTTTTGTCCACCCGAAATAAAAGCCTGGGATCTTCTGGGCAGCACACATAGTGGATTGTGATCTGGGAATGCAGTGTTAGCAGAATATGTGATCCATATTGGCGTGGGGGTGGAAATAGAGGTCTTTGCTAAAGTTACACGTAAGCTGCCCTTTGGGGGTTTGCCAGCTTTTTGACCCAGATAATGTCATGGAAAGGGTTGTCACTTTGCAGCAGTGCTCACCACGTATTTGTTTTATTTCTCCTCTTCCTGGCTGCTGACTCCCTTCAGAGCTGCCGCTGTAGTAAATGGCCTGGCATATACTGACACGTAAGCGTAAGTGCTGCAATCGGAGAGCAACCAGTGGCAACCTAGAGGGAAGGAGGCGTGGATCTCAAGGCATGTCTATAAAACCGCATAACGCATGCGTTTGCAGGGCCTGTGGCTAGCTGAACAGCAGGCTGCTGGCATCAGAACATTTTAAGTGGCTTATTATTATTCATTGCTGCCTGTGTTTCCTGCCTGCCTGCAATAATTGGAGGTGTTCGTAAATGTGAGCTTAGGAGAAAGCCTTTCTAGAAGGTGTGTTTTAGCTGCTTCTATCTGTGTGGCAACGTGTTAATGAAAACGGTTAGTTGAAGCTCTGTCCTGAACCATGAATGGCTGCAGATATCATAGTGGAGTGCGGTCTGTTATTAGAAAGTGAGCAGTCACAGCTATTTGGGAAGGACTGTAGCTTGGTGGTAGAGCATCTGATTTGAATATAGAAAGTCCTATGTTCAATCCCTAGTATTCCTAGAGAGGACCAGGAGAAAGCCCAGTCTGAAATCCCGGATAGTGGCTTCCAGTCAGTGAGCTGGATGGACCAGTGGCCTGACTTGATAAAAGGTAGCTTCCTATGTTCCCATTTGCTGCAGAGTATTCATTCCGCAAGGCAACTTGATTTTAAGGAATGTAATAGCAGCTAGAAAGCTGAGCTAAGCTTCTTTTGTCTTTGGAAGAAAGGGTTGTAAGTAAGTACAATAAAGTGAAGGCAGTAAGGGTAGTGGACTGAGTCTTTGGCACTGTATCTGATGGCCAAAAGTGAGCTCATTGGAACCTAGGCCCTGCTCCCTATGCAATCACAGTTTCTGTAGGGGTCTTCCCCAACCTGGTGCCCTTCAGCTGGTTCCCAGTCAACCTGGGTGGTGGTGTCAAAAACAATGGGAGGACACCAGGTTAGGCAAAGCTACCCCCAAGTATGATTTCTCATGTTATTTACAGTCCCATTCTAAATAATGGAACTTGCTTCCTTGTATCTATTCATAGGATAACTGCCGTTGTCTTCTATTTCATCATTTTGCAAAATGGGAATACTTGCTGGCCTATTGGATAGTGGATAATGCTGAATATGGATAGGCATTGCACTCTCATACATGAATTTCTTGATAGTCCTTGGACAATCAGATACTGGTTGCAGTATCTGGTAGTTTTGATCCATCTTAGAGTTACAGTGAGAGGCCTGTGAAGCCCTTTGTGGATTAAAAATGGAACTAAATTATTTTTGACCTGGGAGTAGGTGTACATATATATTTGGGTCTGAAAATATGAATTATCAGTAAAATAATTCTACATCCTAGCCATGCCTTTACTTTTTAGTGAACCCCTTCCCAAGGACCTGAAAGAATCACATGTATCTTTTTTAATTTTGGCCAGTTTACTCTCAAATTAAGAAGAAAAGTGCTGTCAGGAGCATCGTCTGTCCTTGTAAAATTGGGGAGGCTGCTGGAGAAAGTAAAATCAGGACTGTTTTCAACAAATCATGTCATCCAACACTTGTCTGTCTAGTTGTGGCTATTCAGTGAGTTCTCACAAAAGACTTCTGGTAGAAGAACAGTAAGTCTTTGATCAGAACTTGCATCCCATAAATCACTATTGCATGTCTCTTGTTCTGAAGCTAACACAGTAACAGGGTTCCAGAACTTGCCTACCTGCTTGCCAGCAGTGTGTGTACTCCCTGTCCGGTAAGCAGAAGAAAAATGTGCTTTATCTCTGTTGTTTTGGCTTCTGCAGAAAGCACCAGTAGTGCCTCACTGTTGCTTTAGAATTACAGAAGCCAAATTCAGAGGGAAAGGATTTGCCTCTTCAAAATCACCACAGAGAAAAGGGAGGAATGCTTTCTCATAGTTTGAAATTTGCAGGAGACAGCAGCGCATTGTTGCTTGCTCCTTCTGCAGGATCCCTTCAGAAAGGCAAACACCCCTCCATTCTCCAGGTTCTTCAAAATGCCACAGGACTCCAGGAAGGAAGGGGTGAATGACAGCTGCAGACAATGGGCTTGGCTAGTAACCCAAGCCAGCATTTACATGTTCTTGTATAAGAGTCTCAAGGGTTTAACAGACCTCTGTGTATGTTGCTTTTAGATAATGCTGCAGGGTTTGTGGAGTTAGCCAACAACTTGTTCATGATTGGATGGCTAATTATTGGTGTGTGTGTGTCAAATTGAAGTGTGTCTTTGCTGACTTGGAGACCCCTGGGAGTAGGAATTAGCACTTGTGATGAATTCAGCTGTCTCAGATGGAAACTGTAAATGGTAACAATGACCAAACTTGAATTTAATCTTTTGTTATAGGTGAAAGGCGAGGAAGAAGAAGAGAGTACTCTTGAGTTGAAGGAGACAAAGGTAAAAGGTAAAAGGTGAGTTTTGCCAAGGGAAACTATATCATACCCAGGTTTGCCACAAAATATACACTGAAGAATTTGCGCCCAGTCTGTATGACGCATATACTTAGCACATTCAGAATTTATATTTTTGAAATTTCCAAAGTGTTTCTTAAAAAAATAAATATTGTACTAGGTCAGAGACGTTTGCTTGTAGCCCTGCAGAATCATAGAAAATCTAAGACTTCAGATACTATTTTAATAGTGGCTTTCTTTTTGATTATTGGATTAAACAATTAAGAAAAACAAATCTAATTGACAATTCTGATGACATGCAGTTATCACTTGAAATTGGGAGGCATGGTAATTCACAGAGTTGCATTATAATCTGCTTGCTTCTTAGAAGCCTAAACCTGTCTATTGGAAACAAAAATTATCATTATCATTATTTACCTGCCTGCAGAATGGGTTACAACATTACAACACCATACTAGTAAAACAACTTACAATTACAGAAATAAGGTGGGTTCTATCAATGTACACCTCAAGTGTCAAAAGCCAGGGCAAAGAGGTGTGTCTTCAGCATTCACCATAATGAAAGTGCCAGATGCACCTCTGTGGGGAGGGAGTTCGGAACTTAGGGGCTGCCACAGAAAATACCCTCTCCTAGGCCACCACCACCACTCTGCTTTTGAATGTAGAGGAACGACCAAGTGTGCCCGCTCTGGCAATCTTAGCACCGAAGAGAGAGGGGTGGGAAATATAGTCTCCATGTATTGAAGAGCTAGGAAGAGCTGTTACAGAGTTGTGAAAAGAATGCTGTTGAAAAAAAGAAAGGATGTCTTTGAATATGTTGCAAAGGAATGTGCTGGCCCTGATAGATGAGCTTTTTAGCCTTGTACTGTCTCTCCTGATAAGACTTCAGTTGCTTAGTTACCTGATAAGACCCATGCTATGTACGGTACTTGGGTATTGTGCATGTGTTAGGAGCTTAGAAACCTTATAAAAAACTCAGGTATTCCTAGGGATGCTGGAATCCACCCTGGTGACTTCCCCCAAATGTTACATTTGACCAAATAAACCTGCCTTAAACTTTCCTTGATGTACTGCTTGAAGAAATCCACAACAAGGGTCTGTAAGGAAGGAGGTGGTCTTTTAGGTATTTGGGGCATGAGTCGTTTAGGGCTTTGAACATTAATGTGAGTGGCTTGAACTGGGCCCAGAAATGAACTGGCAACCAGTGCAGCTGTTTTAGCACAGGAGGTTATGTAAGATCTGAACTAAACTTCAACCAGTAATCTAGCTGCTGCATTTTGGACCAATCAAAGTTTCCAAGTCATTTTCAAGGGCAGTCCTGTACAGAGTGCATTGCTGTAATCCAGTCTGGAAGTTACCAGATCATGGAGTGGCCAAGTGATCTGTATCCAAAATGGGCTGTAGCTGGCGAACCGGCTGGAACGGAAAAAAGGCATTCCTAGCCACCTGATCCTCCAGTGACACTTTAAATCCAGGAAAATGCCTTCCCCAGCTACAAATTTGCCCCTTTCTGCCTCCCCACCTCCAAGGTGTGAAAATGGGGCACACAACCCCTCTGTCTTTTCAGGATTCAGCTTCAGTTTTATTAGCTCTCATCCAACCTATCTGTTGTCAGTCGTTACTGACCAGTCTTTAAAAGCTAATGCAATATATCTTTTGACATTTAAATCAAGCTGTTAGCTGTTATAACATTAGTCAGTTGAGATCAGGGTTCTCTGAAATAGCAAACGTTCCCAAGAGTCCATGTTCTGATTGCTGACAGCAGTGGGCCACGTTACTGCCACTTTGATTAAACCCAGGCTAGTATACCGATCCGATCCCAAAACTGGGATCGTGGCCCAAAACTGCAGCAGACAAATGAAGGTGGAGATGATATATTCTTCAGTGAGAATCTTTGTTGAGCTCCTTTCCATGCTTATGGGTGTCTGTAAAGCCAGCAGAGCCAGATTGATTTTTCTATCTGTTTTTCTCCTTTACAGTGGCAAATTCTTCACTGTAAAACTGCCATCTCCTTTGGCTCCAGGTGGAAAGATTCGCTTATCTGTTGAAACGGTTTTTACACATGTCCTGCAGCCGTACCCAACTCATATCACCCAAGCAGAGAAACAGTTTGTGGTTTTTGAGGGCAATCATTATTTTTACTCTCCGTATCCAACCAAGACCCAAACTACTCGGATTAAACTGGCCTCAAGGAATGTGGAAAGCTACACCAAACTAGGGAATCCTAGTCGGTCAGAGGACATGATTGAATATGGACCCTTCAGGGATGTTCCACCATACAGTGAGGTAAACTCTTAATCCCAGCTAACGTTCCTAGGAGAGAAACTGTTTAAAAGGAATTTGCCACTCATGTAGAATTAAAATACATTCATGCCATTCTGCTGTGTCAAATGATTAATATAAATCCAAAAGCCAGGAATGTAAGGGGCTTAAAAGGAACTAAAGTAAACTAAAGCTGCCTTGTATGTAACAACTCCACCTGTTCATTGTGGGTGGACAAAGAATACCACACAGGTGAGTACATGAGGTTATATGCACGTCAGTGAGTGGACTAGAGAAGGAGAGAGAGATTGCTGTGTTCCTCTGCCTGCCAGCCTTTGGCACAAGACAGTTTTTTTGCAGGTCTGCCAAGAGGCTTCTTCTCCTCCCTGGCCAGCACAGAAACATGCTAGTATTTACAAGAATCAGCCAAAGGGCACCAAGCCTTTAATCGTTCAAAACAGACAAGGCACTTTTTGTGTGTGCGCTATTGCAGATTTCTAATGGGCTCAGAAAAAGTAATGCAGCCACTGTCTATGGACATTGCTCACATTATTCCACATGTGGTTTCTCAGCATAGACACCTTCCGACTGGGATAGCTCAGTCAGTAAAGCATGAGACTCTTAATCTCAGGGTCATGGGTTCAAGCCCCACGAAAGGCAAAATATTCTGGCATTGCAGAGGGTTGGATGAGATGACCCTCATAATCCCTTCCATCACTACAGTTCCATGATTCTAAGTGGATATTGGGGGTAGGCAAGAAAAAACTGTTTCCTTAATGCCCTGCTTATGAGCTTCTCAGAAGCTTACTTGTGTCGGAGGCTGAATGCTGGACAAGATGGATCCTTGCTAGATCTAGCCAACATTTCTTAATGAGTATTGTGCAATAGTGTAATACCTCAACAAAAATGATCGAGAGTCTGATTTGCAAGTAGGTCTTCTTAATAGGCATTGCTGTGAATGAAATGGCTTTTTCTACAACACACTTGATGACAGAAAGTCTTCAGTCTCTATTTTGATTTTTCTCCTTAGGATAACCTTAAGGTGCACTATGAAAACAACAGTCCATTCCTGACTATCACTACCATGACACGTGTCATTGAAGTTTCTCACTGGGGCAATATTGCTGTAGAAGAGACGGTTGACTTGAAGCACACAGGAGCTGTGCTCAAAGGGCCTTTCTCCAGATATGACTACCAAAGACAGCCGGACAGTGGAATATCCTCTGTGAAGTCTTTCAAGGTCTGCCCTTTCATATTTCTCTTTGTCTTAAAAGGAGCCTCAGGGGTGTGGGTGTAAGTAAAGAGTTCCTCTCTCCCTTGCCAGAAAGGACCAGGCTTTGTAGGTAGGGAAGGGGACAGCAAGGAAGCATTGCTACTGATCTGCTTTTGAGGAGATGGTGCCTTACTGGAAACTTTCTTTCTGTCCCTTTTTTATGTTGCTTCTTGTTTCTGATATGGAAGTACAGGCTTAGGGCGTAATCCTAACCCTACTTGTCTGGGAACAAGCCCCATTGAAATCAGTAAGCTACTTGGGTCTCTTTAAATATGGTTAGGATTGCAGCCTTAGGTTGCTTGCCTTCCCTACCATTCTTCTGTTTTGGAACAAAGCTAAAGGAGGCAGTGGGTGAGAAGATTCCCTTTCTAACTTTTGGAAGAATTGCTCAGACAGCATTTTAAAACTCAAAGGTATTAAATATTAAAATAATTACAGTGATCGACTTAGGAAGCACAGTACAGTGGTACCTCGGGTTACATACGCTTCAGGTTACATACGCTTCAGGTTACAGACTCCGCTAACCCAGAAATAATACCTCGGGTTAATAACTTTGCTTCAGGTTGAGAACAGAAAATCGTGCAGCGGCAGCAGGAGGCACCATTAGCTAAAGTGGTGCTTCAGGTTAAGAACAGCTTCAGGTTAAGACCGGACCTCCGGAACGAATTAAGTACTTAACCCAAGGTACCACTGTAATTAAAAAAAGGTACATACAGTGGTACCTTGGGTTACAAACTTAATCCGTTCTGGAGGTCTGTTCTTTGACCAAAGTGTTCTTAACCTGAGCTGTGTGCTTTCCCTGATGAGGCCTCCCACCGCCGGTGTTCGTCTTCCATTCATCTTCCGGGGCAAATTGTGCTAACCGGAACACCTACGTCCGGTTTTGCGGAGTCCGTTGTTCAAAGTGTTCGTTAACAGGACTGTTCATTGACCAAGGTAGCATTGTATTGTACTCTTTAGAAATGTAGGCACTACATTTAGAACCTGAGGACTTTGAAGGAAAGATCAGGCAAGCATTGGTTTGCGATACTTTAGGGCAGAGGGTTGGACTGTATGACCAGAATCTCTTCCAATGTGATTTTTAAAATTCAGTCTGCTGTATATGATTTGCTTATACTGTGGTTGCAACTGCTGTGAGAATGGAGATAACTGCTTGCTTTTAGTGAAAATGCAGTCTTAAAAACAGTGACTAGCAAGTGCCCCAATTATCGGTACTGGTGAATTTGACATTAAGTGCTTATCTTGGTTTTGCAGACTATCCTTCCTGCTGCTGCTCAAGATGTGTATTACAGAGATGAAATTGGCAACATATCCACCAGTCATCTCCTCATCCTGGATGACTCTGTGGAAATGGAGATCCGCCCTCGCTTCCCCCTATTTGGTGGTTGGAAGACACATTACATCATTGGTTATAACCTGCCTAGCTATGAATACCTCTTTAATCTTGGTAGGTTTCCTTGTTACGGTAGTGGCATCTGGAATATAATGTGAGCAACTGGAGTACAAAGCTATTCACTGTCTGCAGTTCTATGCAGAATGGCATATTTGGAATTCCAAAGATTCTTAGTTTTATTATTTGTGCATGTGTGCTCAGAAACCAGGTGCTGTACTGTCAAAGTGCATCTCAGTACTTCATTATATGAATTTAAATGATGCAGACATCTCCTGAAAAATGCCATGCATTTCCCCCCTCACTTCCTACTCTCCTGACACCTTTTTGTTCCTTTCCCAAAACATACAAAATGATATACAGTGCGGTCAATGGGGGATATCCAGCTAAGCTGTACTAAGCTTTGTTCTCTGCACAGCTTATGCTGGGTGCATAGTTAAGTGTGTTGTCACAGTAATAGTGTGGATATTGCCTAACTTTACTGCGAGTAAGCAACATGCAGCTAAAACAAGTTGTAGTGGCACTTAATGGGTTTTTTTTTAAGCTCACCTTTAAACTTGTGACTGTTTTACCCAACAGGACTTTCATAGCTGGTATCCTGATACATTGAAAAAATCATAGTATCCTCTTGGTTTTTGTTTCCCAGGTGATCAGTATGCCCTGAAGATGAGATTTGTTGACCACGTGTTTGATGAGCAAGTTACAGACTCACTAACTGTAAAGATAATCCTTCCAGAAGGTGCCAAGTAAGTAATAATATGGTTGAGATCAAGCCACTTAGGCGATCTTTGTCTATCAGCCATAAAACACAAGGCCTGCTTGTGTATTATTCCGCTTATGGTGAAGCAAGAGCGGGCAGCATTTATGTCCCTGTCGCAATTCCACATGCCCCTGCCCTGTATAGTGACAGTGTGTGGAGCATGGTTGTCTGCAAAGGAACTCTTATGTTTGAGCAGCTGCTTGTGCATGGTGACACCACTCAATCAGGATACCAACACAGCCAGGCATCCCACTTTCATGCAGCCCCTGTGTGTGAGTGGCAGCTCATGTGTACAGCTTTACTTGCAAATGACCATGCCCAAGCCACGGACATCAGAGGGCAGGGGCTAATCCAGGGCTAATTTCTCCCCCCCCCCCAAAAAAAACCCCAACAACAACCAGGTTAAGTTTTTCCTGGGACAGCTAACAGTATTGTTATACACCTCTGTTTGCAGGAATATCCATGTGGATAGTCCATATGACATCAGCCGGGCACCTGATGAACTTCACTACACCTATTTGGACACCTTTGGCCGTCCAGTCATAGTGGCGCACAAGAACAACCTAGTTGAGCAGCACATCCAGGATATTGTGGTAAGCATAAGCCCTTTGCTTAGATAGCATAAATAATGAGAAATACCGCGCTCATCTTTGCAGCCCAGATTGCTCTCTAGCATGGCTGCAATAGCAACAGACCACGTTCAGAGATCAGTGAAAAGATTGAGCTTCATTGTTGAGTTCTGAGCTGCGTCTTAAATGTGCAAGTATCTCATTGTTCTTACGTATAGGAATGTAAGGTGGGTAGCATGTCATCTTGACTAATGGACGTTTATGCTCTTCTCACTGCTTGCCCTGCTCTTCCTAGGTGCACTATAATTTTAACAAGATCCTGATGTTGCAAGAACCTCTCCTGGTAGTTGGAGCCTTCTACATCCTGTTCTTTACAGTGATCCTCTACGTGAGGCTGGACTTCTCTATCACTAAGGTACTACAATAGAGGCACGATGAAACAGGGAGGATGCGGCAGGAGGGTTGGTCTCACGGTTTCCTTTGGGAAAGCCCTTTCCTTGGTATTAAATGCCCTTGCCCTGACTGCTGGAGGACTGGATTCGCTGCTGTTTTTATGTGAGGTAGCACTTACTCTTTTTCTAAGATATGGATATTTTGCGAGAGCAAGCTATTACCTTATCTTTATACCAGTGGTGCTCTGAGATTTAGTAGTTTCTTAGCATAGGCAAAGTATACTTGAAATACATTAATTCTTTGAGTCAATAAATGAGCATGTTGTGTTAGGGCTTACCTTTTTCAAAGCACTGCTAAGATCCAAACTGGCCAAAATTCTTCATCTATTAATTTTCACGGAATGAAGTAGTTTTTTTTAAAATGGCGTTTTGGTCCATGTTTTAATTAATTTTGATTCAGTCAAGATGGCTTGCACAATGGATATCCTTGTTTTGTTGTTCCATACAAGTCTAATTGAAACAAATGGAACTCCTCAGTGTTTCTTGTTTTTGCCACTTTGCTTCAAACAACTATTTTGGTAAAGTCTGTCTGATGAATTTAGCCAGTGTAGTGAATAAGCGACAGAATTGTGAACTAGGAACTCCTTTGGTTTAGATTTTGCCTTCTCCCTTTCGACTCTCTAGATAGATTTTAGGTATGCCAATCTCTCTGCCTCGGTCTTTTATTTCCAAGGTGGAGGTTATGCTGACAGATCTTATAGGGTTGTTGTAAGGACTACCGAGAGAGCACACAAAACACTTTCTGGACACTTAGAATGCACTATATACTGTAACAAGTATTTAAGCCATTGCGCTTTTGCAGGACCCAGCAGCAGAAGCTAGGATGAAAGTTGCCTGCATCACAGAGCAAGTTCTCACCCTGGTGAATAAGAGACTACGTCTGTACCGCCATTTTGATGAAGCTGTGAATAAGTATAAGCAGTCACGGGATATTTCAAACCTAAACAGTGGCAAAAAATCACTGGAGACTGAACATAAGGCCTTAACCAACGAAATAGCTTCATTGCAGTCCAAGCTGAAGACAGAAGGCTCTGACTTGTGTGACAAAGTAAGAATCCGTTGGCCTCCTTAGTGTGTATTGTTACTGTACTGCCCTTATTCTAAACTGCCTTTTCTCTTGGCAGATATTTTCGTCACACTTTAAAGAAATTCTTTTTTGTTGCCTTTGTTCTGTGTTTACAGTGTATTATGATGATTCCAGAATAATACTGTTAAAGTTGAGATTTCTAGGTTCCTTGATAGTTTTATTTCCAGGCATTCCTCCATAAGGCTGGAGAGCTTTGGGGGAATTTCCCCCAGTTTTCATTCTGCCATGGCTTTAAATATTGCGCTACCTGTATAGAATATCTAAACCAGGACTGTCGACTATTCCAGCTTGCTGAGATGCATTGGCCAGGGTCCTCCACCACATTCAGCCAAGCCCTTCTCTCAGTGAGTAGGCCCTGAAGGTAGCAAGATTGCTCCAAATGTTTTAATGCTGTGTGGGGAATACATCAAGCCCCTCTGGCTGCATTAAGTCTTCTGGCTACCACTTATCTAACATGCCTACTGCTTTGAAATGGAATGTTTTTTTGTAAGCTGCTGCTCAACATTGGTGAGCGAAGCCTAAGGCATCCTGACTTCCCGATTTTAAGTTGTATTAATCCTTAGGCGCAAATGTGGTCCGCATGTCATTCTCTTAGCAGACCACTTCTACTCTGCTTTGAGTGAAACTTTCACCCACAATAGGAGATCCATTCAGTGGATCACCCTGTAACTGTTGGTGAATATAGCTATCTTGAAGATGGTCACTTTTGCCAGGATGTCAATGCATAACTTGCAACTGAAGGGCTGTTAATTCATTCTGCTCATTAATACTCAGCTGCAGTTAGCTGAAAGCTCCCTTGGTAACTGGGAGGAGGGCTGAATGGAGGGGCTGTGCACACACACGGTAGCTGTTATCTCTACATATTCCTCTGCTGATGTTTTGCTATAAAATGGAAGGAAGGTTAGAAGGCATTTCATTTCTCAAAAACAAAGTATGAATGAAATGTAGCATAATCAAGTGCTCTTACGACCATGGAACCAGCCCTGACATGTTTGTTGCAGTGAGTGTCCATATTCAGAACCATTAAATGTAAAGTTTAAATGGGTGTAGCTTCTAACATAACATTGTATAGTTTGTCATATACAGTCGTACCTTGGTTTTCGAACAGCTTAGTTCTCGAGCCCTGCAAAAACCCGGAAGTGACCATTCCTGTTTGCAAACTATTTTTGGAAGCCAAACGTCCAACGGGGTTCCTGCGGCTTCCATGCATTGGTTTTCAAACGTTTTGAAAGTCGAATGGACTTCCGGAATGGATTCTGTTCGACTTCAAAAATATGACTGCAATTGTTTGCTTAGACCCTGCAAATCTACTACTTCTAGGGTGACCATAAAAATAAAATGAATGCACCCTGTTACTGTTGCTTTGTATGGCTATGGTGTGGTCCAGTCACCTAACGTTTTGTCCCAAATTTCTTCCAAGGTTAGCGAAATTCAGAAACTTGACAGCCAAGTAAAGGAGCTGGTCCTGAAATCTTCTGTGGAGGCTGAGCGGCTGGTTGTTGGCAAGCTTAAGAAGGATACATACATAGAGAATGAGAAGATGCATTCTAACAAGCGTCAGGAGCTGATCACCAAAATCGACAACATCCTTGATGCGCTATAAGTTAGAAGTAAAAAGTTTGGGAAAGAGCTAAAAGGGGTGGAAGAAGGTTCAATGAGCATACTGAGCCACACCAAGTTGGGGAATGGGGGGTGGGAGAGGTGTGTCTAGGCTACAAAACTGCGGCAAGGAAAAAGTTTTTGGAAATCGCCTCCAAAATGTGGTATTAGTCACTTTTAGGACCTGTTTGCTCTGTGATACACCTACTATACAGAAGAGGTGTATTTATACCATGCCTTGGACTTAACTGAAACCATAGTCCTCAAAAGTGTTAGTAGCACGACTTCAGAGTCTGCTGAGAGGCCCCCTAATTTTCAGTAGGGAAGCATGCACACAGGTCCTGTACTGGCACTGAATGTCTCAGTCAGAGAATAAATACAACTGTTTTATTCAAAGGTTTGGTAGCAAATCTTTCCTTCTGTCCTCCACCTTTGAATTTATACTTTTTTATATTTTGGAGATGGGGATACGGATAAGTAACTTGAACAAAAGCTTTTTTTTTAACTATTTGTCGCACTAAATGAGATTCTTGTCCCTGAACTTTCTGAGCCTCTTTTGAAATTCAGTGTTGGGGTAGAGTCCAGGGAAAGAGAAGGGAGTGGGTGAGGTTCATTTGCTTAGAAGCCTGTGCTTTTCCTCAGACGGTTGGTTTCTTTTAAAAAAAATTGTAGGGAAGATCAAACTGAAATAAAGATGTATGGATCTTCTGCCTCTATTTTCTTCTTATTATTAGAGTGTCCTGTGCCTTTTGGATTCCTGTAATGAGCACCACATTATGTTTGATTGGCTATCTTTATCTCATGCTCCATCTTGTGTAAGAATTATGAACCTCTAAGCTGTTAAGAGCTTTTAGAATTATTACTGCGGTCAGTAACAAACTGGCTTGCATTAATGCTGGTTGTAGCAATAGTTGGATCTTCCTATGAATGTGTGTGATTTTTAGGTGTTGTTTGACCTGGTCAAAACTCTGTAGAATATACTTCAAGATGTAATGCTGAATCACCTAATAATCAACCAGTGCAAAATAGCAGGGAACTAGCGGTTTCTGATGTAGGATTCTATCACTTGGAAGTTTTATAGGCAGAACCATTTTTGTCAAACCATATGACTCCTTTTCCAGAGAGTTTAACACACATTCCCCTGCTCCTTCTCGCTTTTTAGATGGGGAGGAGAGTGCATTTCCCAGGTAAATTATTTCTGAGGTTTTCCCCCCCTTCATTGTGCCTTGAACAGCTTCAGTTTTTATTTCATTTTTTAATATAGCATGTAAGTTGCTGCGGGTGGACAAAAATTTCTAAGATTTCTCTTGCCACTGCACACAACATAGATAAAATCACAGGACAAAACTGGGGGATCTTCTTGTCATTGTAATGCATTGGTTCACAAAAAGTGTGTTATGAGAGGAATGAGCCTTGTGTGAAGAGCCAGTTCCCCCTTGAGGGAGTATCCGTTGTTACACTATAAATAGCTTGTGATTTGGTTTGACCTAGTTTACGCACCAGATGGCGCCAAGCTCACTGGAAAGCAAGAAGTCAATATTATGTTAACTTCCTAAGATGAGAAGGTAACTTCCACCACTGATTTTTTAAAATACATGTAGGTAAACACATGTTTATCTTGTAGCGTTGATTCCCCTCCCCACATATCTTCATACCATGCAATTAAGCAATCACTTTTAAGTGTCAGCCTCATTCATGTACACTGACTCTTCACACAGTATCTACATTTGCCCTACAATGAGAATTACAGCAGTAGCCACTGAGTTAACATGATAATAGCTACAAGACTCTGCATAGTGAAGTTCTCTCGGGGTTAAAACTGTGGCTGGCAATGTGAAAGGGCTCACAAATAATCTGACTGCCAAATACCTAAACCAGGGGTGAGGATGCTGTGGCAGCACTCCCAAAAGTTGAATTCTAACTCCATGATTGGGGATTGTAGGAGTTGTAGTCCAGCAATATTTGTAGGACTGCAGGTTTCTCATCCCTGACCTAAAGCTTAACATTTAAAAGTGAGTTCTGCCTTAAGAACCTTGTTTAGGGAGATACCCTTCTTGCCATCTCTGTGTGACCTTGTAAGTGAATGTGTCCATCATTTGAACTGTAAGGATAAATTGAAATATTTGTCCAGTTTATAGAGGATCTTAAGATCTTAAGTTTCCATTCATGTACCACTTCCGTCGAATGACATTTATGAGATAAGGAGCTTGAAAGCAAGGCACTATTTAGCTTTTAAGGTAAGGAAAGGGTACCCTGGGCTGCATTGCAAGATAGGCAACTCTTAAGCGCACAGCTGTCCATCTCTGCTGCCTTACCGTTTGCTTTGCCATAAGGGTACCTTAGTTTTTGTAGCTTCTTTACTCTTTCGGTGCCTGAGGTACAGTGCTCTTGTAGTTCTGAATTATCACAGTGCTAATTAGTATGATGCTCTTGCCAGAATGAGGAAGATTTGACTCAAGGTAGTCGTGAAGTGTCAGCTCCCATCTGCCCTATATCATTCTGGCTCTGAAGTCTTTGTTGATTGACTATAATTACAGCATATTGGTTACTCATGAAACACTGGTTTTGTGCCAAGGAATTATCAAGCGTGAGCTTCAGGCATCCTAAACCATGAAAGTGCCCCCAAAGGGACAGGTGTAGTCATGGTATTTGAACCACCTGATGTCTCTATAATTTGTTTAACTCCAGCCAATTCTATAGCTGTTGACATTTAATAGTGGGAGGAGTTAGAAGCCGGAGTCTTAAAAACCGAGGAAATAGAATGAAGCAAATCTGGTTCTCATGCTCTTGCAGGTAATCGAGGAAACTTTCTACCTCTCTGGATTTTAGGCTCGGGATTACTTACAAATGCAAATATTTTTAATAAAGGCACTTGGTGGGCTATCACTAACACTATTTCAGGCCTTTAGAAGCATGTCTAAAGCAGATATTCCCAAATTGGCTTGGAGCACACTAGTGTGTGCCACCGAAGAACCACAATGTGTCTTGAAGACATTCTGGTGGAAGCAAACACTCCTGCATTTCTTTTAGAATGGGGAGGCCTTGGACATCACTCATTCCCTAGCCTGCTCTATATATGGGTCAGGATACCACCCCAAAGGAGTAAGGATGCATTCCCTGTTGCTGCAGCCCAAACTACAGGTCAGGCGTTTCTTTTTGCACAAAGGTTATCTGAGTACTTGCCTGGCCTGGATCTGACAACCTTTGGCAGAAAATACAAGAGCAACTTTTAACTGCTTGCCAGTGCTCAGGAAAAGCATATTAATCTTCAGGAAGTCACTATATAATTCAGAATGCTGCTTCTTATTTCCTGCAATTTAGCGCATCCCCATTAACTTCTGGCTAAGTAGCCCTGGCTACCTCTTTAGAAATAGAGCATTGGAAAGGTCCCGATAATTCAACAAGGCTTTCAGTCCTTTCTGTAGAAATCTGAATGAGGGGTTTCCTCATTCCTATGATTCCTTTCCAGATGATTCCTTTCCAGATAACTTGCTCACGTGCCCACCGTAAGCCTAAAGAGCAAGCCATGAAACAGAGTGAGGCAAATGTGATGTGTGTCCAAGCTACAAAAGGAAGTTTGTAGCCACTTGCAAAACAAGTTCCCTCGCGGGTGTGTTCTGACCCAAACATGAATTTCACTGTGGAGTATGGAAGAATGGCAGATATAACTCAAAACTGCCCATGATCATGAGATGGGAAAGGAAGGGCAGTGACTGAAGTTGAATGTAGAATCGGGCATTGGTGATTGTTACAAGAGCTGTGGGCAACTTGGTGACTCTGCTCCTATTTATCCTTTGTTTTCAGTGTATTAAGATTCTCCACCACAAAGTAGGACTTTGTCCTGTTTTGAACTTGTTTTTCCCAAGTCAAATCTCAGTAGCAGGTTATTTTCTTTGAACTTATCTCTGTAAAGTCTCCCTGCCGCAAGTCCACATACACCAGGCATTCTGGTTGTAGGATCGTCTTAAAAGCCGACAGGCCTTGTTTTCATCTCTGCTTTCTTGAAGGAGTACTTCTGATTGGTCCTTTTGTCAACCAGAATGTACCATGTTCCCCAGTAGATGCCGCTGGTCACCCCCGTGTAGCGTCCGTGGTGGTACTTCCCATTGAGGTTGGCTGCCAGGCAGGAGTCAAACCACCAACCGGCCCCATAATACGCACCGCAGTTGCCCATGGGGTAGTTGTCGTTGTCGCTGTCCCAAGTTGTGAAGCACTTGTGATCGTGGTTGTAGTTGCGGCTGTAGCTCAGGGCGTTGCCTGCACTGCCTTGATACTCCCGGGCTGTCAGGCGATACTTGTGGGCCTCGCTGGCCACTTTGAATTTGCGGTAAACAGCATGGCGCTTGACGCCATGCCAGTCCTCCAACTCTATGCGCACGACATGCTGGCCCAGGCGAGTTAAGCTGTGGAGGTGCTCATTGCCCAGCCAGTGCTCCCCTTGCAGGCTCCCGAATCCCTGCCTGTACTCCTGCCAAGTGCGGTTGAAATCCACAGAGCCATCCTGCCGGCGCTGGAACACGGTCCACCCGCCACCATCCGTGACCATGTCACAGTAAGCCTGGCAATACACAAGACGAAGGTTAATCGGCAGAAGCACTGGAGCGCCTGAAAAAGAGCCCTTGCTCCAGCCCATGGAATCAGGCTGCGACATCATGCTCTCTTAGGAAATTTTCCACTCTGCAGGCAACATCAAGTGCTTAAACAGGTTTAATGGTCTTTGGCTGCTCTAAGGAACTATTTTCATCAGTGGGGAACAGGGCTAAGGAGCTCCAGAAGTGAATTCTCATTACTCTCACTAAATAACCTTTGAAAACCATGGAGATATGATTAATGGTAAGTGGCAGAAACTCACCGCCTGCCTGTTCATGCGCCATTTTGGAAATTTTATTTTCAGCGGTTTAGATTTACCGTATTTTTTGCTCTATAACACGCACCCGACCATAACACGCACGTAGTTTTTAGAGGAGGAAAATCCGTAGGCATGCCACCCGTAGGCATTCCCTCCATAACACGCACAGACATTTCCCCTTACTCTCTAGGAGGAAAAAAGTGAGTGTTATGGTGCAAAAAATACGGTAATTATTTTTGATTCTGTGGTATCTGTTCTGTGCAGTATTAGTGCAGGAGTGTCCCATCTGGGCATGCATTTATTTTACTAATTACTCAACTGGATAGTAGCTGTTCCCGTTTTAAGAACCACACACTTAGTGTTATGTTTTCAGTGGCTGCACTTAATCTTTCTTGCCACATATCTAACCAGGTTTTTTTCTTGATAGGGGACTTTGCAAAGTCCAAGTCTAAAAGGAACTTGGGGACACACTTTGATCATGGGGAGAGAGGCCATAAGTGCAATGTTAAAAAGGATAATTCTCAGCTACTACAGTGGTACATTGGTTCTCGAATGTCTCCATTGACAAATGCCGGAAACCCGGAAGTAAATGCTTTCGTTTTCAAACGTGCCTCGGAAGTCAAACGGCTTCCGCTGTGTGTTTTTCAATTTTCTCAATTGAATTGAGGCTTCTGTATTGAGTTTTCAGTTCTTGAACATTTTTGAATGTGAACGGTCTTCCGGAATGGATTAAGTTTGAGAACCAAGGTACCACTGTACCGCCCTTTCAATATATTTTGATGGGCAGGTGTATGAAGGTTCTAATCTGCATCAATGATGGCAAGGGGGGATATTTAGTCCAGATTCATTAATGCAAAGTAAAAGCTGTATGATCTTAATAAGGGAAGCAATCTACACTGAGTGAGTGGGACTTACTTCTGAGTAAGAATACACAGGATTGCATAGCAGATTATCCTTTACAATAGCAATGCAGAGGAGGATGAATAGAGAATGCCCACTTTAGGAGCAAACCAATGCAAATTTTATGTATGGCTACAACTTTTACATGCAGTAACACATACCAGTGGAGCAAGGAGCTGAATGCATATTGCAATTGTGCTACCTTTGGCCAAACGGAGACCCAGTTGGCTGCATGCATATCTTATTTACTCCGTTAGATAAGACACCTCAAACCTACCTACCTTACCTCAAAGTGTTGACGGAGGGGAATGGGTTGGATGGTGTATATCCCATTGTCTCGGATGCCCTGTTTATGGATCTCTGCACAATCCCGAGGATACGTGTGCTCAGATTTTTCAGAGGGTTCCACTGAAAGTACATAGGAACATAGAAAGCTGCCTTAGACTGAATTGGACCATAGTTCCATCTGGAAGGCATTGAAAGGTGTAATAAACCGCAGGGGCGTGGCAATGAAAACAACAGGTCCTGGACATATGACCTGTCTTGCAGGGATCTTTCACCTAGAAACTGTTACATGTATGCTAAAAAGGGGACAAAGAGTATCCTGCAATATGAAGGCAGGGGCAAGACGTACATACTTCTATGAGAGTAAACTTAGATGTTTGGTTGGTGAGCAGGATTGCACCTCCAGAGAAATCTTGGGGCACTGCTGCCTGCTTCAACATGCTATTGGATATAGAAATCAAGGGAGGTCTCCCCAAAGAATTAATAAATTATCATGTTGTTCCGGCCAATGTGTATTGGGCTTCACACACTCAGACTGCCTTCAAACATAATGTACAATAGGTGGGTTCTAGGCAGAGGTGGGGAGTTGCATTTGCACACCTGGAGATCCATGTGTGTAAGGCATCATTTTCCTCCTGTGACTTGACCAATTTGAAGTGCGAAGCCATTTCCTGGCTTCCCCCAAAGCCCATATTTTCTCCTCCTTGTTTTGGCTTCATTTTAAATTGTAACCTTCTGTATATTGATGGTGTTATATAAAAAACGCATCATCTTAAGGAATGAGAGACATTGTATATTTAATTAATCTTCAGCTGTTGTGGTCTAGCGTAATTTAATTTGGGTTGCAAGTTGTTTATGTTTATGCTGCCTCTGTTGCAAAGAATATATATATATATATATATATATGCTTTCGTAGATTTTCACGGGTACAGGAATGCAGGTTTTGGTGTCCTCGGGTGTCTTCCCGTGTAAAAGTTGGGGTGTCTAGGCGACGTTTCGACGAGGTCTCACTCGTCATCTTCAGGCTGGTGCTTTCGGCTTCTTGTTACTGGAACAGAGCAGGATCTCAGTGTTTGAGTTCCTATAAATACTGTTGAGGAGGTGTGGTGTATAGCCTCCAATGTTCTGGGCAGAGAGGAGGTTCCCAGGCTAGTGTGCCTTTTCTTCTTTTGTTCCTTAATTACTTGAGGGATATCTTGAGTGATTTCTTGAGTGATTTCCTGAATCCCACTTAGGTGGGTCATTAGGTGTGGATTAGTTGCTAAAGCCTTCGTGTCTTGAACTCTTGAACTTTGTGAAGAGTTTTTCTGAGAAGATGGCTGTACTGCACTTGGTTGTGCTCTGGCTTGGCTTCGTGTATAGGGGCGAGCTGTGGTTTTGTGGCCTGTGCCAGCCAGATCTGTGTAGGGATTGCAGGGGGGTGCAGCATCCGGAGGTGCCACCCTGGTTTGGCTACTGGATGGTGTCTGTAATTTATCTGTGGAGAGGGTCTGGGTTTGGGTCTGGTGTGGTTGATTGGTGATGGCGTTCTGTGTGCCTCTGGATCTGGTGTCAGATTTTGTGGGGAGGGCTAATTTCCAGATGTCTGGCAAGCGGGATGTGTCGTCACGCTTGTTCATGTTGTGAGGGTGTTTCTCTATCTCGATGGCTTCCATGATTATTCTCTTGTGGTGATGTTCCATGTTAAAGAGCAATTTGGAATCTGCAAAATTAATTTCGTGTCCTGTTTCTTTCATGTGTTGGAAAAGAGAGGAAGTTTTTTCTTCTTTTTTGACGGCATTCTTGTGTTCTGCGATCCGTGCATTTATTCGTCTGTTTGTTTGTCCAATGTACGTGGCTGGGCAGACTTTGCAGGGTATTTCATAGACCCCTTGGTTTTCCAACTGAATTTTATCCTTGGGGTTTCTGAGGATATTGGCTATTTTTTGGTTGGTGCAAAAGGCTGTTTTGATATTGTGTTTATGGAGGATTTTGCTAATTTTATCTGTAGTGCCCTTGATATAAGGAAGGAGGGCTATGCCATTGTTTTCTTCTGTGTCTTGGTTTTTGGGGGGTGTTTCTTTTTGGATTAGCTTCGTAACCCTGTTTTGCTGGTATCCATTGGCAATTAACACATTTGAGAGATTCTGTAACTCAGTTGTCAAGTGGTCTTCGTCAGCCAGGCGTTTGGTTCTGGAGATGAGAGTCTTGGCTACGGAGTTTATTTGTGCAGGGTGGTGGTGTGATTGTGCATGTAAGTAGCGGTTGGTGTGTGTTTTTTTCCGGTAGATAGTGAATTGTATTTTGGGGTGTAGGCTGTTGAGATGTGTGAGGAAGCTATCCAGTTTTTCTTTCCCGTGTGGCCAAATTACAAAGGTGTCGTCAACATATCTGAGCCAACCAAAAAAATAGCCAATATCCTCAGAAACCCCAAGGATAAAATTCAGTTGGAAAACCAAGGGGTCTATGAAATACCCTGCAAAGTCTGCATTGGACAAACAAACAGACGAATAAATGCACGGATCGCAGAACACAAGAATGCCGTCAAAAAAGAAGAAAAAACTTCCTCTCTTTTCCAACACATGAAAGAAACAGGACACGAAATTAATTTTGCAGATTCCAAATTGCTCTTTAACATGGAACATCACCACAAGAGAATAATCATGGAAGCCATCGAGATAGAGAAACACCCTCACAACATGAACAAGCGTGACGACACATCCCGCTTGCCAGACATCTGGAAATTAGCCCTCCCCACAAAATCTGACACCAGATCCAGAGGCACACAGAACGCCATCACCAATCAACCACACCAGACCCAAACCCAGACCCTCTCCACAGATAAATTACAGACACCATCCAGTAGCCAAACCAGGGTGGCACCTCCGGATGCTGCACCCCCCTGCAATCCCTACACAGATCTGGCTGGCACAGGCCACAAAACCACAGCTCGCCCCTATACACGAAGCCAAGCCAGAGCACAACCAAGTGCAGTACAGCCATCTTCTCAGAAAAACTCTTCACAAAGTTCAAGAGTTCAAGACACGAAGGCTTTAGCAACTAATCCACACCTAATGACCCACCTAAGTGGGATTCAGGAAATCACTCAAGAAATCACTCAAGATATCCCTCAAGTAATTAAGGAACAAAAGAAGAAAAGGCACACTAGCCTGGGAACCTCCTCTCTGCCCAGAACATTGGAGGCTATACACCACACCTCCTCAACAGTATTTATAGGAACTCAAACACTGAGATCCTGCTCTGTTCCAGTAACAAGAAGCCGAAAGCACCAGCCTGAAGATGACGAGTGAGACCTCGTCGAAACGTCGCCTAGACACCCCAACTTTTACACGGGAAGACACCCGAGGACACCAAAACCTGCATTCCTGTACCCGTGAAAATCTACGAAAGCAAATATATATATATATATATATATATCTGTCTTTGTTGTTAAATATTAAAAATTAATTATTATATATTTTATTTGTTTGTAAGCCTCTCAGGGAATGTTTATTTAGTGGCTATATAAATACTAAAGGCACCGGAGGCAGTGAGGAATATCTAAAGGCTATTTTGCCATTTGTCTTTTTTCTTAAAAAAGGTTAGTTATTTTAATTGTATTTCTCTCTCAATAAATGGGATCAATTTACACCAGCTCTTGGGCTGGAGTAAATTTATTCAAAGTTTTGGCAGTTTCTAGGGTACCAGGAAGGATTCAAATCTTTCAGACCTAAGCCTTGCTGTCACACTCCTTTGGGGCACACACTGCTCTCACACACACCCTTTGTGGCCCTACTGATGATGGAGTCCCAACATCATCAAGGTCACAAGACTATGGACCATGATGGAGAGAGGGGACCTGGTCTCCCTCTCAGGTTTCATACAATTGTAGTCTAAGTTACATAATAGATTTATACTCACCTGTAAGTGCTGGTGTCTCCTCAATCTTGTGCTCTTTCCCTATATCTGGGAGATAATTTGGAGTCTGTGAGTGAGATGACCGCAAATCTCTTGAGAAAAGCCACTGCCCACTCTATTCTCAATAGTCTGTGACTGAGCTAGTTCAATGCAGTGTTATTATACAGATTTGCTAAGTGTTTGGATAACTCCCCCCCCAGGCATTAAGGGGGCTTCTACACAAGGGGGCTCTACATCCCAAGTGGAACATTCAGATTCATTTTTTTTCCTGTGAGTGTCATTGGCACACAGCCCCCTGCAACACACACCATTCTTGTTTTTGTTTCTCTTAGGGTGCCTTGGGAGTCCCACTATTTTATGGGATGGATTCAAGCACATAGCAGAACCTGAGGTTTGCACAGTTAAGGTGAACTAAAGGGCTCTGTCGCCCTTCGGGCAACAAATCTGCTAAAAAGAAAGAAAGAAAGAAAGAAAGAAAGAAAGAAAGAAAGAAAGAAAGAAAGAAAGAAAGAACCAGACTTCTAGCAGTTTGAAAAGTGGCAGGGAAGTGCATTGAAAAATATGGGATGAACAAGTGCCTAACAGGAAACACCCCACAAACAAATCAAGATGAATGCAGGCCCAGTGCTCACAAATGTCATAGATAACCACCCCACAAACCATGCTCAATAAAGACCTGGATATGAGACAGGGATGCGGAACCTGTGGCTTTCTTGGACTCCAACTTCCATCAGCCCCAGCCACCTTGGCCAATGCCCAGGAATGGTGAGAGTTCAAGTCCAATCATACCTGGAGGCCTACAGCAGTTTAAAGTGGGAAACATTGAAAAACACGTTCGTGCATTTCACATCTGAGGAACCGAAAGTAAGCCCTAGGCATCCAAGGCTGGGAAGCGGATATTTTCTGTCATCAGTAGCCTTCCCTAAGATTTCATCAGGCCTCCTCCCCTGCCACTAGAAAGATCCAGGAGCCACAGAGCTTCCTGTGTGCAGGCGGCAAGATGCCCTGATTTCACAGCACCTGGTGCTACCACTAGTTCTGCCTTTTTGACTCTGCTTCTGGCAGCAAAATAACTTGGGCAGGCATTGTGCCGTCTGCTCCCATAACAGCGTCTTTGCATCGCTGTCCCTCTTGTTCTTCTCTTGCTCTGGTATAATCAGGGAGGATGTGGAGTGGGAGAGGGCACTATCTGAAGGAAATGATGAACAGTGGGGGGATTGTGTCCAACAGAAAGAATTGCATCATCGGTCAGCCTGATAGCCATAAATGTCAGCCGCAAACTCTTCAAACATATTGCTCGTCAATACAGCATCCATCTGTCCGGAAATTCCTGGTGGGACACGGACTGTTGAGATGTCAGACATCAAAAGAGAAAACGAGTGGAACATCTCAAGCAGAAGAAGTGGGGAGGGGGAAGGAAATAATGAAAAATGGTGGAGGAAAAAGCCAGGCAGAGGCGGAATGAGGACTCTGAGGTTTTGAAGGCTTTGCCTGTCCTCACTGAACCAAAGTGGGAGACAAGACACATTCACAGGACCACTTGAGTGCATGGTGACTTTGATACAGCAGTGTGGAGTTAGGTGACTGCTTTGGTGCAAAGCAAGTACTGGAATTTTCTCCATGGTTTTTTCTGGCCAGGATGTAGGTTCATGACAATGCCAAGCTCAGCTCACTTGGTATGTGTGCTAAGTTGGCCTTGTGAGACTTCAGCATGGGCCTAAATAGGAATATGACCTAGGGTGGAACAAAGGAGCCACAGGAAAACACCCTGGAAGCAAAATAAATTAAAACAATGCTTTTAGAAGATAGTTAAAAAGACTCTTCTTAAAAACCTAAAAGAACCAAGTCTTCAAAAAAGTTATATGATCTAAGAAAGTCTTTAAAAGAATCCTTCCAAAAGAATTTAAAAATTATAATGTAGCACCTTAGAGACCAACTGAGTAGCTTTAGGTATAAACTTTCATGTGTATGCATGGTTTTTAAGAAGAGCCTTTTTAACTATCTTTTTAAAGAATTTTTAAAATTTATTTTGACTACGGCAGACCAACACGGCTACCTACTTGAACCCTGGAAGCAAATCAAGATGAATGAAGAATAAATGTTCATTGTCATAATAACCGCCTCATAAACAAAATGACCATTTGGAATGAATGCTCAGTAAAGACCTGACATGGTCTAGCCCAGGGGTCTGCAACCTTTAAGACAAAAAGAGCCACTTAGACCCGTTTCCGAAGAAAAAAAAACTGGGAGCCGCAAAACTCGTCATTATAAAAATAACTTTTTTGTCACTTTTTTATTATTTCTTTGTTTGACCCCTCAGAATTACTCCTCCTCATAGAAATAAACATTAAATTAAAAAGTTACCTTTTTGTGTGTGTGTGTTCTTCACTCCCCTTCAAAACAGTGACCAGCGTACATGCCCCCTTTCAATGCAGTGACCAGCGTACATGCCCCTTACAATGTAGCGGGGGCGCGGGAAGATGACGTCGGGACGGTGCGTGACTAATGCACGCACCGCCCCCATGCGACGTCACAGCCAGTACAGCGCCCGCCACAGTGGGGAGTGTCGGGGCGCACAATGCGCCTCCTCCCCTCGCTAGTATCCGCCCCAGAGCCGCGGCAAAGGTGTAAAAGAGCCACATGTGGCTCCGGAGCTGCGGGTTGCTGACCCCTGGTCTAGCCACATCGTAAGATTTGTGCAAGGAACCCTGTCTCTTTTTGCCTACCTGAACTCCAGGTGTAACATGACCAAAGCAAGGCAAGAGGACTGCCTTGACAGGGCATGGCCTCCTTTCCTTCCTGCTCAGCACTCCAAGCTCTGTGTAGGGAGCTGTATCCCAGCAGACTGCTGTGAACTATTTACAAGGCTTTATTTAGAACTTCATAGAATTGTAGAGTTGGAAGGGACCTCGAGGATCATCTAGTCCAACCCCCTGAAATGCAGGAATCTTTTGTCCAGTGTGGTGCTCGAACCCACAAACCTGAGATTCAGAGTCTCGTGCTCTACTGACTGAGCTATCCCTACTTTCTCCCAACAAAAAATAGTAAAAACGCAATACAACATCACACACTAAAAACTTCCCTGAACAGGGCTGCCTTCAGATGTCTGTTAAAAATCACACAGCCGTTTATATGTTTGACCTCTGCTGGGAGGGCATTCCACAGGGTGGGCACCACTACCGAAAAGGCCCTCTGCCTGGTTCCCTGTAACCTCACCTCTCACAACGAAGGAACTACCAGAAGGCCCTCGGAGCTGGATCTCAGTGTCAGGGTGGGACGATGGACATACATAGGATTCCCAGGAGATCTCCCCTCTAGGCACTTGCCAGACAGATCTGTTTAGCTTCAGCAAGGCTGCTGCACCATGAGCCTTCAGATCATACCCCACCCCAACCCGGACTTTGTTTTTTGTAAAGAGAAAGAAGAATCTCTCTCTTCACAGTCAGGCAGAACGGGAAGTGGATAACACCCCCCCCCCCCCGCTGTACTCACCAAGAATGGATGCCTTCAGGACTGATTCGCTGCAAGGCAGCTTGCAGCCAGAGAGGATCCCCAGCAGCAGGGCCACCAAGGAGCTGAGCTGCTCCTCTAAGCGGTGCAGATTAAGCCGGCTTTCCTCCTGCAACTTCTGTAGGCCCGATGCCATGGAAACCACTCTGGTTTCCACCAAGCTGAGTCGGTCCATCAGGGTCCTGGTCCTGGAAGAGCTTTGTTTGTTGAGCTCTCCAGTGTGCTTCAGGATCTGCTTGAACTCCATCTGCTGCTCGCCAGCAGGGACATCCTGCACCTCCTCAGGTACTGCTGGCTCCTCAGGCCCCAGGACGTGGAGCCTGCAGCTCCCCAACCCATCACAGCCACCTTCCGGAGAAGGGAGAGGCATGGCCACCAGGGACCCTGCGCACGCTGGGTTGTCATCTCTTTGGCTGCACTCGGGGCTGTCTGAGTTCAGGCTTCCTGACTCTTGCAGAACCATAAAGAGGAAGCCCAGGCAACAAAAGCACTTGCTGAAACGGGGGAAGAGTTTCATTGCTCTCCTTAATGCCTCCCGAGGGGGTGGGAAAGGCACACGCGACATGCAAGAAGGCACAGGCTGGAAGCTACTGCAACAGAGCTTCTTCTGTCTCCGCAGGCGAGCTGCCTCTCTAGGCCGGGAAGGCCACTCCCAGGCTGGGTCGGGGCAAACTGCCTCGCCGAAGAAAAAGTGTGGAGTTTGGGGAGCTGCGAGGGAAAGGAGGAGGGAAAGGAGAGCGCAGGCACACAGATAAAGGAGCATTTGAGACTGTCCAGCAGATTAGCATGTCATGGGCAATTAAAGCTAGGCCCCTTGTGGGAGGCAGCGATTAGTGTCTGGCTTGAGTGAGCTTTGCTCTCCAGCAAGAGGGCTTTGACTTGAAAGGCCTGTAATTTGCCTTGACATTAAAGGCACGAGGAAATCACCCAAATGCTAGCAAGGGAGCTGAGTGAAAGGAGCGGTAATCTCTCGCAGTGCTTGCTGGCCTTTGGCACGGCGTGACCACCCACCCACCGCCCATTAAGCAAGGCATGTGCTCACAGGCCTCTTCACGCTCCAAGGCCAGAAGGCGTCATGTGCACAGCCCTCCCATGCCAGACTTGACAGGCTCACTTCATCACTCCCCAGCTTTCCGCAGTTGCATTGACCAGCTCTCTCTCCTTAGGGAGCAGCCTGGACCTCAGATCTCTAAGGCCTCAGATCTTTAGAGCGCTTTGATACCACTTTAAACAGTCATGGCTTTTCTCCAAAGAACTTTGGGTGCTGTGGTTTGTTAAAGTGTAAAGACCCCCACTCGGTCTTTCCTGCGAAGTTGCAGGAAAGCTGGCAGAGGGCCTTCTCGGTAGTGGCACCCTCTCTGTGGAACACTCTTCAGATATCAAGGAGATAAACAATCATATGAATTTTTGCAGACACCTGAAGACCGCCCTGTTCTGGGAAGCTTTTGCTGTTTGGTGTTTTGTTGTGTTCCTTTATACTTTGTTGGATAAACCCAGTCAGATGTGTGGGGTACAAAAAATAAAAACTATCATCATCCTCACCATTGTGCGGGGGTTCTGGAAAGCAGTTCCGAGCAACCCATCTCCAAAGAAAGCAAGCTACTGTTTTCTGACACCCCGCCCCACTATATCAGGGATATAGTCCACTCTTGGAAGTTACAAAGCAATGAGCGGCCCTTCTTCTTGGCTGATGTCTCTTATCGCCTCCCCTTAAGTGGACGACTATGAATCTGAGGACACTAAACAAAAGTAGGGTACTGTTTCTCATTTTAATTAGGTTATAGTGAAATCCTTTACATCTCTACTTAGAAGAAAGCCCCATTCAGTGGAGCTTATCCCCAGGTAAGAGGTTATATAGGATAATAGCTTTAAAACTCTGATGGTGTCTAAAAGAATTAAGCAAATGACTGGTCCCACCCCACTCTTTAAAACACCTGCCAGGTGTTGGGATGTAGTCTTAGCATCTTCTTAGTTGTGTACCTTAAAAGCTCTGTACGGTTGCCATATTTCAAACAGTGAAAATCTGGACAGAAAAGTTGTTGAGTTTTTTTGGCAAAGTTGTGGAGCTTTCATTGACAAAATCACCATTTTTGAGCTATTTTTATGGAAAATCGGCAAAAATGGCACTGCTGGCATGGGCTGCCATATGTCCAGATTTTCCAATTTCCACCCGGGCTGCAGTATTTAGACTGCAGTATTCTGTATACCCCCTGCAACCCTACTTTAAGGCTTGTGAATCACATAATCCGTGCTCTGAGCTAATGTACAGTCTATGTCCTGACTTCTTGAATAAAGCTTTCAGGTTTCCTCGAGCTGAGAGTCCAAGTACTGTGTCTGAGAGTGGGAGCCAGGACACCCACAAGGCTGCAAACAGCATCACCTTTGGGGGTTTGCTTTCTAGCCGCCAAACTAGTGAAGAGAAGTAGTTCTCCGCCATCTAGTGGTCAGAATGCTGCACTGTTCGCCCAGTTTATCTTCAACAAGCTGTTTAATGTACATAAATTGGAACATGGTCCTCGTGGACCATTTGGTCCACTTAGCTCTGTGTTGTCTAAACACTCTGGCAGTGGCTGTCCAGGGTTCTGAGACAGGGAATTCCCAGGTCTACCTGGAGATTGAAGTTGGGACCTTCTGCAGACAGACAAAGCAAGTCCTCTGTCACTGAGCCACGGCCCTTCCTCTGTTTCAAAAAGGAATGGATTGAATTATAATGATATCATGCTTGATTCTTCCATCCAGCTCTCATGTACAGTCTGGCTTTCATGACAACGCCAGTTTCTTTATCACGCTCCCAACACCGAAGACCATTTCACGTGTCCATTTTCCCCAACCATGTGCGGTTGGGAAAAGCGTGCATTTTCCTGGGAACCATTAAAATGATGAAGTACCTGGTCTTCCCATTGCAGTAAGATGCAGGCCCCAGAAAGGAAGGAAATGAGCAGAGACGGCAGCAAGAGGTGCTACTGTGTGCACACTCCCATTTACTCCACATCCAGTGTGCTCCCACCTCTGGGTGTATACACCACATTTACTGTGATCCGTTTTTATTCTGTACCTATCTTGTTGTTTCTTATGAAGTTTAGTGCATTGATATGTTTCCCCCCCCCAACCAGCTTTGATCCGAATTGAGTAGAAGAGCAACCCAGCTGTGTTTTAAGCTAGCAACTTGTACACAGCCTACAGCTGCCTATCAGCCCCGACCCTTGGCTGTGTGGGCTGGGGCTGATTGTTGTCAGATTGCAATGGCATCTGGAAGTGCCCCATGCCAGCCACCTCTGACTTAACCCAAACAGGTATAGCAGTGAGAGAGCAGGGACATCTTGGGGATAGTCCATCATCTAGTTAGGAAGAGGAACCTAAGAAAAGGAAAAGGGTATAGGAGGTACTATGCAACTCATGCAAACATATGCCAAAGGCTGCTTTACGACTTACAAGCAACAATCTTATTTGTTTATTTATTTAGACAAGAATACATTCACCCAGAAAGGTTCGATTCTAGGCTAGATGAAAAGTCCACAGAACAGATCCAAGAAGGGGAGAGGGAAGACCCAAGCTGCAGCTTCTTATTCATTGTTTAAGGAAAAGGATCTAATCCAGTCTTTATGCTGGGGGGCTTAAAAATTACTCTCTTTTTTGGGGTCTAGTCTCATTACAAAGGTTTTGGCTTGTTCTTCAAAAATGTTGAGATTCACAAGGTGTAGTGGCTTCTGTTTTACCACTAGGGGGACACACAAATGATCCAATATGGTCATACCAAGTTGGGAAAACATCTAGCCCCCTCTTAGCCAGCTTGATCAGATTTCTCCCAAATTTCAGCCCTTGACATAAAGCCGCCTGGGGGACCCGTTGCTTCTTTCCTGCACATACAATAGAAAAACAAGAGTGAATAATGGGCAGTGACAAGGCAGGACATCTTTGTTTTCTCTCTCTCTCTCCCCACCCCGCCGTCCAATTTGTCTTCGAGGCTGACATAGGAAAAAACCCCAAATTGCCGCTCTCGCCTTGCACAGTTTTACCACAGTATCCTGAGAAGCATCTGGTGTGGAGCTGATAGCACAGGGGGGGTTCAGGCAGGAGCCCCAGCCGGAAGCCGAAGAGTTAGCAGCGGTTGGGGACCCACTGCTTCTGTCAGGACGTCAGACAGGAAACCTTACAATGGCTCTGAAGTGAAGGCTCTCTGGATCCCTGCCACTGTCTGTTCAGAGAGAGGCAGACACACCAGCCTCCCTGCCAGGGACAGCAGAAACCATTCAGAACCATTCCCCGAGGGCCATTTTGTGTGGCTCAACCAGCAAACCATTGGGGCCATAGGAAGGCACTTTGGGTAGCTAGAATAGTAAGAATTACCCTCATTATTCCAGCCCATAATCCTTACCCTTATGTGCATAGTGACAGCCATGTGCCAAGAACCCAGAAGCATCATGTAGCCTCTTCTCCACATGCCTAGGATATGCTCCTACGCAGCTGCATGCATGCGTAGCCTCCCAGGAGGCCTTCATCCCATTACGAAAGTCTGTCCAAGTGAAACTTTGAGGAAACAGATCATTGAAGCAAAATTGCATTCCCTTGAGTTCACCCACCCGCCTCCACTTATTTCTGAAGACCAAGCTCCAATGTGCATCAGAGCCTTGAACGAGAGCACCAAACAAATATGTGCCAGCAGAGCTCAGTGGGATACCCCTGTGTTGCCCACACATCTGGTTTCCACTTTTTTTAAAAAAAAATGTTAAGGTGGTGCAGAATCCAAAATATCATGATGATTGCAGAGCACCATTGTGATGGATGGAGCCATTGCAATGGTTATTCCAACCTTTAGATCAAAGCACTGTGATGAACATTGTATTCACTTTTATGGAGTGGGGAGACTGTCTAGAACACTGAGAAGAACTGTTCCTTAAAAAGGCTAAAGGCAGGCACCTTGCTGTAGTGTTGCTTTAAGGCACTTACCTTGAATAAACCATTTCCTCAGACTGTCATCCAGGATTCCCACATGGCAAGCTTGCTGTAGCAGCTGCAGCAGCAGCAAAACAGACCATATGATGTTGTGAAGTCTAATACTGGAAAATGTATGAATGATCACCTATCTCCTAAGTGTCTGTATGCATTTTCATCCATTTCCACCAGAAGTATTTGTCCTCTATTCTGTAAGCCTGAAACTCTGTGGTAGGGGTTGCCAATATGGTCCCCTCCAGATGTTGTTGGACTACAGCTGCCATGAGCATACATGACCAACAATCCGGGACAATGGGAGTTGTAACTGAACAACTTCTGGGTAGTATCATATTGTCTATCACTGCCCTATATGACAGGGTAGATAGATACAAATCACTATGAAAACACGGGAAGTCAGTTTTTTCAGAGATACCTTTAACTGGTGCTAATCATGTCAAAAACGTTTCCATTAAAACATGTACAACTAAAAAGAACACATACCCCATTTCAGGATTGTTTCTTTTATATCATTTTAAAATAAAACTTTCTTTAAAGTCATTTTAGAAAATGTTGCATCATTTACAACTTCTTTAATGGCTAATTTTGCTTATTTCCTGTGCATTGGGAACGTTAACTAGAAGTGCATCACACACAAAATGGCACATATATTCTTTGCTTTCTTTTTAAAGATGACTAAGGGTCCAGAACTGCCCAGCAGAAAGGGCTGGGAGTGTCTGGGTAAAATACTGTATTCCAATGAAATTATAAAGAAATGCCCACATCTAGGTTGAAGGTGAATATTCATAATATGACAAAGCAAATTGATTCTGAATTTTCACAGAAAAGTAGCCTAGTAGTTCTCCAGTTAAAGTTTGGCAAGCCCCACTTTCACTGCAAGCAACTGGCTTTAAATTAACCATAGTGGGGCTGCCTCCCAGATTTCAGTGCAAGCTATGCCACAACTAACATTAGCTGGGCTGTAGGCAATGTATACAGAGCCATGGTCTCCATTTGAGAATTTGAATAATAGAATAAACATGCTTTAATTTTAACCAAATTACTTTTCTAAAGAGCCCTGCATTTAAAGGCAGAGAGAGAGAGGGTGGGATCAGTCATGTATCCTGATCATGTAAAAAATTCAAGAGGCAATCAGAAGTCAGAATCATCATCATTTGAGCAGAATAAGTAACGTTCATGTAAACAAAGAGTTGCTAGACTAGGCCAACAGTTGTCAACCTTTCTGGGCCTGTGGGCACATTCACAAACTGGAGAAACTGTTGTGAGCACACACATCACAACAACCAAGCACACCGCACAACCTATTCTGTTGACTACAATAGAACGCTTCTTTCAAGCCGCATTTCAGAGGAGAGACCCTCCTGAAAGGCACCAGGGAAGGCTTCTGTGCCACACTGGCAACCCCAGGAGACCCCCAAGTGTCCCTATTCTCCAGGGACAGTCACAGATTTACAGAATCCGTCCTGGTATCTGATTTGATCCTGGAATTTCCTGCTTTTCCTAGGACATCCCTATTTTCACTGGATAAATGTAGGAGGGTATGGAGTTATGCGACTCCTGAGCCAAGGACATAAGTAACTATACAACCTTTAGAAGACATTTGAAGGCAGCCCTGTTTTTTAAATGTATAATTAGGCTTTTTGGGCAGGGTATTATTAATAATAAAGCATATGATGTCCTAATTTTCAACAGAGATGAACATTATAGTGTATGCCCCAGGCCTAGGAAGTCCACAACAGTAAAGAAATTCAAAGCTTAGCATCTGAACCCTGCTCCTATTCCTGCTCTGATTTCAGAGAGCCCTAGAACTACAAGTGCCCACTTGTCCCTTCTCAGGCATCTGTGGTGAAAGAAGCCGAAGGGTCTTTCTCCATTTTCTCAGCCGGTGAACCAACTCTGCAGTTCTATGCACATGGACCTTGGGAGCAAGCCTCATTGGACATGGGGACTTTAAAGGTGAAACCTGGATCCAGGAGGGTTTATTTCAGTCATGGATGCACAGGGAGGGCACCTGTTTCTTATCCACATATTCCTCAACTGTAACAAGAAAGCTAAAGTGGAATGGTTATAGTGAGAAGCAGCCTAAATGTTCTACGAATCTCCATTTCACACATTCTTCCCTTCCCAGCTAATGGGAAGCTGCATTATAGCAGGTCAAACATTTTGTCCACCCACCACAGTATTGTCTAAATGGTCTGGCTTTCCATGGTCTCAGGCATCACCTACTATCTGAGGTCCTTTTAGCTGGAGATGCCAGGGGTTGAACCCAGGACATTCTGCATGCAAAGCAGGCGTCCTACACTGAGCTATGGCCTGCCTCGTATTTCCTTGTTCCTCTACTCCTCTTGCTCAAGGGACTCCCACTTTTGCTTCTTGTCAACCAACCCTCATCTCTTTAATTCATCTAAATCCACTTTGAGCCTTTTCTCCTTTTTAAAAGAACTTCAGTCTTGACCTGCCATATATATACTACTAATCCAAGGTTGGGACACATTTTTTCAGCGCAAAGACTTCATTTCCTTGGGCAACCTTGCAGACGCCACATGCCAGTGGTTAGCGGGGCCAGAGGCAAAAGTGGGGGAGCACAGAATGTAAATTTTACTTTTGTACGGTAGACTAATCTCTACACTCTCTTTCACCCTTCCATCTCCTCCATCCAGGCAAGCAAGCAAGCAAAAGGCATTATCAGAATCGAAGGCCACATTCCACTTAGTCAGTGAGAGTGCATGGCAGGGCTGATGAGGGGCGTAGCCTGGGGAGAGGGGCTGTGGCTTGGGAAAAGTTGTGGCCTGAGGGCCAGACAGAGGCCTGGAGGACTGCATCTCCCCTAAATTATTCTATCCTCCTTGGGCTCGTCTCTTTCTTGGACTTTTGTCTTTCTTTCTTTCTTTCTTTCTTTCTTTCTTTCTTTCTTTCTTTCTTTCTCTCCCACTGACATTAAGCAGGCTTCAGCTTTTGTTTTTCCTCAGAGGTGATTCCCAAAACTAAATTCAGTGTCCTGACTAGTAATGGAAGGATGCCAGTTTTAATTCTCTTAGTTTCTCTTTTTTCCAATTTTAAATTCAGTTCTCCACATTTTGCAGCAATTTGGCATTAAAAAAAAAATCCGCATGAAAAAGTCAGCAGCGTTTTAGTGCAAATTTCTCCCAATAAGCACATTTTTATATGCAATTTCAACTAAAGTACTTTTTTTTTTTTGCAAGGAATTTCCACTAATACAATGCAATTTCTATGTTATTTTCACTAGTATCTTCATTTTAGGCACACTTTCCCCCAATACATGCATGGTTTGGAGAACAGCAACACAAAATTCAGAAGGATAGCTGTATTTTGGTTTGCATATTGTTTTAAAAAGTGTGGATTTGATAGATTCAGCTTTAAATGCATACCGAATGAAAATTCTCTTCCATCCCCAGTCCTGACTTCTCACCTTCTTTGCAAAACACTATCTCAAAACCTCTTTTCTCATGTTTGTTTCACCTTGGAAGCCCCACAAATATCTCGCTCTGAAAATGGTGAAGGCAGAGCTTTTAATTGCCCAAACCTGCCGGCTCCCACATTTCTGTCATCTTCAGAAACAGAAATAGTTATTTCTCCACAACAAGGAACCTTTGTCAATCTTTCAAGGCTAGAGGCATATCTAGAAAACTGATACATTTTATACTTTCAATAATGGGAAAGCAACCAATGTACACTACTTCATTCCAGCATCCTTTGTTGTAACCTGAAACTTCCAGGGTACATAGAACTAGGAGAGGCTTCATAGTTTAATACCAACAAGCCAGCTCCCCCCCCCTCTGTCTCCTCACCCTGCTTTGCTTACCATCTAACTTTGGATCCACAAACTTTTGTCTGGGAGTAGAGAGAAGAATGACTGGGTTCCAATGCTGCCCTCATAGCTACAGAATCAAACCGAATTTTTGTACTTTGTTTCTCCCTCGCCTGCTTTGTCCTCAGATCCTTGATGGAGAGTTCTGGAAAACCTGAAAACTAGCAGAAACATCTCACTGAGTGAGGCAATGGGGAGGCCAGCATAGCCACATTTCAGCTTGCATTAAAAAAGAAAGGAAGGAAGGAAGGAATGTTATCAGCATTTTAGTGTGAATTTTTCATAATATACACATTTTTTTAATGCAGTTTTGCCCAACCAATAGTTGGTTGCAAAGCAATTTTCCTGACTGTAATGCATTTTTGTATGCTACTTTCACTAAAGCATTTTTTCACCCTAGCCTGTGCATTTTTGTACACATAACATGGCTGGAGGACTGCATCGCAAACTTTGGAGAAGTGGGGATTTCGAAGGGTGGCTGCCTTTTGGTTCACGTATCATTTCAGAAAGTGTTGATTTGGTGAAATTGCCTTTAAATGTGAACTGACTCAAATTTCTCCCCCACCCCTAAGAGATTTCCTTCCCTTTCCTTTATTGTATTTCAATGCTGCTTTTCATTCACGTGAGTCACAAAGCTGCTTACATAAAATAAATAACAGCACAGTAGATCAATTACAACATAAATAATATAAAATAATTAACAAATCATCAGTAAAACAAATCCTTAATAAAACAACCACCTTCTATAAAACACTGTTTTTTTTAAAAAAAAACCTTTAAAAACAGTTTAAACAGCACAACCACAAGAAAAGTCATGTTATAAAATCCACAAAGCACTCATAATCTACAAAAAAATATTAACAACATTAATAAGCTAACGACTAAAAACAAACTAACTACAAACTACAAATATGTCTTAACTTATCTGCATTTTTAGTCTGCATGCTATTTTTTATGGAAGTGCGGTTTATCAGTATTTAAATAAGCAAACAAACACGTATTCTCTAGGAACTATCTTCACGGAGGAAAAAGAAACCAACCCAATAACAGGAGAAACAAAGTACTAGAAGACATTAATTATCCTGGGTGTCTTGCTCGGACTTCTGGCTTACATGCAGCCCTGGCTGATAGAGCCAAGATGAAATTTACAATGTTTCATGTTTAAAGACACATATTCCGACACCCCCAATTCCCAAATACAGTAAATGTTTCTATACAGTGTGTTCTTACAGAGCCTCATTGTGAAGGAAAGAAGAACCATAGCCAGGATGTGTTAAATACACTTTCAAAAGCACCATCTGCCTCCTGCAGTGAGCCTTCACCTGCCCCCATTGCCGTTACACCTTCAGTGAACTCTCCCTTTAACTTGGCGGCTCTGACTTGTGTTTCCAGCCTACGTTCTAATCCCTTCAGGTTCTGTAGAATGCTTACTACATCACTGCCACTGCATTTCACCATCTCTATAGTGATAACTAGGGATGGGGAGAAATTTGGTGCAGATTGCATCAAGAAGTGAACCTACCTAATTCATGCATTCCAAAACAATACAAGAGCCAAAAGGCAGCACCATCCTTAGACATTCGCACTGCTCTGAATGTTGCAATGTGGCATTCCGGCCATGTGTTGCGTGGATTGGACTAAGTGTGCATAAAGATGCATATATTAGTGGAATGATAACTTACACACATGCACTATTCAGTGAAAATTGCTTTTTAGAAGTGCATCTATGAATCTAAACTGTATACAAATGTGAAGAGGATTACTAATTCGCACTAAGATGTTGCTGAATTTTTGGGAAGACACACACACACACACACACACACACATCACAAACTGATATGGAGCTGTGGAGAACTGAACTGAAGAAAGAGACACTGACAGATCCACCCATCCCTTGTAATGACTTCACAAGGGGGAGCTGCAACAAAATGTTATGGCATAGAGGGCTTCAGGAACATAGGAAGTTGCCATTGGTCAGTACTGTCTACACTGGCAGTGAAAATGAAAGGGGTTGCATCTGACCTTCTACATGCTAGGCAGATGTTCTGCCACTGAGTTTCCTTTTGGCCAGCCATGTTCTTTTTGTGGATACTTCATCCCCCTGTTTCCTACCCCACGTCAGTTAACATTCCATGCCCACTGTCCTTAGTGGGGTGTTTTTGGGTTGTCCTCCTTCTCCAAATGCCTCTTAATCTCATTTTCTGGGACTCACAGCAGGGAGAGGGTTGTTGCTCTAAGGTCCCTCTTGCAGGCTTCCTATAGGTAGCTGGTTTGTCACTTTGAGAAATGGATGCTGAAATAGACATGCCTCTGGCCTGATCTAGCAGGGCTTTTCTTATGTTCTCATGCCCCCGTAGGGATTATTCTTTCTCCTAAAGTCGGTGTGTGCACGCGCTTCTGCACATCTACGCTCTCACACCAAGCCTGCTGATACCTCCCTCTGATATGTGGATGTTTCTGTTTTGACTCAGTGAACGAGTTTTCTATATAGCTTCTCCCTTGGATTGTGGTTTGAACTTGGGTATCACACAGATCCTCGCATCTGGATAATTATCAGAACAGTTGCTGATGCTTCGTTTGTTGCATCTGGAGAACTAGGCTCCAGCCTCCGAAATCTCATGTTGCAATAAACTCTCTATTCTTTAAGGATAACCCCTTGCCCCAAAGTGTGCCTGCCATTTCCTACTCGGTTGGTGTGTCTGCCCTACTCCCAATGTCTCTTGCTGCCCACATGGGGCTGCGGCGTTACAATACAGCCTATATGTGTAAAAGATGGCTGTGTGCAGGGCAGTTGCTTGCAGGGTCAACGCAAGGCCTACAGCTCAATGGTAGAGCATCTGCTTTGCACACAGAAGCCCCCGAGTTAAACCCCTGGCATCTCCAGCTAGGGCTGGGAAAGAATTCTGCCATGAAGCCCTGGAGAGCTGGTGGCATTCAGGGTAGGCAATACTGAAGAAGGTAGATCAATGGTCTGCTTTGGTATCATGGGCGTAGTCAAGGAGGGCAGGAAGGGGCAGCTGTCCCCCTATCAATAAAAATTAATAACAAATACATAGCTAACTGAGGTTCTGCCCCCCCAACAAAAGGCCTGCTCCCCCCCCCCCAAATACTGACTGGTTATGCCCATGCTTGGTATGTCAGCTTCCTATTAAATCCAGTACAGTGGTGCCCCGCAAGACGAATGCCTCGCAAGACGGAAAACCCGCTAGACGAAAGGGTTTTCTGTTTTTCAATGCACTTCGCAGGACGAATTTCTCTATAGGCTTGCTTCGCAAGACGAAAATGTCTTGCGATTCTTGCAATTTTTTCCCGCTCCCCACCCCCTTTTTCTAAGGCACTAAGCTGCTAATAGCCTTTTAGCAGCTAATCCGCTAATCCCTTAAGCCTTTAATAGCCTCTAATAGCCGCTAATAGCCACTAAACCGCTAATAGCGCTAATCCGCTAATAGGGTTGCTTCGCAAGACGAAAAAACCGCTAGACGAAGAGACTCGCGGAACGGATTCTTTTCGTCTTGCGAGGCACCACTGTAATTGGCTCTGCAGTTTGGTCCTGTTTCAGTTGGATTTTATGCATGTAGGCTGCATTCCAATGCTACGTCCCTTGCATGGACTTTGAGACACATTGGAAGTGGCACAAGCATATCAGGTGGGAATGGGAGACAGGTGTTCTCTTGGCTACCTCACATGTACGGGCTGAATCTGGGGAGAGGAATCATCTGATCTACCTTTTAAAAATGCATGGAATCGATCCTAATGAATACCCTGCTTCCTCCTTCCTCCCCCCCCCTCCCGAAAATGCCTTATGGGCAGATGCTCTGTATTAAGCAAATTCTGCCTCACTGTCCTGTTTCTGCGATTTCACTCTCATAAGAAGGCTAGCTTTTGCCGTGAGGCCTGGCAGCCACTAGATGGCCGTCTAAGACAGTCGGTGGGAAAGGCAGAGCTGCTCAGAGTTGTCTCTTTCACGCGAACCAGTTGTCTGGTTCACCGGAGTAAAAGTGTGAACGTGCAACTGATTCAAACTACTGCAACAAACGTGGGCGGCTCATTAAAATGGATTGGCTGAGGGCTGAGAATGGAAAGTGTTTGTTCATCCGCCCCATTATTAACTTGCAGAACTCCTTGCCGTGGTGGAGATGGCCAATGGCTTAGGCGGCTTCGAAAGGGAATTGGACAATTCAGTGGGGCCTTCATGGTCAGAAGCAGTGTTTCTCTGAATATCAGACGTTGGAAATAACCCTGTTTGTAAATGTCGCACCATCTGCAGCTCTGGAAAAGGCAGTTTCTAGATAACAGCTGGCCAAGCAAATGTGATGACAGACTTAGCATGGCAGCCAGTTGTAAATCTGGTCTCTCCTTGATCCTCCACTAGATCATCAGACTAAGCTGGTACTAGAACTGTACTTGTGTGCCCTGAACTAGGAGGGAGAGTTTAGAGACAAAATAACCTTCCAGGCAAGTACATGCAGATGGGGAAAAGTGCAGGAGTGCTCCTGCTTTTGTTTTTTTTTAAGGGAGGAGGATGAAACCTGACTGTTATCCAAGGACTGCTGCTCAGTGGCGTAGCGTGGGGGGTGCAGGGGGGGCCGGCCGCACCGGGCGCAACATCTGGGGGGGGCGCGCTCGCACTCACAGCTCTCTGCCCCTACCTGGCTCACTCACTCTCTCTCACTGCAGTGCTGGCTGTGCGAATCCGATCCGAGCCGCCGGGTCGCCGCCCACTGTGGAGGGAAGGGTGCCAAGCGTGTGGTGCGGTGCGGAGAGAGAGCGAGGGACTATCTGGGGGAGGGACAGTGCAGCGGGGGGGGGCACAAATTACTTGCCTTGCCCCGGGTTAGGGGCGCAAATTACTTGCCTTGCCCTGGGTGCTGACAACCCACGCTACGCCACTGCTGCTGCTTATTCCAGAACCACTCAGCAAGTGTGGATATAGGATGCAGCTTTGGAACATGGAACAACAACAACAACAAAAAAGCTATATGTAACCGATGCGTTAGACGCAAATGCTGTTCAGTGTGAAAGCCCATTGGCAATTGGTGCTTCCACTGGTTGTGTGAACACTTGAATGATGCAGTTGCTGAAGGTTTCGCCAACCTAGCACCCTCCAGGCCCCATGGCTGATGGGAGTTGTAGTCTCAAAACATATGGAGGGTAGCAAGTTAGTGAAGGCTGAGCTATGCCAAGTTACTGAAGGCTGCCATAACTTTAGGCCTGCCTTACGAGTTGAGATAGCTCTCCTCTTCTTGTTTCATACTCATTTCTGTGAAGATTGAAAAGACCTCACTTTTGGCCTAATTTCCTGCAGGCTTTGAACACACGCTTTATTTTTATGCTGCTGTAACACTGCGTAGTGCCCTTTGTTTGCCTGGAGGCCTCCCACTTCTGCGATTTGTGTTTCCCCGTCTCCTTTGCCCTTACTGTCCTTGGCCTCTCTCACCTACATTGTTTTCCTTTCTTTGTTTGCTTGCTTGCTTGCTTGTGCGTGCCTATGCTGCTGCTGTTTTATCTGATTTGATATTTATTGTATTATTTGATCACTGCTGTATGGGACTAGACTAATCGGTGACGAATACATGTAAATAATAGACCATGACATCATGGGAGCAGCATTCTTATTCAATCTTTTCTTAATTAGAAGAGAGGCTGCTGAGGCCTGGATAGTCTTATGTGGGTGGAAAACTTCTCAGCCAGTATCATGGAAGAGGTACAATCAGAAAATTGGCGAGAGAGGCTATCACAAAGCTCAGAACGAGAGCAGTGGGGGGTGGCGGCGGCAGTTGCTGAGATGTATCACTGAAACACCAGCGTTTGGTGGGATTACAGATGAGAAAACCTGTGGAGAGACTTGAGTGAGATTGATCTGGTAGCCAGGAGATCAAAAACGAGCAGAAGCAGATATTTAGCAGGCAAGGAGGGTGGGTGAAGCAAATCTCCCTGAGGAGATTCCAGATTGTTCCACTCTCTTCCTTCAGGCAACTGGCAGAGCCCAGGGATACTGTGGAGTTAGATCTGTGGTCTCCGTTGGACGGTTCACATCCTTCTCCAAGTGTCTGTTTGAGTCCCACCACTCCTTTGTTTCCTTCATTTTGTGACATCCCTTCCACACACCCCACCACCACTCTCTCCTTTGTTGACAATTTGGACATTAATCTTTCTGGTTCCAGTGTCACGTTCATTTTTATCACAGTTCCGTTAGGGTCAGGTCGCTCCTTCCGGAGCTTCGGAGGCCCTCAGAGCAAAAGCCTCCTCTTGGGTTCCTTGGCAGAGGCCTTTCTCAGCCTCTTTGCTGCCTCTCACAGCCTTGGTTATTCCCCCACCTCAGCCTCCTGCATATGGGCCTGAGCTTTCTTACCACATCAGGATACAGAGCAGTGCATGAATTCCGGCCTCAGACTCTGGTCAACCGCAAGCTCAGTGTATTTCACAAACTGTACCTCCTCGTCGTGGGGGGAGGGCTGTGCCCTGAGCACCGGCACATAACAGACTCTCAGAGGCACTAACTACCAACTGGATTTCCAACCAAAGGAAACAAAACACAGATAGCCAGCCTCCTCCTTCTGCACCAACCCAAACCCACCTGATTTCACCATGGGAAGGGTCTTCCTGCTTCTCCTAGCCCAGGGACTCCTGAGGGCTTCTAACAAAAAATGGAGGTGGGTGCATCGGCTCTCCTGCTCAGGCACCTAGCATTTGTGACCTCTCTCCCCTCCCAACTCAGATTTGAGGATGTGCTGCATAAACATGGACAGTATATATATATATATATATATATATATATATATATATATATATATATATCCAGAATCTAACCACATGTTCCTCATCCTGAAGACTTCCTGTGCTCCCAGGTATAGTGTTTGGTACAGCTAGTGAAGAACGGAGGACTGCTTGCCAAATGACAACCAGTGCTTTTCCCCCTAAAAAAATGTTTAGGGGTGCTCTCATTTTCCTACTCATATTGAAATACTTCCCCTCAATGAGGCCAAACTTAGATTCGCAAAATGTTTAGGGGTATGTGTACCCCTGCGTCCCCCCCCCAAAGAAAAAAAGCACTGATGACAACACCTGGCTTTGCCAAGCTATGTTCTTTGTGCAGTGGAGTTAATCAAATAAGCACCTGAAAGGAGTTGTGCCTTAGTCCTTCCTGATCTCTTCTACGGCTCCAGACCACCAGCAGCAGATTGGCTTTGGTACTTTGCTTTCCTTTTGAAACAAATGCTGGACCACACTGTGCTCTGTCACGTCATTTGATATGCCCATAAGCAACAGCCTATACTTATAGGCCTAACACAGGAAGCAGTCTGGCCCATCCAACTTAGTATCGACTACACTGACTGGCAGCAGTTCCCTGGGGCTTCAGAACAGGGTCATTCAGATTCCGGGGTTGGAACCTTGGAACTTCCGGGTGCAAACCAGATGTTCTGCTACTGCTGAGCTATGGCCTTCACATAACCCAGATTAGTTCTGCCTTAACTGTTAAGAGAACCCTTATATTTAGAATACATTGGTAGGCAATGACGAATCTAGTTTTTGTTTTTAAAGTGGACCAGGCAAGACTAGAGTCAGCCTGATCCTGTTGTGCAAGAGCCACATAGCACCGTTTGGGCTTTAGCCCATCGCAACCTCACTTGTGTATAGATTGAGCTTGGAGACAGAACCAGAACTCTTTTTGGCTTTAAATTGGGTGCTCTTGAGGCAGAATCACATACATATGGTATGTAAATAGTGCCTCTGGATGACCGAGGGAGCAAACAGCCATTTCACCATTTTGCAGGGGACGCTCTAGTCATAACACAAAGGAATGGATGGCTTGATTAACCATAAAGTGGGTGGAATTACCCTTTCTTTTATGCCAAGTATCTGCATTGTGGATAGACTAAGTCAGTGGTGGGCAGAAGTTAGATCAGGGCCGACTGCATAATTTGCAGTAGATCAGCAAATATTTTTTTTATCTCCTGGCTGCTTTACAATAGCAGTGACAACGAAAGCTTCTCCTAAATTACACTGCTGAAATGAAGGAAGCTTATGGTAGTGGGGGTTTGTAAGGAAGGGCCTTCTGCTCCATTTTGTTCTGGTACCCAAACCAATTTCCTGGGCTGAAAATTACTTAACTCTAAATGTATTTCTTTCACACCAGGCATTGGTTGCCATACCTCAGGGTTCTAGCAAAAAATGAAGTAGACCCCCCCCCCCAACAAGCCTGAGGTTTGCCTAGTCCTGGACACATTAGGCTGCGACCCCAAACAAATGGCTAGGATTGAACACGCCTAGGATCACACTATTAGGATCCTACTCGCAGGCAAGAACTAAAGCACTCAGATTTCATGGAGACCACTTTGCTGCCATTACCGCAAGGCTGTATTCTTCCTCTTCTTCAGTGAGATGCAGATTTTGCAAGTTGAGTAAGAAGAGGCCATGTTTGCACAACTGCTCTCAATGTTATAGAAGCCTACCATCACAGCGAGCAAACTCTTAACCACTTTGGTGCCCTCAATGACTGTAGCCGCGCCCCAGATGTGCCGCTAAGGATGCACTGCGTTTTTTTCTTTATGGAGGCATGCGCAACTTGGAGCCTGCAAACTTAAGGGAGAGAGGGGGCAAAGAGGTTGATGAAGGAGGCCTACTCTTCTGGGACACGTCCTGTCTGTCATCGCGGCAGCTTCTCCTCTTTGAGGTCCTACTGTCTCTGTCAGGAGAGCACAATGAAAGGGGCAGGGGAGAGAGACTCCACCTGCCTAATCCGGCCAAGTATTCCTCTTCCTAGGATCTTGCAAATGACAATAAAAGCCATTAATCACTTAATCTCCAAAGCTGTGGAGGGGAGACCCTTGCTTTGATATCATCTCTGTCTCAGCTCATCAGAGAATCTCTCTGGGAGCCAAGCTAAGAGCCTTCATCTTCCTGTTGTCATGTTCATCTCCTGGGAACCTTTGTCTCTACCCATCTCTCATCTGCAGAGAGTTCTACTGGAGGTTAAATTGCATTTATTTATTTCCACCCCATTTTTAGTGGTCTTTTTGCCTGGCTCCCTTGGATAAGACTTGGACCATGTCCGAGAGTCAGGAAAGATGGTCAGAGAGGCCCGTTCCCAAATCAAAAGATGATATAGGTAAGGCTCAGGTCTCATGATGTGTGGCTGCATAATAACTGTGATTCTCTGGAAAGAAGAAAGTGGCTTCAACATGGAAAGCAGACCCAGTGCACACACTTCAGGAGTTATGGGTTGTTCATTTCCCCCCTGTGCGTTTGTTTATTACCACATAGATTTATATCCCGCTTTTCAGTTCACAACATTTATAATATGTATGGCTACATGAAAAACCATATCCTTACACCAAACAAAGCCATCTGGGCCATGGGTCCAATATTAGCTTCACCTGATTCCTTCTTTCTCTCAATTTTCTTCCATAAGGCTGTCAGTGTTAGATGGCAAAGTTTCATAGAATCATAGAGTTGGAAGAGACCACAAGGGCCATCGAGTCCAACCCCCTGCCAAGCAGGAAACACCATCAGAGCACTCCTGACATATGGTTGTAAAGCCTCTGCTTAAAGACCTCCAAAGAAGGAGACTCCACCACACTCCTTGGCAGCAAATTCCACTGTCGAACAGCTCTTACTGTCAGGAAGTTCTTCCTAATGTTTAGGTGGAATCTTCTTTCTTGTAGTTTGGATCCATTGCTCCGTGTCCGCTTCTCTGGAGCAGCAGAAAACAACCTTTCTCCCTCCTCTATGTGACATCCTTTTATATATTTGAACATGGCTATCATATCACCCCTTAACCTCCTCTTCTCCAGGCTAAACATGCCCAGCTCCCTTAGCCATTCCTCATAAGGCATCGTTTCCAGGCCTTTGACCATTTTGGTTGCCCTCCTCTGGACACGTTCCAGTTTGTCAGTGTCCTTCTTGAACTGTGGTGCCCAGAACTGGACACAGTACTCCAGGTGAGGTCAATATGCTGATTTCCGGATGGACTGAGTCAACGTGTGTTCTCAACATGCCAACAGGATCAATCACCAGTTCTCCCCTGCAACTCTGCACTTCCAGGCCATTTCAATAACCTCACTACGCTAGAGGACTTATGCCTGGTCTCTGAATAGTGGAACGCCATCAGGAAAGAGAGAGGGAGAGAATCATCAGGGAAGAAGAGGGTTAAGCAACCCTTTCTTGCCCACTGATTTCCCCCTGCAAATTCCAACCTGGTTTAGAATTAGCGTTATGAGGTAAACATGGATATGGGAAGCCCACAATTACTTAGCAACACATAGTTCCACCCTCGGAAGGAAACTTTTGAGGCTGGTTATAACAGTAATACTGTATATGATGTTGTAACCTATGTCAGCTCCCCACCCAAAAGTTGGTTAAGGACCCATACATTGCATTGCTAAGAATTTTACACGTAATCTGTAGAACCTCAGCTGGAACCTTCTTGGCAATTGTAAGCATGACCCTTCTTCCAACTGCAGTAAGCAGGGAGTCTTCCAGATATAATAATAATAATAATAATAATAATAATAATAATAATAATAATAATGTTATTTATATCCCCAGCCGAAGCCGGGCTCAGGGTGGCTAACAGCAATAAAACAGTACAAAAGTGCAGCACAAACAACACTCATTCATTCATTATAAAATTAATTAATTCAAGCCACTGGCAACCATTGGGCCAGAGCTCCGCGAAGATTGCCGAGGGAGGGAGTCAGGCTGTGCCCTGGCCAAAGGCCTGGTGGAACAGCTCTGTCTTGCAGGCCCTGTGGAAAGATGGCAAGTCCCGCAGGGCCCTGGTCTCTTGTGACAGAGTGTTCCACCAGATCGGAGCCACGGCCGAAAAAGCCCTGGCTCTAGTTGAGGCCAGCCTAACCTCTCTGTGGCCTGGGACCTTCAATATGTTTTTATTTGAAGACCATAAGTTTCTCTGTGGGGCATACCAGGAGAGGCTGTCCCGTAGGTACGAGGGTCCTAGGCCATATAGGGCTTTAAAGGTTAAAACCAGCACCTTAAACCTGATCCTGTACTCCACCGGGAGCCAGTGCAGCTGGTATAGCACCGGGTGAATGTGATCTCACAGCGAAGACCCCGTAAGGAGTCTCGCTGCAGCATTCTGCACCCGCTGGAGTTTCTGGGTCAGTCTCAAGGGCAGCCCCACGTAGAGCGAGTTACAATAATCCAGTCTGGAGGTGACCGTCGCGTGGATCAAAGTGGCTAGGTCAGGGTGAGAGAGGTAAGGAGCCAACTGCTTAGCTTGGCGGAGATGGAAAAATGCCGCCTTTGTTGTAGCTGCAATCTGCGCCTCCATGGAAAGGGAGGTGTCGAAGATTACACCCAAACTCTTAACGGACGGTGCTGGCACTAATTGCGCCCCCGCAAGAGATGGGAGTTACCCCCCCAATCCCATATCGTCCCGTCCCAGCCAGAGGACCTCTGTCTTTGAAGGATTTAACTTCAACCGGCTCCCACGTAACCATCCAGCCACAGCTTCCAAACATCTAGTCAGTGTGTCTGGGGCCGAGTCAGGATGGCCATCCATCAACAGATAGAGTTGGGTGTCATCAGCATACTGATGGCAACCCAGCCCAAAACTCCGGACAAGCTGGGCGAGGGTGCGCATAAAGATGTTGAAAAGCATCGGGGAGATATCACCCATAGCTTTCGGTATTCCTGGGCAGGTCATCCTCACTGGAGAGAGACTTTTCGTTTTGGAATTTGTTTCTCCTTTGGTTTGATGGAGCTCAAATTTGCAGAGTTCAAAGGAATGGAACAAGGCTTTTGATGTTTGCATGGAACAAAGCTTTGGGGTGTGGAGGGGAATGATTGTTAGCCTTGGATCATCTTGGTGAATTGACTCCATGTTCAGAAGAACAGGGCATTCTTCTGGGATTGACTTAATCCAGGCTTCATTGTTGCCATTGTCCCCTGGGGGAACAATATCACCCAAAGGACGCCATCCATCTAGAATGCATTTTGGCAAAGTCAAGCAATGAGCCTGACAGCACACGTCTCTCATGTGCAGGCATTGCATTATTGCACGTCTGACCTGGATCTGTGTGACCTAATAGCAAGGCCATTGTGGAGACAATATTCAGGAGCAAGGAGAGAGAAGCAGGTGGAACAGAACCAACGTTCAACGCCCCTTGATGCTTCCAAGAGAGAAAGCCTGGCAACAAAAGGAACTTCCTCTTCATACACTACTCTTTTGGTATGTAGGTTGAGGATGGTGGGAACAATTAAGACAAGGAAACCTCAGTGTCCTAGAAATAGCACCCTTGCATATTATGATGGCATCAAAAGCCTCTTTTCCCAGTTCAGTCTGTCTGATAACACATTCCTTTTGCACATTAAGCCAGAGGAGAATGCCTCTGTGTGCTCTGAAAATACGTGCCTTTATAGCATTTTGAGATTCCTCCTATCGCTCCATAAGTAGTGGTCATGTTATAGGGGAAGGGGGGCAGCTTAGTGAAGCTCGCAGGCCCTGTCCTGTTCTTTCCTCCCAACTTAGCCAAATCATGCCCACCATAGGCATCTTAAAATAACAGCTAGGTGACATTTCAGAAGGTAAGAGGGATGGGTCTCCTTTGCCCCTTCCCCCCTAATTTGAGAAGTGCAAAAATGCTCCCACACAAAGTAGAGGGGCATCCAGCAGAGTGAAGAATGAAGAGGTGATGACAACGACAACAATGATACCAAGATGCCAGAGATCGCCAGATCTGCCCAGAACAGTGCCAAAGTTTCATAGCTAAACCACTCAGATTCTCATTAAGCAGGTCTTCAAGGTCACTGAAAAAAGAAGCATTGCTATGGCTGTGGGAGCATGTGGGTATTAGAAGTTAGATAAAACAGCTTTTATTATGTGGCAGAGGGAAGGCTAGCTTCACTGGCTCTTAGCGCTTGACACGGTGCATAGCGTGTACTTTTCAGCATAACAGCATGCTAGGAGTCTATTGTAGTGGGTCAGAGGGCCAACTTCTAAAGCCTGGAGTCCTCCTTTATTGTGGTTCTTATGCATTTAATTCATGTTTATAGCACTAGTCATGAGAAATGCAAGGTGAAATCTTTTCAAGAAAGCCCCAAATACCTATCCGTTTCCTTAATAAGTTTGCAGTCTCAGAGAAGGATCTGGAAACAACTGGGATTCCAGAAGTAAGTAAACAAGATTGACTGAGAACGGGTTGGCACAGCTGAAGTGGAAAGCACTTTTTGAGAACAGTCTGTCTTTTGCCGGTGCAGACACTGTGATTTACCACGTGGGGGTGCAATTGCCTAAATTATTTTGGCTTTCTTAGCTGACCAGGCTCATGGACAGATGTTCTTGAATGTTTGTCCTGTTGAAGGGGAGGCAGTGTGCAAGCAGCTTCCCTCCATCATCTTCACTTCAAAGGCGTTTTAATGAGCAAGGAAAAAATAAGTGTATTAGGTGATCTCATAAACAGCATGTCTGGGGGATGATCCACAAAGCAGCTCTAAAGTATTTAGATGAAGATAAAGTGGTTTCTGGGACTTTGCTTGGAAGAGATTCCTAGCATCCTTACAACAAAAACGTGATCCTCAAAGGGTGGCAGGGAAACATGAAGGGCACTGGTGCAACGTGAAGATTCCTTTTAAGCCATTCCAGGGATGTGTTGATGGGCTCAGCACCAACTGAGCACCACACACGGTTGCATCTCCCATTTAGTGCAACTCAGGAGATGATGGGACCCTGCAGACACCCTTTTTTGAATTATGTGACTCACAAGAATTTGTGCTCATGACGATATTGGGGTGGTTACGTGTGATTCTGCTTTCAAAATGGTTCACGCCTTGAGATGCTTCAGGACGAACATACTGTTTCAGTGCCAATCAGCGCATGTCCTGTGACTTCCTGCTGAAATCCTGTAGCTTTTCATACCACAAATGTTCTGTGTTACTTTCTGCTCTGCTTTCATTGCACACAGGGCCGGATTTAGGTTTGATGAGGCTCTAAGCTACTGAAGGTAATGGGGCCTTTTATATGTTTTGGATTTTTGGATTTGATATCCCGCTTTATCACTACCCGAAGGAGTCTCAAAGCGGCTAACAATCTCCTTTCCCTTCCTCCCCCACAACAAACACTCTGTGAGGTGAGTGGGGCTGAGAGACTTCAGAGAAGTGTGACTAGCCCAAGGTCACCCAGCAGCTGCATGTGGAGGAGCGGAGACGCGAACCCGGTTCACCAGATTATGAGTCTACCACCCTTAACCACTACACCACCACTGTCTAGCTGTCCTCTGTCAACAACAAATTGTTGCTGTTTTTTGTGTTGAATATATGCTATATGTTTATTTATGGACCTAATAGGTATCTAAAGCCATTTGCACATAACAAAATATGTATTTTATCAAAGTAATTGTTGAACTGAAATACAATTAAGAAGAAGTATATTAATAGTGAAATACAATTAAGAAGTATATTAATAGTGAAATAATTATTAAACTCTAACTTAAAATGATTTTTTATTCATAACAAACTTAATAATGCAAACACATTGGCATTTGGCAATAACAAAAGTTCCTTTAGAAACACAGTTTACAAAGACTCATAATCTAGTCTCTAAAAACTTGCTATAACATGAAATAATAATAGCAAACCAGTGATATTTTAGGGAGCAGGCTAGCATACGGGGCCCATTACTTACATCACAGGAGTCCTACCCAACACAAAACACTGTTGCTGTATGTAGGTTTTATTTGTTTTTTATCTTATATTTTGGAAATGTACATCCAGTTGTTTTTTTCATTTAAATTTTTTTGGGGGCCCCAAGAGAGTGGGGCCCTAAGCTATAGCTTGTTTAGCTTATACATAAATCTGGCACTGGTTGCACTGTAGTGCAAGCTTTTGCCTGCACATGGCAGCAATGCAGCGACACTGGGGAAACATTGCAGAACAGCTAATAATTTGGAATGAGGTGTGGATAGTCCAGTATAAATCCAGCACTAATGTACTGTCTGACACATGTGGCAGAATACACACACGCACCAGTCTCAAGGGGACCCTCTATATGCCTTCTTCTGTGTTGACCACCAGTGCTGAGGTTAGTGAGGCAGCCATCTATTTTGTTTGCTTCAATAGACCCCACCAGAAGAACAAAGAGATACGTTGGGTTCATTGTGGCTTCACTTTCTTTTTGCTGTGTCACCCGGTGGTCTACGAACACCAGTGAATGTTGTAAGGCCGGTGGTACAGAGAAATTGGGTAGAATGGTGCTAGTCTGTACTGATTTCATTCTATAACACCGTGAGGAGAAGGGGACATAGATTTTTTCAGAGAAAACTGAATTATCAGCAAATTAGTCTGAAATATTCCTGTGTGGGCCAGGAGTTGAATGGCTTTAAATGCATCAGCTTTCTTTTTTTAAAAAAATAAAAAATAAACATTACACTTTACAGCACCATAGCATGGATTACTGGCGACTCTCCTAGCATTTTAGTGGTTTTTAAAAAGAAATTGTTTGAAATCTAGAGACAAGCTTCAGAATGACAGCACAGCAAACTGAACCCAGCTCACCCTTGTCGCCACTTCCAAACAGGAAATTCTGAGAAAAGTTCTTATGTTCCCACCACCACTACCTAAAAAAACCAAAACACTCTGGGAAAAGAAGTTTTACTAGGTGTTAGTTCAGATTTCATGGAGAATTTTCAGCCTGGGTTCCTTGAGAGATCCATTAAAAAAACCAAAAAAATGTGTATATGTATGATGATGGTATCTATGTGGTCACAGTGTGCATAATCTACCATAAGACATAGACAAGCCTTGTCCAACCAGCGCAGTCTTTGGTTAATTTGGGAAAGCATCCAGGACAGATACTTGTGGTTTATGGCAGCTTGCAGAGTCTTGCACCCTGGATTAGGCTCCCTTGTGATGTCAGGCTTCACCAGCATAAGAACAGTACTGTCTTCCCTCCATGCTCACTCTGTACTTTGGCCCACGACGTCCACCCACCCCAGGGTGAAGAACTTGCCCAATGCCAAAAATGAGGACACCCCCAGAGGTCTCTGTGTGAGGATGCAAAAGCCTCTAGGGCATCCTTGCATTTAATTTCACATTTGCCATCACTAATGTGGGTTCACCAAGCTGAACAGAAACATGTGATATTGTGTGTGTTATGTACTGAAGTTCTCGCCCTGGCCACCAGGAGTATTGTGTATGTAGTTTTCACTCAGGTCCACGTCAGTTATTTTAGGCGGGAAACCCTGGGTTGTTGTTGCTACATTGTCGACAGCCGGCTGCCTATAAAAGCAGGCCGGCTGAGCTGTTTGCTGTTCAGTTCTGTCCAGCTTACAAATAAAGAGCTGCTTTGGAGAAATCGCTGTGTCGTCTGCTATGTTCGCCCACAACTTAACAGTGTGAGTTAGGGAAATACTCACTCCCCCCCCCCCCATACTCATTTACACTGAGGGTTACTTTGGGGAAGGACTGCAGCTCAGATGTAGAGCATTGCATGAAGAAGGTCAAACCCTGGCATACCCAGGTAGGGTTGGAAATGCCCCCTGTCATTTTCAATTTTGCTCAGTTCCTTCCCCCCACCCCAGTCTTAAGTTGCGTTCTCTACATTTCCACACCGATTTACAATTTTACAAAAAAAGCCCTCATGAAAATTTGTCACCCTTTTAGTGCAATATTCTCCTAATATACATGCATTTTTGCCTGATATACACATTTTATAAGCAACTCTCCCTAAGACAATGCATTTTATATTATTTTCACTAATATATGCTGTACAGCTTGATGCAATTTCTTCAGCAATGAAACAATTTTTGTTGGAGAACTGCACTGTAAAATTTGCAGAAGTGTGAATTTTGAAGGGTGACTGGGTTCACATGCTTATTTATTTATGGTACAGTCAAACCTTGGCTGTCGAACATAATCCGTTCCAGAAGACTGTTCAACTTCCAAAACGTTCAACAACCGAAAACTGAAAGCGGAAGTCTCAATGCAATAGGGAAACTCAAAACAGAAGCCGCATAGCAATTACTTCCGGGTTTTCGGCATTCAGGAGCCGAAACATTCCAAAATGGAGGCATTTGGGAACCAAGGTTTGACTGTATGATATACTGCTTAATCATTAGCATTTCCAAGTGGTATACAAAGGACAAAACATCATCAGACATAACAGGACTCACTTCCAAGTATAGGATTGTGCTGCAGTTGATATGATGACTTGGCCACTGCTGAATCTCTAAAAAGCAGGGGTGGGGGTGGTAAGGGAAGGAGAAGAGTTAAATATACCATTAACCTTGTAGGAGAGAGGAGTGAATCCTTTCCTTCCCCACATTAATCTTTACAGGCATGGTCCCCCTGGTAGGAACCTGTGAGTAGAAATAACTTATCTTCAAAGGGTGGTGATGGAGAATTCAGCTCCTCATCCCATCCACTCTGCTGCACTTTAAAAGTACACACACACACACAAAACTTGGTCTTGCCCTGCTGAGTTGCACTGCATGTGCTGAGTGTGGTGTTGTGCTTGGAGTCCTGGACCTGGGGGGACCCATTTTCGAATCCCCACCCCACTGGGTGACGTTGGGTCACTCGCTATCTCCCTCGGCCTACTTCACAGGGTCGTTGTGAGGAGAAAAAGCAAAAGGCGGCAGAACTTTTGGGTTTGTTGGACTTGTGTTTGAAAGGCTGGACTAATGGAACTTAAGAAGGGGAACGTAGCGCTGGCCTCAGGCCTCCAGATGCCCTGGCCTGCCTTCATGAGAAGGAAGCATGCCCAGCTCCCGGCCTGCTTGTTTTTGCCCAGTGTTGGGAAAGCGGAGGGCGAAGTGACTGGGCCAATCAAAGAACAAAGCGTCCCGTGCTGAGCCGGCTTTCAGGCCGGCTATCGTTGCACAAGGGCTTTCAACTGCGTGTCACTGGGAGTCGCCTTTGATGCGACTCAAATAGCCTTCTCTCTCTCTCTCTCTCTCTGCTCTCCATCCCCCCGCATGCCGTCGCCCCCCGGCCCCTCCCCGATGTCTCTCTGGCACTCACAGCCCTGCAGCACATTTGAGGCAAAGAATGTATCCTGTCACCACGGCTGCTTCCCTTTATTTGAAGTGTCTCACGGAGCTATCTCCCAATGACATGCTTCTTTCAGTGAGAATTATTTCCCCCCTGCTTCTATCTGTCAGTGTGTGTGCGTGTCCCCCCCTCCACACAACTGTACGCCTTGGGCCTCCGTGCTCCCTGGATGTCCGAGCAGGTGTGAAGACAGGCTGGCCCTTTGTGCAGAAGACTCTTCCTCAAACCTCCCCCCCCTTCCACTGGACTCCTTCCAAGGCTGTCACTTTTCTCTCTCTCTCGCCTCCGTCTTGTTTTTCAACAGAGCGCGGGGCTCGCTTCTCCTGTCACCTGGGCCGAGGCTGCGCAGCCGTGTGCTGCCTCTAATCTTGCCTTCCACAAAGGGCATTCCTGTCACTCCAGGGAATTGGAGGCATACCTGAGCCCAGGCCTTGGCAGATAGCGCAGTGCCCTCGGCCGCAACTAGGGGGACCCTGCCAATAGCCTGGGGAAGAGGCTGGAATTCGGAACCATGTCAAACCCAAGAGGAGTCTCCGGTCTGGGTGGTGGTGGGACATCTTCAGTGAGCAGAGAACAGATACTTTTCTTTTCCCCCCTTTTTAATCTTTGGCTTCTGATTGCTTTATGAGCCTGTGGGAGGTTTGCGGTTTCTTTTTTTCTTTTTACAAACACTCTAGGGCTTCAGGAGGCGGAATCAGGAGAATAGGCAGTGTATGTATGAACTTGAAGATGGGCCTACAAAATTCATTCATGTGAATCTATTGGCTTCTGTGCATGTACATGCTTTACATGCAGAAGATTGCTGGCTCCACCTTCGGCATCTCCAAGAAGGGCTGTCAAAGGCCCCTATCTGAAACCCTGGAGAGCCGCAGTCAATTGGGGTGCAGACTAGGGGGGGGGGGGACTCAGTAGAGCAGGTGATAATGCCCGTTCCCCTTCTCTCACTCTACTGCATCCTGATAGACCGACTGCTGTGAGATGGCACTTGAGGGAGAAGGAAATGTACATTGCATAGAGCAGAGTTACTCAAACTTGGGTCACCAGCTGTTGTTAGACTACAACTCCCATCATCCCTGACCACTGGTCCTGCTAGCTAACGATGATGGGAGTCAGGGGTGCCAACTTGAATAAAACATTGGGGGATCCCAGGTAAGCCCTACCTTGCATTATCAATCACAAGACACAGCACATGCACACTATTTGAACGGCAATGCCCATCAACTGGGGGGCCCCTCAAATGTTTTATTGAGGGGACTGAAGGCACCTCGGCCCCCGGGGTTGGCTCCTATGATGAGAGTTTTGCTCCTAAAACAGCTGGAGACCCAAGTTTGAGAAACACTGACATAGAGAATATGCAAGCCTTTGAACTACACAGTGTGGTATTCAACTAAGTTTTAATCAGAGTAGACCCATTGAACACAATGAACATGACTAAGTTAGGGCCATGAATTCCAATAACTTTGTTGACTACCACCCAGAACCCCCTGTTCTCCTCAATGAACAATCCAATATAACTCAGAACTTGCTGTACCCTTACCACAACAGAAGTTGGTCCAGTACATCACTTCATATTTATGTTTTATGGATTTATACTGTGCCGCTAAGACAACAACAACAACAAATCATCATATATTTTGTATTTCCTCCTGTCTTGGACCAGTGCAGCAAAACAAACGGCTTTCTTTGCCCATTTCATGTTACAGCAGAGGAGCTGAAAGGACTAGCTCACCCACACAATCTTTGTTTGTGCCTCGTCTTGAGAACAGGGGATCTATTTGCCAGGTGGAAGACTGGTACCAGACAGCTCTCCCCACTGAGAGGCCTGTCGATGTCAATGAGCTCAGGAAGGAGATTCTCTCAGTTAAAAGGCTGGGATATTGTCAATGGATCCTCTCATTACCTTCAAGTCAGGACCCAGGATGTCCCCTCTAGCAATCTGCTTTTAACAGCCCTGCATACTTGGCACAGGAAAAATAACAGGCCAGGAGATGCCAACTGCGAGCGCTAGTGGCATTTTGAGAACAGCTCCTTTATCAGAATTCCCTTTGTGGCTTGTCTTTTCGTCTGCCCAGGATGGGATTATTTGAAAGTGTTGATCTTGCTTGATGAGTTCTTCTGATGTCTCTTCTCTGCTAGTGGTGGTTTCATCCCTCCTTGGCGAAGGCTTCTCACCCGCAACCCTGGCACTGGAGAAGGTTCTCAGTCTGGCAACTTCGCTTGCAGGGGCCTAGCCGCTTATATCCTGAAAGGTTAGCTATCTGAGAATGTCACAGATGCAACACAGAAACACGACTCTCAGCTTAAGACTAAGCAACAAAGTGCACACCTGTTGAGAGTAAGGCGGCAATACTTGTAATAAGTTACCTGAACCAACGAGGGGAGGCAACAGACAGAAAGCATACCCTCAATTTTACAGGGACAGTCTCAGAATTATGAAAGGCATCCAGGTTTCTGATTTGATCTCAGAATGTCCCAATTTCTCCCCACCCCTGAGCTCAGGGAGGAGGGTGAGCCGGCACTTGTCCTGAGGAGCGGTGGCAGCAGCAGCAGCAGCAGCAGCAGCAGCGAGGGAGCATCCCATGGCCTCTCCATGGCCGCTGCTGCCAGCCTCCTCCCTTGGGCAACTCATAGCAGCTGCTGGAGAAAGGGTGAATAGGAGGAGACTGCTGCCACCAAGGCCCAGCCCTGCGTGATGCACCAGCTCTGAGGGGCAGGCAGAGGACCACCCTGGGCAGGAAGAAAGGGGGAGCAGAGCAGAGCACAAGGAGTCTTGATTTTTTAAAAAATGCTTTTTGAGCCCACGTCTAACCTTGCCTCTTTGTGTTTTTCTTTTTGCAAATCTACCAAAGAATAAAATAAAATGGGGAGAAAGGGTGGTGTAAAACAGGCATAGGCAAACTCGGCCCTCCAGATGTTTTGGGACTACAACTCCCATCATCCCTGACCACTGGTCCTGTTAGCTAGGGATGACGGGAGTTGTAGTCCAAAAACACCTAGAGGGCTATGCCTGGTATAAAACCTACACTTAGAATGGCTTTGTTTGCCATTCTGATAGTCTTACTGGAGGGTTGCAGTATATTTACCAAACTCCAACAACGCCAACAGTGACTCCAGTTTCACAAACTATACAACAAGGGTGGAGAACCCTTTTCAGCTTGAGGGCCGCATTATCTTTTGGCAACCCTCTGTGGACCAGATTCCAGTGGTGGGCTGAGCAGAGGGCTTTCTCGGTAGTTACACCCGCCCTGTGGAACGCCCTCCCACCAGATGTCAAAGAGAAAAACAACTACCAGACTTTTAGAAGACATCTGAAGGCAGCCCTGTTTAGGGAAGCTTTTAATGTTTAATAGACTATTGTATTTTAATATTTTGTTGGAAGCCACCCAGAGTGGCTGGGGAAACCCAGCCAGATGGGCGAGGTATGTATGTATGTATGTATGTACGTACGTATGTATAAATAAATAAATAAATAAATAAATAAATAAATAAATAATTTGAATTGTGCATTTGAACAATAGGCTAGTTTCTGTATGCATACTCTTCTCTGGCCTCCATTCAGACAAGCAAGAGGCATTATCAGTCAGGCAAGAACATGCAAGGAAGGTGTAAAGCAGGGCCACTGAGGGGTGTGGCTGAGGAAGTGGACTCTCCCCAGGCCAGATAGAAGGCCCTGAGAGCCACATTTGACCCCTAGACCTCATATTCCCCATGCCTGCCATGTAGTCAGTTCTCACAGAAGAGGACCAAAGGTGAGAAACAAGCAGAGGTACCATTATTATTACAATTTATTGTTGTCTTTTGTTATTGTAAAAAGAGACCTATCTCCCTGCTCCTGAGCTGTTGCTCATGCAAATGCCACCATTCATCCCGAGCCACTTCTTCTGCTCTGAGGAAGAGCTAACCATACTAGGCCAGCCTTTCTAGGAGGGATGGTCAACCTCAGTTTCCTGTATGACTTCCAAACACCCATCAGGGTGACAGGGACTTGACTCCTCAGCAGCCCGAGAGCTTCCCCTCCTTGACCACTGAATCTTCTTTGCTTCTTTGTCTGTCCCCAGTGGCCATTCACCCCCCCCCACACTTCCACTTTTTGGCCTTTCTCAGTCACTGCAGGCCTGCAACCTTGCCTCCAGACCCATCAGAGAATTAGAGAGCATCCTTTCCCTTCTTTTAAATGCTTTAAGTGGCTTCTTATTTGCATAGATGGGACTCCTCAGCTGCCAGTGCCTGATTCCCTACACAGACCCACTTCATGCCTTTCTGCAGTCCCTCTGAACCCCACCGAGAGATGCTCGCTTGAGGTCCATGTTAGCTTATTAGCGTGCATGTGCAGACACAGAGTGAGAACACTTTGCCAGGTCACAGAGACTTGGTTCCGGGCTCTTAATGAAACTTCTCACCACAGATGTACAGAACAGTAAGTGCCCCAAAGATCACAAAAAGCCAGATGTTTCCTCTTAATGGCTTTGGCTTCAGTTTCTCAAAAGGTTCATGTACCACTTGGGAGTCTGTCCCCTTGAACCAAAATGGTGGGTTGAAGGATGAGGTGAAGGAGTAGGTGAGGAGGCTGACAGCTTCTGAGCACAATTCAAAGTGTTGGTGCTGACCTTTAAAGCCCTAAATGGCCTTGGCCCTGTAAACCTGAAGGAGCATCTCCATCCCCATCATTCAGCCTGGACACTGTGGTCCAGCTCCGAGGGCCTTCTGGTGTTTCCCTCACTGCAAGAAGTGAGGTTACAGGGAAACCAGGCAGAGGGCCTTCTCGGTAGTGGTGCCAGCCCTGTGGAACGCCCTTCCATCAGATGTCAAGGAAATAAACAACAAACTGACTTTTAGAAGGGTGGCACCCCTGTTTAGGGAAGTTTTTAATGTTTGATCTTTTGTCATGTTTTTAATATTCTGTTGGGAGCCGCCCAGAGTCGCTGAGGAAACCCAGCCAGATGGGCGGGGTATAAATAATATATTATTATAATATTATTATTATTAAGGGATGTCAGCTGGGTCTCATATGGGCTGCAGTGACAAGAGAAGCCTGAGTAAAGCCCTAAGTGGAAGGAAGAAACAAACAAACACCTCCTAAGCAATTGTCAGCATAAAAACATGCGCTGTCCGTTACCATATGCTCAACTCTGCAACATACTTCACTGGAAAAGGCCAGAAGCTGACCATCCTGGCTGGTAAGTAGAAGTCAGAAGTGCTGCTCCAACCAAAGCTATCTGCCCTGAGATGTGATGAAGAGGGGGCACGCCAAGCCTTTACAAAATGACTGCTGAACGCTGCCAGTCAGCTAATCTGATTCTGAGTGGGGAGGAAATGGAGGCAAGGCAAGTGTCTGCTGAATTGTCTTCCAGCTTCTTGTCTCCCTCTGGATTCTCTGGGAAAATATCTCAGAGCAAATCCTCATGACCCAAACTAGTGCCAGTTGATCTGTGCTGGATTTGATGTGCCGCTGTTTGTCTTTGGAAGCTGTTTGCAGTGCTTCCGGAAATATCGGTGGAGTGTGTACATCAGGAGCAGGGACGCGGGTGGTGCTGTGGTCTAAACCATAGAGCCTAGGGCTTGCCGATCAGAAGATCGGCAGTTCTAATCCCTGCGACGGGGTGAGCTCCCGTTGTTCGGTCCCAGCTCCTGCCAACCTAGTAGTTTGAAAGCACGTCAAAGTGCAAGTAGATAAATAGGTACCGCTCCGGCGGGAAGGTAAACGGCATTTCCATGCGCTGCTCTGGTTTGCCAGAAGCGGCTTAGTCATGCTGGCCACATGACCCGGAAGCTGTACGCCGGCTCCCTTGGCCAATAAAGCGAGATGAGCGCTGCAACCCTATAGTTGTCCGCGACTGGACCTAACAGTCAGGGGTCCCTTTACCTTTTACTTTTACCTTTGTACATCAGGAAAGGGGAGACTGTGCCCCCCCAAATGTCAGACTCCAACTCTCAGGAGCCCCAGCCAGCTTGCTCAGTGATCAACGATGATGAGAGTTTTCGCCCAGCTCCCCATCCTGCGTCACATAGACACTGAAACTGTTCTGTGATTTCTACCTGTTTCAGATTATGGGTTAGTTTACAGTAAGTTTTTTTTTTACATCCCTTTCTTCCCAGGCAAATTAAATATTTCTGAGGCCCAGCGAAACTGTGATTGTCATTATAAATATTATAACATTGTTATCAGCTAGAATGTGGGGAAAATCTGACTTTGCATGTTGCATTCTACAGGCATGCAGATAACAAAGTTGTAAGTCAGAGATGACTCAGCCGTAGTCATTATCATAAAAAGGTTTGATTAGTGAATTAAAATGTAGGCTCACTCCGCCCTAAGAAGTCACAACTTCCTCACAAAGAGCCCTTGGAATTGTAGGTCTACATCTTCAGGGAAGCTATGATTGTTAAACCAGTTTGAAAACTTGTTTATATTTGTGCATTACACAATTTTTAAATTGTGGTTCCTGTTTTCAAAAGGAACATTTCCTCTAATTCCCATTCTGTCTCCTCAGATGGTCTGATGCAGAATTGTCTTTCAGCACATGATGCACACATCCTAACCTCTCTATGTATCTAGACGATAACTGCATTCCTTTTAAATATCTTCGCAATAGATTCTCCCAAAGCAAAATGAGAGCCCGGGATGGGTTAGATCAATTTCATGACAAGCAAACATGTCCACAGGGGGCACCAGTACCTAAACTGAGGATCTGTAGGAAAGGGGAAATGCCAGGATTTTGCATGCATGGAAGCAGAAGAAAAGGGATGATGTACAATAAATTTACTGAGAGATTTCCTGCATTTTTCATACCGCTAGAGAAAAATGCTCCTTGAGCCACGTCTTGGCAAGAGGACAACTGGAGGATTTCTGCAACAGCCTTGGGAAATTGTAGATGGTGCATGAGATCCAGGAGGCTAGATGGCGGTTAAAAAATGGGCAGCCATCAGTGGGGGAAAGGTATTCCAACCTCTCTGTCATGTTCCAATATGGGGATTTCTGAAGACTGAGAAGCGCCATCTCTTTGTGAGGAAAGCTGTAGGCAGGTATTAGCCAGCATAGAGTCTCTCGCTCTTGTCTTGGCATCTAAGCCACATTCATTTGAGCTATTCAACTCGATGTAGAAAAAGCACTTCCTGCTCCAGTGACGACAATGGGTAATAAAGTGGGCCAAACCTTTGTAGCCTTCTAACCTTGGATGCTGTATAAAGAGCCTCGTTTCCTGAGGAATGGCATATTTATGGAACTCAGGGAGGGAACTCGCCTGAGCAGCTTGGATTGTCATTGTAGTCTTTAAAACACCAGCCACACACACACACACACACACCAACATTACATTTATGCTAAGAGGCATAGGATTTGAGGGTCTCTCATTGTCCACAAAGCAATGATGGTGTGTGCTTTGACAGGCCAAGTATTTATTGCACAATACCACCTCTCCTGTGAATAATACGGCACTCTGTTGCCAAAGACACCATGGTTATTTTTCTCCTCCACTGGCATCGGCCCCAGATAGTAAAAAATTATTTCATGAGAACTGTTTGCTCAAGAGGTAGCCAAATTGATCTCCAACAGGTGTTTGGTCTACCAAACTTGTGGGCAAACTGATCTTAAACACATTAGCTTTCAAAGTAAATTCAGCCGGTTAAAAGTAAGCCCAAGTAATTCCACTTATGTACACATAATGAACTTAAAACCAAAGTAATCT